>NC_029791.2:61297683-61356551 GCF_000816755.2 Arachis ipaensis | reverse complement strand
GCCAATAATTCTAGCCTATACCACGAAGGTTCCAATCTTAGATTAGAAACCCAAGAGATACGCATTCAAGCCATTGCTAGTAGAACAGAGGTTGTTGTCAGGCACATGTTCATAGGAGAGAATGATGATGTGTGTCACGGATCATCACATTCATCAAGTTAAAGAACGAATGAATATCTTGGAGAAGAAATAGACTTGAGTTGAATAGAAAAACAATAGTACTTTGTATTAATTCATGAAGAACAGCAGAGCTCCACACCTTAATCTATGGTGTGTAGAAACTCCACCGTTGAAAATACATAAGTGATAATAGTGTAAGCATGGCCGAATGGCCAGCCTCCAAGCTCTAGGGACTAAACGTCCAAAGATGAAAATACAATAGCAAAAGGTCCTATTTATAGAGAACTAGTAGCCTAGGATTTACAGAAATCAGTAATTAATGCAGAAATCTTCTTCCGGGCCCACTTGATGTGTGCTTGGACTGAGAATTGAAGCTTCCATGTGTAGAGACTTTTCTTGGAGTTAAACGCCAGCTTTTGTGCCAGTTTGGGCGTTTAACTCCAGCTTTTGTGCCAGTTTTGGAGTTAAACGCCAGAATTCTTGAGCTGACTTGGAACGCCAGTTTGGGCCATCAAATCTCAGACAAAGTATTGACTATTATATATTTCTGGAAAGCCCAGGATGTCTACTTTCTAACGCAATTAAGAGCGCGCCAATTGGACTTCTGTAACTCCAGAAAATCTCTTTTGAGTGCAGGGAGGTCAGAATCCAACAGCATCTGCAGTCCTTTTTCAGCCTCTGAATCAGATTTTTGCTCAGGCCCCTCAATTTCAGCTAGAAAATACCTGAAATCATAGAAAAACACACAAACTCATAGTAAAGTCCAGAATTGTGATTTTTATTTAAAAACTAATAAAAACATAATAAAAACTAATTAAAATATACTAAAAACATACTAAAAATAATGCCAAAAAGCGTATAAATTATCCGCTCATCAACCACTCAGATGTTCCTTCAGATCCTTCAGAGGTTAGACTGGCAAGACCGGCAGATGGAGAAAATAGAGCGCCACAACAAGCGCCGATACACTTATCTGAAGGAGCTCATTGTCAGTACACAACCACCTCTGGAAGAGAAAGATACCCCGGATTCCACTTCACATGCTAGCACGGAGAGCCATGACGAGCCAGACAGTGGAAGCGATGCTTCTAGCCCCACCTTGCTCCTTACTGATGGCACGGAGGATGGTGCCAACCCTTAAGTGTGGGGAGGTCAGTCCTTGACTTCCGGAGGTAATCTCTTTATCTCTCAACACCAAAATTTTATTTTCTTTTGTTAGATAGGATAGATTGCATGTATGTTCTGCTTGGTTGAAGTAATGACTTTCTTTTCAAGACACTATTTTATAGCATTTCACTAATTCAAATTAAAATTTTTGCTAAACTTGTTTGAAGATGTTAATTTGGAACATGGTTTAGAGCTAAGAACACACAACCTGTGAGATTTTGAGCTTAATTATATAGTTACATTATTTAACCATGACTTTTATTCTTTTGTGTTTTCTTCTCTATGATTGCAATCTTTGGTTTATTCCATTCTATATGTCCATTATTTGGTGTATATTCATGCACATATGTGATTGAGGCCATCATTTGATATTAGCTCACTTATCCCAAATAGCCTACCATTTCATCTGCCCTTGTTTGCCACTTTGAGCCGTCTTAACCCCTTTTTTGTTCTTTATATTACAACATCACTAGCCTTAAGCGGAAAATAATTAATTACCCTATTTGAATCTTTGGTTAGCTTAAGATAGAGATTGTGTGTCAACTAAGTGTGGGAAAATGTGGGAACTATGGTTGATGAGAATGTGTTTTGCTCTTATTGACAAATATTGGGAATTTGGGTGCTCACTCGTGTAAAATTAGAGAAACCATATGCATTGATATATTATGCTTTCAATTAAATATATAAAAAAAGAGAAGAAAAGGAATAAATGAATAGGGGACAAAATTATCCCAATGTTAAGTTCAATAAATGCGTATGTGATGGAATTAAAACTAATACATGAGTGTGTGAAATTTTGCAAAAGTGAGAATTTGGGTAGCTAAGTATGATTTTAGAATTATATAGAGTGTGTGTATGTGTTAGGTGTGAACTTAGGTTAGTCAAAGATTCAAATTATAGCTCACTTGGCCATACATATATCCTCACCCTTACCTTAGCCCCATTACAACCTTGAAAAGTCCTCATGATATTTGCATTTGTACACTAAATATTTATTGATTGGTTAGATGAAGAACAAAATTTAGAAAGCATGACTAATGGAGACTAGAGTGGATTAACCCTAGATACTTGAACGATTAGAGTGCATATACACTTCCAGTGAGGATTCAATGCTTAATTCTGTATTCTCGGCTTTCATGAGCTATCTTCTTACAAGTTTACTTGTACCTTATTGTGTGATTTGAATTAATGGAATATGATTTATGTTTGTCTTGAAAAACTCGTTTACTTTTAACCAAGTGAGTAGAATCATCTGAACATATACTTGCATTCAAACACATAGGTTGCATTGCATGAGTCTTATTTTCCTCCCATTTATTCTTTTGCTCTCCTTGAGCTTAGCATGAGGACATGCTAATGTTTAAGTGTGGGGAGATTTGATGCACCATTATTTTATGATGAATTTTGGATTGAATTGAGTGGTTTGTGTCAACTAATATCACACTTATTCATTAAAATTGCATGTTTTTCATATCCTTCCTAATTTTGTTTCATGATTGAAAACTTGCTTCTTAAGCATTTAAATTATCAACTTTTAATTTTTCTTTATACCATTCGATGTCGTAATCTGTGTGTTAAGTGTTTTCAGGATTTATAGGGCAGGAATGGCTTAGAGGATGGAAAGGAAGCTTGCAAAAGTGGAAGGAACACAAGAAACTAAGGAGCTAAGTAGCGAGGATCGACGCCCACGCATGCTTGACGCGTGCGCGTGCATTGGCACATCGCACATCGACGCATACGCGTGACTGATACGTACACGTGACAAGTGCAAAAGCTTTGCGACGCGTACGCGTGACTGACGCATACGTGTGACGCGCGTCACATACTGCACTGATCAGAACTCGCAGGGGGCGATTTTGAGCTGATTTTTGACCCAATTTTTGGCCCAGAAGCACAGACTAGAGCCATGGGGCAAGCAGAGACTCAACACACATTCACCTTCACTTGAGTTTAGTGGGAGTTTTGGAATTCTAGAGAGAAACACTACTTTCTTAGGGTTCTTCACATTCTTAGATTTCTAGTTTTTATGCTTTTGGATTGGATATTGAGAGAGTTACTACCTTCGACTGAAGTCTCCATTACTATAGTTTGCTTTTCTATTACTCTACTCTTTTGTTTTCCATATAATTTGCTCGTGGTCTTATATGGATATTGTTGATTTTGGGATTTATTAATGCAATGAACAATTTTTACATTTAATTTTATTTCATGTTTAATTTCCTTCAATTGATTATCAGCTTCAAAATTATCTTCTATTAATTTATTTTAATTACCATGTCTCATATTTATTTTTATTCCATGTTGATTGAAAATGGCATTCATGTTATGATTTAAAACTCTCAACTTGGCTTGGGAGTTGATTAATTGGAACCCCTTGAGTTGGAAAACTAAAGTATTAATCTGTAATTGGAAATTGTTGGCTAACTCACTTTTTACTAACTCTAATCCTTCCCTAGGAAAGGATTAGGACTTGTGAATCAGAGTTAGTGTAACTACTTAACCTTCCTTTGCAACTGCATGAGGATAATTGAGTGGAAGCAACAACGTTTTACTATTATGCTTGGGAAAGTCAACAAGGATAGAAACTTCAATTAATCTTCTCTCAGCCAAGGCCTTTTATTTCAAATACATAACACCTCTTGATATTATTCACTGCTTGAATTTTTAGTATTTATTTTCCCGTTCTCAACCTTAAAAAAATTTCTCAAAAAATTTCTGATTAATAATTTACACTGCTGTGTCAACTCTTTGGGAAACGACCTGGGAATTCTGCTCCCAGTTAATTATTCTTAAATTGTGACACCTTCTAAATTGACAGTGGGGATATCGTCGGTTAAGAATGTACTCACAACGCAGTTTTTACTAGAATTTCTTAACCGGCATTTTTCCACCCGTCAGGTGGCAATTGATTATTTCACGAAGTGGGTTGAAGCTGTTTCTTTAATATAAGATGGGCAAAATGATGTTATAGACTTTATCGAGGAATATATAGTTTATCGATTTAGGATTCCTCAAACTTTAAGCACCGATCAGGAAACTTTGTTTACTGGTCAACGTATTAAGAATTTTGCAACTTCGAGAAATATTAATATGGTTACTTCAACTCCGTATTATGCACAAGCTAATGGGCAAGTCGAGGTAGCAAATAAAATATTGATCAATTTGATTAAGAAGCAAATTGGTAGTAAGCCTCGAACTTGGCATGAAACTTTGAGCCAAGTATTATGAGCTTATCAAAATTCACCAAGAAGTTCAACAAGTACTTCTCCTTATAAGTTAGTATATGGTCATGATGCAGTTTTGCCATTGGAAATTAATCTTAATACGTTAAGGATATTGAGGAAAGATGATTTGCCAATCGAATATTATTGGAATGTAGTGTATGATGAATTGAGTGACTTAAGTCAAGAATGTATTCTAGCACTCGAGAATATAGTTCGTCAGAAGGATAACATTACTCAAAATCATAATCGTCGAATAAAGAAAAAGTGTTTTCGTATGGGAAAATTGGTGTTAAAAGTTATATTGCCAACTGAAAAGAAATCGAAGTTTCTTGGCAAATGGTCTCATAATTGGGAATGACCTTTTCAAGTGATTGACTTGTATTCTGGGAATGCATATTGAATTAAGGAGATCGATTCAAGAAACGTGATTAAGTCAATAAATGGAAAATACCTGCAATAATATCGATATATGGAAGATCAAGATTAGATATATAAAAGAGGAAATTATAAATATTAAGAGTTCTAAATTGATGGAAGGAAAGGTGCTAAAAGTTCTTGAAGTTCAGAATGGAGTTGAACTCTTTCACTATCCAAGGCAGAGTATGCTTCGAATTGTTCATGTTCTTCGTTTTGGGCCTTGTCAAATTGTTTGTTGATCTCCTCTTGTTTGGTTTCTGCTATGCAGAGCTCTTTGAAAATTTCTTGTTTCTTATGTTGCACTGCAGCAAAAAGCTCGGCCAATTTGGCTCTTCTTTCCTGAATTCGAGCCAACTCTTTTCCAATTTGGGCTAGTTTTATTTTGAGCTCCTCTTCTCATTTGTCGAAATAGACTTGAGTGCTAATGGCTTGAGCAATTCTCAAATTATATTCTTTGCATGATTACTTCATTGATTAAAGAGTAGTGCCAATTTCTTCCAATTCAATTATGGTTTTGGCTACTTTTTCTTTGGCCTCTTGCAACTTATCTTGAATAACGATGCAGTTTTTTGAGACCTTTGTAAACCTTTTTATTATGGAAGAAAATTAAAGAGGGACTTGGAATTTGATAGAAGAATTCAGAATGCCAGACAGAAGGGTATTCAAGTCAGGCTGATCAGTCCATTTTGTGGGGGTATGTGTCAGTAGCCTCAGTACGGTGGTTAATTTTTGGAGAGTGTATCGGTTAATTTCTATGGAAAGACTTGATGTGGATTGGTCTTCAGTGGCTGGAGTCGATATGGAAACTGGTGCAGAATTTATAACCCACAAACTAACTGATAAGTGCACCAAGTCGTACCAAGTAGTACCTCAAGTAAATGAGGGTCGATCCCACGAGGATTGATGGATTAAGCAACAATGGTTAAGTGATTTTCTTAGTTAGACAAATAGAAAAGAGTGTTGAGAGTTCAAATGCATCAAACAGTAATTCAGAGAATCAGAAAACAAGCAGTAAATTGAGGTGAAATACATATGGAGAAAATAGTTAAGGTTTCAGAGATATCTATCTTTCTGGATTGACTTTTCTTATTAACTGTTTTAATCATGGAAGATTCAATTCATGACAAACTATATGTGACTAAACCCTAATTCCTTAGACCGTTTTAGTCTCCTCTAACTTTCATCAATCGCCAATTCCTTGGTCACTTGATTCCAATTAGAGGGTGAAGTTCAATTCTAGTTTATATGCCACAGAAACCCTAATTACCCAAATTTAAGAGGATTATATCACGTATCCCATTAAGTCCAGATAATTAGAAATTTAGGAGAAATTATTTTCAAGCTGTTGTTCAAGTATAGAGCTTTTCCAAGTTATACAAGAACTCAATTAGAACAAGGGTCATACTTCCGTTCCACCCAAATTCATAAGATAAAGAATGAAAATAATTGTTGAAATAGAAATTAGTACATTAATTAAAATAGAAAAATAATAGTATCAATTCATACAATAGACAGAGCTCCTAACCTTAATAGTGGTGGTTTAGTTGCTCATGGTTCAGAGAGAAAAACTAGGATTCAGAAAATTGTAAATTGCCGAATGAGGTAGAAGAGAAGAGAAGTCCGAAGGGCTGATTCTTTTTCCTTTTATACCTAATCCTAATTAATGTAAAATATATTTTCTAAAACTAAATAATATCTTTTCCTATTTATAAATAAAATAAAAGTATAATCAGAAATAAATAAATCATCTCGAGCTGCTCCTCTGGGACGAATGGGGACCACCAAGTTCATTAAGGTTGGCGCCAAACTTGGAAAATCCCAAGTTTGGTGCCACTTCAACCGTATACAATGCCACTTTTTCTTCATCTTGGCGCCAAACTTGGAGTTCTCCAAGTTTGGCGCCACCAAGGCAGTGTGTTTGGCGAGTTTGCAATGATCATCGCGCCAAACTTGGAGAACCCCAAGTTTGGCACCACCAACGCCGTATGATTTGGAAGAAAAGTGTATACTATTATATATCGTTGGAAAGCTCTGAAAGTTATCTTTTCGATGCCATGGAACCGCATCAATTTGACCTCTGTAGCTCAAGTTATGCCCGTTGGAGTGCAAGAAGGTCAGGGTTAACAACATCATTTACTTTCTTCCTTTTCTTCTACACAAACTCTATCAAATCTATCCGAATACTACCTGAAATAAACAGAATTCCACACAACTCAAAGTAGCATTCATAGTGGCTAGAAGATGATTAATTCTTTATTAAACTAAAAAATTTGAATACAAATTCACTAGAAAAAGATAGGAAAGATGCTCATGCATCAGAAACCTCTTTCTCTTGAGCAATCTTTGTTAGAACAGCCACTAGTTTAGACAATTTAGCATCAGAGGGTTTAGAAGTGACACTTAAGATTTCTATTAATGGTTCAGGATCATGTGAAGAAGAAAGTTCAATGGTTTTTGTTGAACTTGGTATTTTGTGTGGAGATGTGACTTCTTTGACTACTCGAATGGGTGAGTCAAGGTTTTGTGCAATGGGGGTCCTGAGGAGTGTATCGGTGTTGATTGGTGAAGGAGAATTCGAAAGGGTTCATCCTTGGGATAATAAAATTTGTTCTTGAGTCAAATCGACTAAAGATGGTGTTTCAGTAGTTGATAGGAGGATGATTTATATAGGTTCTGCTGAAACCACAGTTTGAGCAGAAGAGTGGGACTCTTGTGGTTCTAATCTAGGCTGGTCCTCTTAATTCTTTGATTCGAGGATGAATGAGGAAGAGGAAATAGATTGAGTAACCTTCTCATCCTGGAATATAAAAACATGTTTATAGGATAAACATTTCAGGTTTATTCGAGGAAATTTGAAATTGATAAGAGTATACCTGGATGGATTTCCTTCTAATGAGACAAGGAATGAAGCAGCCTCTGATGAATCCTCCGAATCTGATCCATTTTAGGAAGCAAAGATGTTTGTTTGGGATTCACTGTCATCAGAGGAATTCTCACTTGATGATTGAATCTGACAAAGATCGAAAGGTTAAGAACAAGCTATGTTTGAATAAACATGGCAAAAAAAATTCAGAAAAGATTTGATTGAAGGGTTACCTTTTTTAAGGCTTTTGTGGAAACTTTTTGAATTTTCTTTTTTGGTTGCTTTGTTGTGCTGCAACTTCAATTTTCCTTTTTGAGGGCTTTCAGCAATAGGGATAACTTTTATTGATGAGTTTTTGATCTGGTCGAAGGTGCGACTGTATTGGGAGTAATACTTAGTCCACCATTCGACAAAGGATTTAGTAATGTATGAACTACGCTCATAAAGAAGATGAGCATAGTTATCCCTGTGTTGTTGATTGATTATAAGGCAATGATTAATGTTTCTCTTTGAGGTAAATTCGATATGATAGAGGGCATTGTCATTTCGAGGAATGGGTATAGGAATGGCTTAAGAAAAGCCCATTTGCTTAGCAACATAGTGAGGGGCATAAAGAGTTACCTTGAATTGTTCTTTCTTATATTGAGGTAACCCGATTGGAATTACCTGAACAGCAAGGAGATTTGCCCAAGTTTTGTTGGCTATTTCATTCTCTTCATCGTCGGAAGGGAAGAGAAGGCGTTCGAGCCATGTGGGGCCATTGTTTTGATGCAAGAAAGGAATAAAATTCAAATCATTGTTGTTGAAGCCTTTGCAGGAATGGAAGAGGGAGAAGACAGTCCAAAACAAGTCTTCCACCGATTTGGCATTTTCGAAGTAAGGTTGAAAGGGGGCCAATCGAAATCCCTCAATATGTTATTTTTCTGGAGCGCTACCCCCATCCTGCTGCATGTACTTTTCGAACACAGCGTTTAACCAAGGTTGGAGGACCCAAAGGGGGCCTCCTACGTTGATCGACGAGTTGGCTCGAAGACAATCAACTAGATGTCCAAGTTCATTAAACAAATGCCACAAAATTAATTTGGCTAAATTGAATTTGTGGCCTTCATGCAAAAGAGCTGCCAAGGGAAGAAACAACTTTTGCATTTAGACACTCCTCGAACAGAAAACTATGGCATTCAACCAGTAGTGCAAGAATGCCATGCTTTCTTTATCAGTCATGGAATCGTTCCCATGTCCCATATGTTGACTAATAAAGTCACTGTAAGAGTTCCTTTGAGCTATCTTATAGGTCCGATTCGGCTGCATATCATAAGTTACTTCAGGCAAATTTGTCAAAAGGCCAGTAATCACAGCCACATCAAGTAACGAGGGTCCTACCATTCCACAGGAGAGGTGGAAGTTATTTGTTGTTTTGTTCCAAAAGCACATAACTGCCCCAATCATCCAATGGTGAGTAGTAGAAGAGAAATGAGAAAGTCGAAAGAGGTCATGAATACCAATAGCCCTCCATGCATCACCCTTTACCGATTCGAGACGTCTATGATGAACCATTATTTTATGACTTATTTTGGATCGAATCGAGTGGATTTTATCAACTTTACTCACACTTATCCATATAATTTGCATATTTTTGAGATTCTTTCCTAATTTTGTGCTAAGAATGAAAACATGCTTCCTAGGCCTTAAAATTGCTAAGTTTTAATCCTCTCTTATTACCATTCGATACCGTGATGTGTTTGTTAAGTGATTCCAGGGTTTATAGGGCAAGAATGACATAGAGGATGGAAGAGGAGCATGCAATAGTGGAAGGAACACAAGAAATTAAAGATTTGAGAAGCTAGCATCGACGCATATGCATGACAGAAGCGTGCGCATGACCAGGAGCGTCGTCCACTGACGCGTACGCATGACTAATGCGTACACGTGGCCAGTGTAGAGTTCAAATGACGCGTACGCGTGGCTGACGTGTACGTCTGACAAGCATCACGTGCTACAATAAAAGGATCGGAATACGCTGGGGGCAATTTCTGGACTGCTTTTGCCCCAGTTTCAAGCCCGAAAATGAAGACAAGAGACTGGGGATGGAGTTGGGACAGACAACTAGGTTTAGGTTCCACTTCTTATCTTAATTCAAGTTCCTCTTTTGGTTTTTTGTTATTACCTCTTTGCTTTCTTAGTTTTATATGTTGTTTCCTTTACCTTGTTGCTTTATTGTTCATGACACCTTGTTGATTCCAATTTCCTTTAATACACTTTGAGGTATTTTATGTTTATTGTCGCTTTTTTTAATTTGTTGTTATTGTTTTCTTGCAATTGTTAGTCTTTGATTTTACTATTCCTTGTTAATTTTCTATTTTTTATTTTGTGCCTTCCAAGTGTTTGATAAAATGTTTGGTTGGATTTTAAAATAGATTTTTGTGTTCTTGGCTTGGGTTGGTGATTTGGAGACTCTTGAATTATCAAAATCTCTTGTTGATTGGTAATTGAAGATTGTCAGTTAGCTTGAACTTCACTAAATCTAGTCTTTCACTATGAGTTGACTAGGACTTGTGAACTCAAGTTAATTGTATGCACTTGAATTTCCTTCAATAGTTAGAGATTAACTAAGTGAAGGCAATTTACATTTACCATCATAATTAAGGATGATAATAAGGATAGGAATTCCAATTCTTACCTCTTGCTAAGACTTTTCTTGATCGTTAGTTTATTTTCTTGTTATTTACATTCCTTGTTCATCATTCAAAAATCCCAAAAATACTTTTCCACAACCAATAATAAGTACACTTTCCTGCAATTCTTTTGAGAGACGACCCGAGGTTTAAATACTTCGGTTATTTTTATTGGTTTGCATTGTGACAAACAAATTAAACGATGAACGAGGATTGTATGTCAGTTTAGAACTATACTTGCAACGCAATTTTATTGAGAAATTCTGTACCGACATTTATCCTCCATCAGTCTATGCCAAGCTCAAAAGTCAGCTCCTTGATGAGCGGATAATTTATACGCTTTTTGGCATTGTTTTTACTTAGTTTTTAGTATCATTTAGTTGGTTTTTAGTATATTTTTATTAGTTTTTAATTAAAAATCACATTTCTGGACTTTACTATGAGTTTGTGTATTTTTCTGTGATTTCAGGTATTTTCTGGTTGAAATTGAGGGAGCTGAGCAAAAATCTGATTCAGGCTGAAAAAGGACTGCTGATGCTGTTGGATCCTGACCTCTCTGCACTCGGAATGGAATTTCTGGAGCTACAAGAGTCCAATGGACGCGCTTCTAATTGCGTTGGAAAGCAGACATCCAGGGCTTTCCAGAAATATATAATAGTCCATACTTTGCTCAAGGATAGATGACGTAAACTGGCGTTCAACGCCAGTTCCATGTTGCAGTCTGGCGTCCAGCGCCAGAAACAAGTTACAAGTTGGAGTTCAACGCCAGAAATAGGTTACAACCTGGCGTTGAACGCCCAAAACAGCCTAGGCACGTGAGAAGCTTAAGTCTCAGCCCCAGCACACACCAAGTGGGCCCAGAAGTGGATTTCTGCACCATCTATCATAGTTTGTTCATTTTCTGTAAACCTAGGTTACTAGTTTAGTATTTAAACAACTTTTAGAGGTTTATTTCGTACCTCATGACATTTTAGATCTGAACTTTGTACTCTTTGACGGCATGAGTCTCTAAACTCCATTGTTGGGGGTATTCCTTAATCAGAATCTTCGTGGTATAGGCTAGAATCCATTGGCAGCATTCTTGAGAATCCGGAAAGTCTAAACCTTGTCTGTGGTATTCCGAGTAGGATTCAGGGATTGAATGACTGTGACGAGCTTCAAACTCACGAGTGTTAGGCGTAGTGACAGATGCAAAAGGATCAATGGATCCTATTCTGACATGATCGAGAACTGACAGATGATTAGCCGTGCGGTGACAGCACACCTGGACCTTTTTCACTGAGAGGACGTATGGTAGCCATTGACAACGGTGATCCACCAACACACAGCTTGCCAAAGGAGGAACCTTGCGTGCGTGAAGAAGAAGACAGGGAGAAAGCAGAGATTCAGAAGACAAAGCATCTCCAAAACTCCAACATATTCTCCATTACTGCATACCAAGTATTTATTTTATGTTCCCTTGTTCATTTGCAAGTCAACTGATAATTATAATTGACCTCCTAACTGAGATTTACAAGATAACCATAGATTGCTTCAAACCAATAATCTCCGTGGGATTCGACCCTTACTCACGTAAGGTATTACTTGGACGACCCAGTGCACTTGCTGGTTAGTTGTGCGAAGCTGTGAGAAATAGTCCATTAATATTGGCATACACAATTTCGTGCACCAAGTTTTTGGTGCCATTGCCGGGGATTGTTCGTGTTTGGACAACTGACGGTTTATTTTGTTGCTTAGATTAGGAAAAATTTTTCTTTTTGGTTTAGAGTCTCTTATTATTGTTTTTGGTTAAAATTTTAGAATCCTTATTTTCTCTTTCAAAAAAATTTTTTCGAAAATTATTTTTTTTTATTGAATTTTTCTTGTTTGATCTTTAGTTTTTCTTGTTTTGTGATTTTTCTTGTTTTTCTTGTGCCTTTTCAAAACATTAGTTTTCAAAAAAATATTTTTTTCATTCTTAGTTATTTAAAAAAATACTTCTTCAAAACAAGTGTTACATTCATAACTCAGTTGGCTAGAGCGTTAGTCTGTGTTCTTGGTAATTGGGTTAGAATATTTTATATTCTTTTCAAAATCTTCTTTTTCATAAATAATTTTTCTATTAAATCTTGTGCCAAACTTTAAGTTTGGTATTTTCTTGTTGATTTTTCTCTGTTTTTCGAAAATTTTAGTTTGGTTTTCTAAAAATTTTAAGTTTGGTGTTCTTTCTTCATGTTCTTGTGTTCTTGTGAATCTTCAAAGTGTTCTTGAGTTTTCCTTGTGTCTTGATCTTAAAATTTTTAAGTTTGGTGTTCCTTGGTGTTTTCTCTCCAAAATTTTCGAAAACAAGGAGCATTAGATCTAAAAATTTTAAATCTTGTGCTATCTTATTGTTTTTCTCTCTCCTCTTTAAATTCAAAAACATCTTTTCTCTCTATTTTAAAGCAAATTTTCGAAATTTACCTTTAAAATTCAGATTTTTATTTCAAAATTTAAAACCTTTTTCAAAAAATCATCATATCCTTTTCAAAACTTCCTAACCACTTTCTCTCTCCTCATTTTTTTCGAAAATCTTCACCCATTTTTATTTATTTTATTTTAATTTATTTTATTTTCGAAATAAATAAATAAATAAATAAAAATAATTTTTTATTATTACATCATCTCCCTTTCTCCATCATGGATCTAAGTGGAAATGAACAGTCCAGAAGGACTCTGGGGTCATATGCTAACCCCTCTACTGCTTCATATGGGAGTAGTATCTGCATACCCACCATTGGAATCAGTAGCTTTGAGTTGAATCCTCAGCTCATTATCATGGTGCAGCAAAGCTGCCAGTATTCCGGTCTTCCACAGGAAGAACCTACAGAGTTTCTGGCACAGTTTTTACAAATTGCTGACACAGTACATGATAAGGAAGTAGATCAAGATGTCTAAGCTGGTGGATCTATCCACATGAGAAAGACAATTGAAGAAGCTCAAGAGCTCATTGATACAGTTGCCAAAAATCAGCATCTGTACCTAAGCAGTGACCCTTCCATGAAAGAAGAGGTTAAAACAGTAACTGCTGAACTCAGTCCTGTAGAACAAGCTACTGAATTCAATCAGCAATTGGATTTTCTAACAAAACAGTTAGCCGAATTCAAGGAGAGACTACAAGAGACAAGGATGGCTAACATAAATATGGAAGAACAATTAAAGCAATCAAAGCAGCAGCTGTCAAAACAAATAACAGAAGAATGCCAAGCAGTTCAATTGAGAAGTGGAAAAACATTAAATACCCCACCTCAAGGCAGCAGGAAGCCAAGAAATGAGCAAACTACCCAAATTCCATCTGAGGACAGTAAGAGCCCGGAGAAAAATAATTCTAGCGCTAAAACGCCAGAAATTGGGTGGAAGGCTGGCGCTGAACGCCCAAACCATGCTCAGGACTGGCGTTCAATGCCAGAAACAAGCAAGGAACTGGCGTTGAATGCCCAAAGGAAGCACGGTTCTGGCGTTCAGACGCCAGGAACAGATGAGGAGTTGGCGTCTAACGCCACTCCAGCTTCCAACCCTGGCTTTCAAATGCCAATGAGGGATCAGACACCTGCAAGTGCTGATAATAAATCCCTCAAGAAGGCTTCTCAACCTACCTCTGTAGGAAATAAACCTGCAGTAACTAAGGTTGAGGAATACAAAGCCAGGATGCCTTATCCTCAAAAATTCCGCAAAGAAAGAGTCAATGAGGATGAGTTTAAGTTGAATGTTGTCAAAGCTATGCAACATCCAGACACATCAGACGACTGCTTGGGCGTTGACATTATTGACTCCCTGGTGGAAGAGGTCCTTATGACTGAGAGTCTCGAATCAAAGCTAGAGGACATTTTTAAAGATGTTCAGCCTGATCTGGAGGAACTAGAGGAAATAAAAGAACCTCTGAAAACTCCTCAGGAAGAGGAGAAACCTCCTAAACCTGAGCTCAAACCACTACCACCATCCTTGAAATATGCATTTCTGGGAGAAGGTGACACTTTTCCTATAATCATAAGCTCTGCTTTAGGGCCACGGGAAGAGAAAGCACTAATTCAGGTGCTAAGGATACATAAGACAGCTCTTGGGTGGTCCATAAGTGATCTTAAGGGCATTAGCCCAGCCAGATGCATACACAAGATCCTATTGGAGGATGATGCTAAGCCAGTGGTTCAACGACAGAGGCGGCTAAATCCCGCCATGAAGGAGGTGGTGCAGAAAGAGGTCACTAAGTTACTAGAAGCTGGGATTATCTATCCTATTTCTGATAGCCCCTGGGTGAGCCCTGTCCATATTGTCCCTAAGAAGGGAGGAATGACAGTGGTTCATAATGAAAAGAATGAACTGGTTCCTACAAGAACAGTTACAGGGTGGCGTATGTGTATTGACTACAGAAGGCTCAATACAGCCACCAGGAAGGATCATTTTCCTTTACCATTCATGGACCAGATGCTAGAGAGACTAGCAGGTCATGAATATTACTGCTTTCTGGATGGCTATTCCAGTTACAACCAAATTGCAGTAGATCCTCAAGACCAAGAGAAAACAGCATTCACATGTCCTTCTGGAGTGTTTGCCTACAGAAGGATTCCTTTTGGTCTATGTAATGCACCTACAACCTTTCAGAGGTGCATGCTCTCTATCTTCTCTGATATGGTAGAGAAGTTTCTGGAAGTCTTCATGGATGACTTTTTAGTATTTGGAGACTCATTCAGCTCCTGCCTTAACCATTTAGCACTTGTTCTGAAAAGATGCTAAGAGACCAACCTCGTTTTAAACTGGGAAAAATGTCACTTTATGGTGACTGAAGGGATTGTCCTTGGACATAAATTTTCAAATAAGGGAATAGAGGTGGATCAAGCTAAAGTTGAAGTAATTGAAAAATTACCACCACCTGCCAATGTTAAGGCAATCAGAAGCTTTCTGGGGCATGCAGGATTCTATAGGAGGTTTATAAAGGATTTTTCAAAAATTGCAAAACCTCTGAGCAATCTGCTAGCTGCTGACACGCCATTTGTGTTTGACACAAAGTGTCTACAGGCGTTTGAGACCCTGAAAGCTAAGCTGGTCACAGCACCAGTTATTTCTGCACCAGACTGGACATTACCATTCGAACTAATGTGTGATGCCAGTGACCATAACATTGGTGCAGTATTGGGACAGAGGCATAACAAGCTTCTGCATGTCATTTATTATGCTAGCAGTATTTTAAATGATGCCCAGAAAAATTACACAACCACAGAAAAAGAATTACTTGCAGTTGTTTATGCCATTGACAAGTTTAGATCCTACTTAGTAGGATCAAAAGTGATTGTGTACACTGACCATGCTGCTCTTAAATATCTACTCACAAAGCAGGATTCAAAGCCCAGGCTCATAAGATGGGTGTTGCTTCTGCAAGAGTTTGATATAGAAATAAGAGACAGAAAAGGGACAGAGAATTAAGTAGCTGATCACCTGTCCCGGATAGAACCAGTAGCAGGAGTATCCCTCCCTCCTACTGAGATCTCTGAAACCTTTTCGGATGAGCAATTGTTTGCTATTCAGGAAGCTCTGTGGTTTGAAGACATTGCAAACTATAAGACACAAGGTTCTCCTTCTGTAACCATGGAGAGGAAGCATGAAAAGCTTCTCTCACTGCAGAGTCAACCAAAGCCCCCACAGTCAAACTCTAAGTTTGGTATTGGGAGGCCACAACCAAACTCTAAGTTTGGTGTTGGGAGGTCCCAACCTTGCTCTGATTATCTGTGAGGCTCCATGAGAGCTCACTATCAAGCTATTGACATTAAAGAAGCGCTTGTTGGGAGGCAACCCACTGTTATTTAATTATATCTATTTATTTTCCATTGCTATTTTATGTTTTCTTTAGGTTGATGATCATGTGAAGTCACAAAAACAAAGGGAAAATCAAAAACAAAATGAAAAACAGTATGAAAAATAGCACACCCCGGAGGAAGATCATTCTGGCGTTTAAACGCCAGAAACAAGCATCTGTCTGGCGTTTAACGCCAGAAACAAGCACCAAGCTGGCGTTTAACGCCAGAAACAAGCATCAGTCTGGCGTTAAACGCCAGAAACAGGCTACATTTGGGTGTTTAACGCCAGAAACAGGCAGCAGTCTGGCGTTAAACGCCAAGATTGCACAGTAAGGGCATTTTGTACGCCTAATTGGAGCAGGGATGCTAAATCCTTGACCCCACTGGATCTGTGGACCCCACAGGATCCCCACCTACCTCACCATTCAAATTCAAACCAATTCCCTCCCAAACCCACCCATTCACACACTTCCATCTCCTCCATCTTCTCCACTTCTTTCTTCTTTTGCTCGAGGACGAGCAAACCTTCTAAGTTTGGTGTGGTAAAAGTATTGCTTTTGTTTTTCCATAAATCAGTGGTAGAGCAATTGACTGCAGATCAAAGAGCTATGAGGAAAGAGCAACAAAGGCAAGAAAGAGACATAGAGGAGCTCAAGAGAACCATTGGTTCTTCAAGAAGAGGAAGACGCCACCCTCATTAAGGTGGACCCATTCCTTAATCTCCTTGTTCTTATTTTCCTGTTTTTCGTTTACTATGCTTCATGTTTAATTATGTTTGTGTCTTTACTATATGATCACTAGTACCTAAGTGTCTATGTCTTAAAGATATGAATGTCCTATGAATCCATCACCCTTCTTAAATGAAAATTGTTTTCTGAAAAAGAAAAAGAAGTACATGAATTTCAAATTTTAAAATAGTTTAATTATTTTGATGTGGTGGCAATACTTTTTGTTTTCTGAAGGAATGCTTGAACAGTGCATATGTCTTTTGAATTTGTTGTTTATGAATGTTAAAATTGTTGGGTCTTGAAAGAATGATGAAAAAAGGAGAAATATTATTTGATAATCTGAAAAATCATAAAAATAATTCTTGAAGCAAGAAAAAGCAGTGAAGAACAAAGCTTGCAGAAAAAAATTGCGAAAAAAAAACAGAGAGAGCAAGAAAAAGAAAAAGCAAGCAGAAAAAGCCAAAAGCTCTTTAAACCAAAAGGCAAGAGCAAAAAGCCAATAACCCTTAAAACCAAAAGGCAAGGGTAATAAAAAGGATCCAAGGCTTTGAGCATTAGTGGATAGGAGGGCCTAAAGGAATAAAATCCTGGCCTTAGCGGCTAAACCAAGCTGTCCCTAACCATGTGCTTGTGGCGTGAAGGTGTCAAGTGAAAACTTGAGACTGAGCGGTTAAAGTCGAAGTCCAAAGCAAAAAGAAGAGTGTGCTTAAGAACCCTGGACACCTCTAATTGGGGACTCTAGCAAAGCTGAGTCACAATCCGAAAAGGTTCACCCAGTGATGTGTCTGTGGCATTTATGTATCCGGTGGTAATACTGGAAAACAAAGTTCTTAGGGCCACGGCCAAGACTCATAAAGTAGCTGTGTTCAAGAATCAACATACTGAACTAGGAGAATCAATAAAACTATCTAAATTCTGAGTTCCTATAGATGCCAATCATTCTGAACTTCAAAGGATAAAGTGAGATGCCAAAACTGTTCAGAAGCAAAAAGCTAATAGCTCCGCTCATCTAATTAACACTGATCTTCATAGATATTTTTGGAATTCATTATATATTCTCTTCTTTTTATCCTACTTTGTTTTTAGTTGCTTGGGGACAAGCAACAATTTAAGTTTGGTGTTGTGATGAGCGGATAATTTATACGCTTTTTGGCATTGTTTTTACATAGTTTTTAGTATCATTTAGTTGGTTTTTAGTATATTTTTATTAGTTTTTAATTAAAAATCACATTTCTGGACTTTACTATGAGTTTGTGTGTTTTTCTATGATTTTAGGTATTTTCTGCCTGAAATTGAGGGAGCTGAGCAAAAATCTGATTCAGGCTAAAAAAGGACTGCTGATGCTGTTGGATCCTGACCTCTCTGCACTCGGAATGGAATTTCTGGAGCTACAAGAGTCCCATGGATGCGCTTCCAATTGCGTTGGAAATTAGACATCCAGGGCTTTCCAGCAATATATAATAGTCCATACTTTGCTCAAAGATAGACGACATAAACTGGCGTTCAACGCCAGTTCCATGTTGCAGTCTGGCGTCCAGCGCCAGAAACAAGTTACAAGTTGGAGTTCAACGCCAGAAATAGGTTACAACCTGGCGTTGAATGCCCAAAACAGCCCAGGCACCTGAGAAGCTTAAGTCTCAGCCCCAGCACACACCAAGTGGGCCCCAGAAGTGGATTTTTGCACCATCTATCATAGTTTGTTCATTTTCTGTAAACCTAGGTTACTAGTTTAGTATTTAAACAACTTTTAGAGGTTTATTTCGTACCTCATGACATTTTAGATCTGAACTTTGTACTCTTTGATGGCATGAGTCTCTAAACTCCATTGTTGGGGGCGAGGAGCTCTGCTGTATTTCGATGAATTAATGCAACTATTTCTGTTTTCTATTCAAACACGCTTGTTTCTATCTAAGATGTTCATTCGCACTTCAATATGATGGATGTGATGATCCGTGACAGTCATCACCATTCTCAACCTATGAACGCGTGCCTGACAACCACCTCCGTTCTACTTTCGATTGAATGAATATCTCTTGGATTCCTTAATTAGAATCTTCGTGGTATAAGCTAGAATCCATTGGCAGCATTCTTGAGAATCCGGAAAGTCTAAACCTTGTCTGTGGTATTCCGAGTAGGATTCAGGGATTGAATGACTGTGACGAGCTTCAAACTCACTCCATTACTGCATACCAAGTATTTATTTTATGTTCCCTTGTTCATTTGCAAGTCAACTGATAATTATAATTGACCTCCTAACTAAGATTTACAAGATAACCATAGATTGCTTCAAACCAACAATCTCCGTGGGATTCGACCCTTACTCACGTAAGGTATTACTTGGACGACCCAGTGCACTTGCTGGTTAGTTGTGCGAAGCTGTGAGAAATAGTCCATTAATATTGGCATACACAATTTCGTGCACCACTCCTCGAGGGGTAACTTTGGGGTTATTTTAAAGGTTTCTTGTGGTCGATAAAAGGAGCAACAAGGAGGTTTTGTTTGATGAGTAAGTCCTCCCCTTCAGTGTTAGGGAAGACATCAAGTCGCTTGCTGGCACGCTCTAAGATTTGAATGGGGCCGATAAAGTAGTATGTTTCGTCATCAATAGTGAAAGGAATGAGAATCCTCTTATCATCAGGATGAAGTTGAGGGTCTTTAACAATCTCATCATTATTTTGGTTTAGTACTTGTAAGGTTAGTGGTTCTTGAGCTTGAGCTATAGGAACTTTGCCCTTATCTTGGGCAGTGGGAGTGTTGTGAATTGAAGAGGAAGCCATTGGTGTATAAAGGTAAGAAGTTATTGATGGTGAACAGAACCGTACAAAAAATTTGGAGAAAAAGGAAAGACAAAGATTGAGGATAGAAGGATAAAGGTGAATGATGACAAAAATTCAATTCAATAAATAAAATAAGAGCATGTTAGGATTAAGTGTTATTGTTCTAAGATGATATCGAAAATAACACATTAATCATAGGGGGCAATTTGTTAGTCAAAAATAATTTATTTCGAAAGACGGAGCATTCGAGAGTCAATAGGCGTGTGTCTTTGAAGAAAAGTCAACATCGAAAGAGAGTTCTTTTGCAGAAAAAATTGAGCAAGAGTCGGTCATGACCAGTCAACAAGCTGACCGACATGTTGAATCGAAGGTTTTAGATTTGAGGGTTGTTTTTGAACATTACCTCTATCTAGCAAAAGAAGCGGGAACGGTTACCTATGGATTAGCAAACCTGGGAGTTACACTCTTCATTTATCTCCTTTTGCACTTCATGTTGTGACTTGACATCTTCTTCTTGATTTTGCAACTCGTCTTTCACTCCACACTTTTCACTTGGTTCCACACATTCATCCACTAGAATTTCTTGCTTGTGGCATGAACGCAATGAAGCTACTTGATCCCAAGCTTTTGCTAAGGTAGACATGACTTGCTCTTGCTTCTTCCAGAACTCTTGTTGTTCTTGAATGAGCATGAAAAGTACTTCTTGTGTGGCTTGATCCATATATGAAGATGAAGATTGAGGTGATGAAGGTTGACAATCAAACTCATGAGGGTAAGGGTTTTGTATGTAGTGAGGTGATGGTGTGTAAGATTGGTGACTATAAAGGTAAGTGTTTGGGTTCCATTGGGGTGCATTGTGGTGATGGTGTAAAAAAGTCATAGAAAATATAAATAGAAACCTACTAGGAAAAGCAAACAAACAACCAAAAAGAGCTATTTACACTATTAACATATTCGCAACAACCAAAGGATATAACACCGTTTGCATTCCCCGGCAACGGCGCCAAATTTGATAGGATGAGAACTATCGTTAGTCTAGATTTTCGCAAAATAGAATTCCATCGTTGAAATTATAGTCTAGGCCAACAATGAATTCCCACTATCAAATATTAAATCCAATACAAAATATAAACTAAGAGTATTTAGCTCCCGAGTCGTTCTCCCTAGGAATGCAAATGAAATGTTACGCTTTCGGTCGTTAAGAAGGGAAAAAGGGGGTTTTTGCAATCAAAGAACTAAAGATTAAAAGAACTAAGCAATGATCAAAATTCTAATTAATGCAAGTAAAGAGAAAGTGAGGTCAAAACTAGCGAAAATGCTATAAATGCAATAAAAAAGCCTTGACTTGGGAATGAGAATCCAAGGAGTCCTATCATCGCCATAACCACAACTATGGTAATTATGATGAGTCAATCTCGTCTAGTCAACCCCACCCATCGAGGAGTAAGTTAAGCAAGCATAATTGACCTTAATCCATAAGTCCTAACCAACTTACCAAACTAGTCGATAAAAGGCTAGCGTCAATGGAAACAAGAGTCAACTAACTACCCAAGAATTACCACTAAATGTCGGACATTATGACTCTAGAATCCTAGGAACTCAAACCACTAGCCAAGGTGGAAAAATCTACTCAAAATCTAGAGTTGGTATTTTCACAAACACCTTGTATGTATAAAAGTAAAACATGAAGAATTGCAAAGTAAAATGGAAAACTATAACCAACTATCAACAAAACCAAACATTAACAAGCAATCAAATATAAAGAAGGCATGAAACATTAAATCCATCAATCAAAACTTCAAGAAACACAAAATTGCAATATGAACAAAGTAACTTGAACCAAAGGAAATGAGAGTAAAAGTGCTTTAATTAAAGAGGAAATTGAGAGTACTTACAATTGAAGAAGTAAATTCAAAAATTAAAGCTTGCTATAAAATGCTACACTACTCTTACTCCTATGGAAGCTTCCTAATACTAAGAAAAACTAAAACTAAAACCTACTGTAAGCTAATATCTTGATATGTGTTGATTCTCCCCTTATATAGCACTTCAAAACTAGCATCCAAGCCTTCCAAAATGGCCCAAAAGGCCTCAGAATTCGAGAAGCACGTGCATCATCAATGAAATCATGTGTTGGGACCTGTTTGGATGCACAGATGCATGCGTCCGCACACTTGGCTAAATATTGACCTGTTCATACGCACAGGTGCGTGTGTACGCACACATGGAAATTCTCGTTTGTGCGCAGGCACACTTCGCTGTGTGTGCTTTTTCTTGTTTTCTTCATGTTTTCTCCTTTGTACATGCTTTCTCCCACTTTTGCCCATCCATTCTTGCCTCCAAGGCCTGAAATCACTCACAAACCATATCACGGCATCGAATGACGTAAAAGTGGAATTAAAAATCACTAATCTAAGCATTAAAACACATGTTTTCACATTCAAGATCAAATCAGGGATCAAACACAAAAGTATGCTATTTGAGTGCTTAAGTGTGAGCTCATGTGCTAGAATCCATTCAAATCAAGGCAAAATACATCGGAAAATATGGACTCATCAATTCCCCCACACTTAAACAATAGCATGTCCTCATGCTAAACTAACAAGGAGTATGATCAAAGGGGTAACCAACTTATTAAATGCAACTACCTATATGCATGCAAATATATTATATACTATCTATATCTATATATGTATCTATAGTATCTATATGAAATTGGTGAAACAAACAATCAAGTTCCCAAGCAAGTATGGACAAATAGGGCTAAGCAAGGAGATAATCCAATGCATCCAAAATCTAAAGAATTGATTTAACTCATCAAAGTGAAGCAACTTACAAGAATACATGATAAGAAGCATGGAAACATAGAGTTGAGTAATTGAACCCTCACTAGGTGTGTATACACTCTAGTCACTCAGTGTTTGGAGGTTTAATAAATCAAGTCTCTTCTAATCATGCTTTTAAGAAATTGCTTTTCATCTAACAATCAACACAAGTAATGCATAAATGCAATTATCATGAGGACTTCATATGGTTGTAATGGGGTTAGGGAAAAGGTGGGATAGATATGGCTAAGTGGACTAAAATGGTTGAATCCTTGATTAGTTTAAGTCATTCACATCAACCTATATCAACCAAATCAAAACAAAATGCAATCCTAACCTTCCATTAACTCTTTTTCACAAACACTCATGCATGCTTTTCTCACAAGAACATCACATATGCAATTCTTTATTCATTTGTTTACCCTTTTGGGTGACTTTGTGCCCTTTTTATGATGAAGGATTTTTTTTTTTTTGAATGTAGAATTGCATATGATTAAGTAGCTCATACATGAATGTTCCCATTTCCAAAATTTTCAATAAATACCCAAATTAAGCATTTTCTTTTTACTACCAAAGTTTCCCAAAATATTCCCCCACACTTAAATGTAACACACTACTTCAACCTAAGCTAATCAAGGATACAATCCAAGGTAAGACATGGTTTTCTGCTTAAGGTTGTGATGTGGTGATATTACAAACAATGGGGTCAATTAAGTCTCAAAAGGGTTTAACAATGGTAGATGCAAGGGTAAGGCTATATGGGTAAAGTAAGCTTTTAAACAAGATGGCCTCTGCTCAATAAAATTTAAAATATCAATTATTGGAAATAAAGAATTAAGCAAAACCAAGATTACAATCATAGAAGAGATATATCACACAATGAACAAAATTAGTGGTTGAAATGTGTACCCACTCAATATAGCCCAAAAACTCACAGGGTATTTGTTCTTTACTCTTCTATGTTCCAAAAAGAATCATTCAGGCAAGTTTGAAAACAGTTTTCTCAATCAATTCAATAGAGCACCCTTGACAAAATTCTTGGAAATCCTTGTTGTTTATCACAAAAATTATTTCCTATATATATGTATGATGTGATGGATGCAAAATTTTTCAAAATTTCTTAGTTCTTTTCCTAATTTTCAACAAGCAAAAAGGTAACATGAACAATTAGGATTAAGATAGACTAGGCACAAGCTATTCACATCATCCAATCAGTAGTGCATAAGTCAAAGTACTATAAATATCAACAAAAAGCATAGTAAAACTCAAAATAAATTAAATAGAAGTGTTCAGGAGAGAATGTTTACACCCAAAAATAGAAGATCCTCCCCCACACTTAAGTCATGCACTGTCCTCAGTGCCAAAGGAATCAATCGGGGGGAAATCAACCATGTGAAGCTCCACCGCTTGGCAGTGGTAGGTGGTGATGACGCTGGTAGACAATGATGGCACTGGATGGCTGTGTGGTGGTCTCAGCTTGATGCTCCTCAAGTGTGTGACCAGCGGGCGCTGATGCTGTCTCAGCTCTCGGCTCGGCTGCAGCTGCTGGCTCCTCAACTCGCTGCTTCTCGGCTCTATGCTCCTCAGCTCTCAGCTTCTCAGGTCTCCGTTCAGGGTGGTCGACTTCCTGGCCAACTTCAGCTACTAGCTCCTCAGATGCGGGCTCCTCGGCCTCAGGCTCTGGTGTATCTGGAGGAGGTGGCCCAGGATCTCTACCCTCAAACTTCGCCACTATCCAGTGGAAGCGGTGAGTGTTACGACGCTCGGATTGGTGGATGGCCTGAAGAAGCTCCCGGCACAACTCATATGGTGTCTGGGGTCTGGGTGTGGGTGCGGGTGCTGTAGGAGGTGCTGAAGGCTCTGCTACTGCTGATGTAGGCTCAGTAGTCTTCCTTTTCTTCTGAGGTGGCCCGTTATAATCACCGTATGGCAGAAATGGCTGCTTACTGATGTAGAGAGACGTCCGGTCTGTTGGGCGTCTTTCTACACCAGATAGAACTGCTAATCTGGTGATGAGTGATGGAAAGGGAATGTTGTATTTCAGTTGTTGGTTCACCTTCATCATCGACTCTTTGATAAGGGGAAGAACAGGGATCCTCTTCCCCTCCAGAATAGCCCACAGCAGAACTGCCACCCGGACTATGATATGTGTGGCATGCGTGCTCGGAAGAATGTAATCGGCAATGATCTGCTGCCAGATCCTTGCCTCTGGGTTAAGGTCAGTGCACGCAATGCTCAACGGGATCGGCTGCTCTCCCTTGCTATATTCCCATCGGGCCTCAGGTTGGCCAATCTTTTCCAGGATCGCATCCAGAGATATCTTGCCCGATGTCACGTCCGTCATTATTTAAATGTAAGCGTCTCATGCCGGAGGAATATGCGGAATATTCAAGAGGGCCTCTAAAGCAGTATTAGAGGGAAGGGTATCTGCCTTCCACGGGGCGCCGGCTAGCTGAATCATCATGGTGACCAAGGTGGTAAATGGAAGTAAGCCACGGATATGGGCCCACCACATGTATCGTCTGTTCAGTCGAGGGAAGTATACCTCCTTCCCCTCCATGATGCACCCGATCAAGACAAGCATGTCCATGGGAATCTCTGTGAAGTGGGTGGTCGGCATAATGTAATGTGCAAAGATTTGCTGCCACGTCCTGGCCACCCTAGAGAGATGAGTAAACAGCATCCCCTTAGGCTTCCTGTTGTCGGCGTCCATCACCCATGGGGCATCCGGGGTGGCAATGACATCCCTCAGAGCATCATAATTGAAGGTGATGCAATGTATGGCCACTTCTACCTGCTCAATGGCATCTGTAGCACCGGTCCTAGGCAGGCAGCCGAGTCTATCCTGAATAGCTGCCTCCGTAACCAATATTTGCCCGCCTCGCAGGTAAACTGACTCAAGGGTCTGTCTGAAGAAGTTACAGTAGAATTCCTTCACCCAAGAGGAGTTCACCCTGCCTAGATCCCTGTCAATGAAGCCCATGCCCATCCTTGAATACAGGTCATAATAGCTTCTCTCACATTAGTCGGGAGGACCAGTTTCTTCTCTGTATTCAAATTTTTCTTTTGGTATGTCTTAAACCGGAGCTCACAATAGAGGTTAGGAAACTTAATTGTGTCAGTGCGCGGCAGTTGTTGGTTAGCCTTGTCCTCATCATATAGAGGGTTCTTTGTATAGTCATAGTAGGGAGGAAGAGTGAATGGTTGAGTTTTCTTTCTCTTCCTTGAGGTGACCTTAGCTTTTCCTCTGTCAGCCATCCTGAAAAAGAGATATACAAGATATAAACAATTAAGGCACATAGAGGAAAACAAAGAAAAGAATGGCATATTCGGAAAACAAGAGGATCGATACGCAATCATGGAGTGAGTTAAGAGATAAGGATTCTTCGAATGCAAGAAACAAAATTTAGAACTCAAACAAAGTCACAAACCAAGAATCCAAGCCATATTTGCACAATGCTTTGTTTATTAAGCCTAAACAACGTCATACCCAAAAGATTGGTTAATGGGTTAATTTGAAAACAAAAAGAGAAGTTAGGTGGTTAATCAAGTTAGAGGTTAGAAAACCGGTTCAAAGGTTAGTGGTATGACGGTTGTTGGCTCAATTAAAAGGAATGCACAAAGTATGGAAGATAAGCACACTCACGTTCATGAAGGAGATGCGTTCATTGATGATGAATATGAAATTTTGCATAAAAGCATATAAATGGGAAGTAAATCATCAATCAATGTCATGGTCACAAAGTTTGCAATAATTGGTGTAAGGATGTGAAGCATGCACTATGTGTAACAAAAAGCAACTTGAAAACAGTTTTGAATCAAAAGGGTTACACTAGTGAAATCTACCCACTATTGCAATTAAATGAACCTTATTGAGAAAAATCACAAGTTAAAGTCAAATTATAAGTTTAGTATGAGTTAAAAAAGGCATTTGACTTAACTTGACATCGAAAGCACATGAAGGTTCACATAGATAAGTCAGGCAAGGGATTGGGTGACTCAGAGATCCGTCAAACAATTCCTTGAACTAACTATGTCAATGCATATCACGGAAAACACAAATAAGCACAGAAATGCTAACCCAGGCAACCTATGAAGTGAACTTGTTGAAGTCATGTAAAACTCAATTTGAAAAAGTGTCAAGTTCAATCCTTAGGTTGCAAGTTAGGAACAAATCAATTTTCTAGAAATTTGGGCAGCATTCTGGCAGTAAATTGGACGTTCCCGGATAGCAATTGGCAGCAAAAATCACATATGAATCCAAGAATGCAACAAGCATGATATAAGCATGGATTACATATATTCAGGCAGCATCAAACACAATCAGACAATGAATCTCAGCAAGGAAGCAGTAGGTAACAACATGTAAAACATAAATCATCACAGCAACCATTATTCAGCAAAGGATGCATTATTCGAAAAATAAACAAGAATGGAGCACTTATCAGGCCTAGAATCCTCTAACCACATCCTAACTACCTAACAGCATGCATTTCTATCTAACCTAACATACAAAATTAAACAACTATTCTAATCTAGCATTAACTAACAAAATTAATTAAAAGAAAGCAAAGAAACACAGAAGCAGGGGAACCTGGAAACAGAGCAGTAGTAGAATTAGGAATGGAGGGGGTAATGGAAGCAGTGGAGGAAGGCAGAACCACCAAGGATGGCGGCCTGGCTCGCGGTGGCACCGAGAAGTGGCACGGATAGAGAGAAGAGCACAGAGAGCAAATCTTCCTGATGCAGTGGTAAGGACGAGGGGAAAGGGTAGAAGGGAGTGAGTTAGTGGAGGTGGTGATGGTGGCTGGGTGCTCGCCGGCAGCAATGGAGGCGGCCAGACGGAGAGCAGAGAGAGAGACAGTAAGCTGTGAGAGTGAGAAAGAGAGGAAGGAAGAGAGAAGGAGGAAAGAGATGAAAGGGGGTGGCGGCGGTGGCTGTGAGGTCCCCGACTGGTGGTGGTTGAAGGTGGTGGTTATGGAGTTATGGAGGTTGGAGGGATGAAGAGGGGAAAGGGAAACGTTGGGAGGAAAAGGGGTGAGAGTACGCGAATGGGAAGGGTTTCTCGCGTGGATGGGGTTAAGGTTTTTTGAATCCACGCGTGCGCGTCTTTGACGCGTCTGTATCGGTGGGTGAAAAACATGATAGACGCGTAAGCGCGATATGCATGCACGCGTGGGTGGAAAGGGTGCACTTCAACGCGTACGCGTATTGTACGCTTAAGCGTGAATGAAGGTGGAGCGCGCCGACGCGTACGTGTGATGTACGCATCCGTGTGGGTTGAGACTTGCGCAAGAAGCGTGTTGCACGCGTGGTGTGTGCGTAACTCTCGGGTCGTATGTATTGCGGTTGCATTTAGCATAACGACGCATGCGCGTACAGCATGCGCACGCATCCCTACCCCTTTTTTTTTTCAAAAACACTAAGAACAGCTTAAAAATTCCTACCCTTCTCTATGACTCAAAAACCAGCTAAAATGCAAAATTAACCATATTTTTTAATTTTCGAGGATTTTTCAAACAATTTGAGGAAACTCGCAATTCAAGCAAAAACTCAAATTCAAAGAAATATCCCTATTTAAGGCACAAAATGTATAAACAACCTAGCAAGCAAGACAAAATATGCTAAAGAGTAAAGAAGCTATCTACAATGGAACTCAATTCATTCATTCATTATATCTACAAGAGAATGGAAAGAGTATACTGATAAACCCCATTTGTAGGGTTTATCTTATGCTTCATTTAAGGGATTTTATCACCTTTTACCCATATTTATTCAATGAAATAGCATGGTTTTGTAAATTCTCCTTTAATTGTGCTTAAGAGTGAACACGTGGTTTTTAGGACTTAGAATAGCTAAATTTAATTCACCTTAATTCCGTTAGATACCTTGATATGTTTGTTAAGTGATTTCAGATTTAGGAGGCAAAGATTGGATCAAGGGAATGAAGGAATCGCAAAAGCTGTCAAGCCGACCTCTTCGCACTTAATCAACCATAACTTGAGCTACCGAGATCCAAATGATGCGGTTCTAGTTGCGTTGAAAAGTTAACATCCGGGGCTTCAAAACGATATAAGATTTGCCATATTTTCTACACGTATGGTGATGCGTACGCGCACTGTACACGCACGTATCGTTGCTGCCATATGATCCACTTAAAGCAATACGTGGCCAGCGAATTCTAAAGCCTTGTGGACCCAATCCAACTCATTTCTAATGCTATTTGACCCAAGGATTGAAGAGGAATGAGACACCTAGTCATTAGTTTAGTTTTATTTTAGTTTTCACATGCTTTTAGTTAGTTTCTAGAGAGAGAAGCTCTCTCTTCTCTCTAGAATTAGGAGTGGGTTAGATCTAGATTAGAATTTCTTAGATCTATGTTTAATTCATGCTTTGATTTACTTTTCCTTTACAATTTCTTGTTCCTCTTCTTCTCCTCTCTCTAATTTTGTATTTCATTCTTGTGATTCTCTACTTTTATGTTCATGCACTTTTGTTCCTTCTATTTTCATTTCAATGCAATTTATGTTTTCATGTTCCTTTATTGTTCATTTGATTTGTTGTTGTTTAATTCCTTGTAATTGAGTAGTATAGATTTACTTTCCTTGCTATTTTACTATGTTCTCCTTTTATGCCTTCTAAGTGTTTGATAAAATTCTTAGTTGGATTTTAGTGTAGATTTTTATGCTCTTGGCTTGGGAAGGCAACTTAGGAACTCTTGAGTTTCTAATGTCCAAGTGATTGACGGTTGGGAGCCATTAACTCTAGATCTCACTAATTAATTTTGGTGGAGAACTAGGACTTATGGACTTGGATTGACATAGCTCACTTGACTTTCCTTTATTAGTTAGAGGATGACTTAATGGGGTTGATTCTTGCCAATTCTCATGTTGTGGTTAGTGATAAGGATAGAGATCCTTGACCACCAACCTTTGCCAAGACCTTTTTAGTTGTTAGTTTATTTTCATTGCCATTTACATTTCATGTCTCTTATCCCAAAAACCCCAAAACATACCTCATAACCAATAACAAGACACTTTATTGCAATTTCTAGGGAGAACGACCCGAGGTTCAATACTTCGGTTTATAAATTTAGGGGTTTGTTACTTGTGACAAACAATCTTTTGTATGAAAGGATTCTTTGTTGGTTTAGAAACTATACTTGCAACGAAGATTCATTTGTGAATTCTAAACCACACAAAAGTCCAATCAACAAAATGGCGCCGTTGCCGGGAAATTGCAATGGTGTTGTGTTATTGGTTATTGTATATATGTGAATATTGTGAATTACTTCATTTTTTGGATTGCTTGTTAGTTTTTGCTAGTTTTAGGACTTTGTTTGATTATTTCTTATTAGCTTTTGTTTTTTATTTTCTCTTGCTATCATGAGTTCTCACTTTGTCTATGAGCTTGGTTCCAACTATGTTGTAGGTAATGGGAGCTACAATGAGGATGTGTATCAAGGATGGGATAACCAAAGGTGGGAGGAGCCATATGCATATGATCAATCTTCATGGCAACAACCTCCACCAATGCACTATGAAGAAGAGCCATTTTATGATGCATACCAACCCAATGGTTATGGTGAATCTCCTTGTGACTTTCAAGAACCACCACCATATGCCTATGAGTCATATCCTCAACATGAACCTCAACCATACTCACAAGCCTCTTTTCACCAAATACCTCCATATGACCTTGACCCATTTCCACCCTACCAACCACCTTTTGAAACATATGAGCCATACATGGAACCACCATCCCAAGATCACTACTCCCAAGAACCATCTCAATACACACCACCACATCCTTACCAAGAAGAACCACCTCCCTATCATGAACCCTTTCTCCAAGACAATGACCTCTCTTACCCACTCCAATCCCCAATGGATAAAATCCTTGGCCTTATACTTCAAGGGCAAGGAGAAATGCAAAGGGAGACAATAGAATTTGTGGCTACCTTGACCAAGGTAGTAAGCATTTTAGTCTCCCAATATTTAAGCACTCAAACAACTCCCATGGTCACATGTGGAGAATCAATTGAAAAGTATAGCATGAAGGAGAGATTGGAAACTCCGGTGGAGAATGAGGGATGTTATTTTGTATTAGAGCAATTGGAGGAGCCTATGATCATTGAAGAAGAGGAAGAAGTGGTTGAAGACTTAGGAGATGTGGAACCTCCTTGGGAACCTAGAGTTGAAGAGAACCTCTCCAAGAAGAGTGAATTTGATGTTGAGGAGGAATGTGCACAACCTCCAAGGCATATCCCATATGAAGACTTGGAGGGAATGAAGCAAGAATTGAGTTTTCTTGGTGATGAAGACCATGCATCCAATCTTCTGGGTGGTGAATCGTTTGAATTTGAAGAACCTTCTCCCAATGGGATGGAAAGCAATGTGGAGGTAGATTTCTCTCAAACTCCCATTTATGATTTGAGTGATGGAGAAGAGTTGGATGAAAATGATGAACAAAGGATTGAAAGTGAAGATGTTTTTGAAGAGGTGGAGGTAGTCAAAGAAGAACACAAGGGAGTAGAGCTTACAAGCACATTGGAGATACCTCTCCCCAAGCCACCACCATCCATTCTTTCATTCAAGTGGGTAAACTCCTTATACTTAAGCTTTATTATTCCCCTTGAATATGGATTGCTTGAGACGGATGGTCAACTTAGATATATTTGTGGCTTTAAGAGCAAAAGGGAGATGGCTAGTGGTTAGAAATATCATTCTAAGTTCATGATGGTTACACGTTCAAAGCTTAATTGCAACGGTTGGTGTAGAACTAGATTGCTTGGGTCTAGGATGTTGTTTGGTTGCTTAAATGAGAATTTCAAGATTATGCCACCCAAATGGAATAATGATAATCAACTCAAAGATGGGTGTAGAAACAAGATATAGGATCCCGGCATACATGAGGATCAACTTTGGGAGCCTATAGTCTATGAAGAACTCCATCAAAGCTTATGAGAATTGAACTTGAAGAATGGAGCTCATTGGAAATGCAAGCATTGGTGGATGTTCAAGGATGGCTTCAAGCACAAGCCACCTTGATGGAGCTCCCCATAAGTCCAAGTTAAGGACAATAAACAAAAGTGCTAGGTGGGAGACACCCCACCATGGTAAATTCTTTTCATTTTTCCCTTTTGTACATATTGGTAATTAGTTTAATTTCATGTTTTGTTGAGTTTGTTGAGTATAATTGGTAGTTTAGTATGTTAAATAAGGTTTTATGGTGTTTTGGTAGCTGTTTGGAGGTTTGGAATGCTTGGATTGGTGCAAAAATATAGAAAAATTAAAAAAAAAAAGACAGAGCACCATTCACGCGTACGCGCACTGCGCGTGTACGCGTGCATCAAGCATTTTTGCCTACCCACGCGGACGCGCCATGTACGCATACGCGTGGATTGAGAAATTCTACCCCCAAGCCAAAAACCTGAGAGTTGTGCGAACGCTGTGCTAACATTGTGCCTTTCGCACAAACCAATTCGCGCGGATGCGCACATGACGCGTACGCGCCACTCTCGAAATAAACCATCGACGCGGACGCGCCATGTACGCATCGCGTCGCATCCATTACACAATCATCCGCGCACGCGCGCCATGCGCGCGTACGCGCGGATGTCCTTCCTTCAACACATTTCTTTTCTTCTCTTCTTTCCATTTATTTTCTTCTCCTTTCTTCTTCTCTTCTTCTATCCCTCATCCAACACTCCTAAACACCATTGATAACCACTTATTTTAGTTAGTTAATTAGTTAGTTAGTTAGATGATTAGTTAGTTTTAGTTAGTTTTTATTCATTTTCTCTTTTTCATTGTAAGTGTTGGATTGTTATTCTTGTTTACCATTAATTGCTGTTGAGTATTAAAAAGGGATGTTATCTTAACATCATTATGTTTATAAACTTTGTTGGATTCTATTGTTGAGATTATATTTTGCTACTTGGTTTTGAGTTTTTCATGCTTACCTTTTAAGAATACCAAGTGATGAGAATTGCCTTCGAGCTTGTAACTCTTCTTGAATTGCATGACTTGGCCACCATGTGATTTGAACCCTATTCTTTGATTAGGCAATCTCTTGATATTAGATGTTGAGCATTTACTTCAATGCATTATGTTCCATGATCATATACATCCATACGCTTTTAGCTTGAATGCTTTCATGCTTCTTTAATGCTTGTTTTACCTTACAAGTTTACTTAAAGCATCTCAAGCACACTAGCAGAAGTGAAGTGCATACTTCTTTTGTGACATTACTTTTTATGCTAATGTGTGTTCTAAACCGCGCAAATTAGGACTCACATTCCTTTTTGTGATTAATGTCACACTAATTCACTCACTCAATTCTAGTGATTATTACCTCATTCCAACAATGTATGCTTCCTTATGGTGTTATATTTTTGTTTTTCATGAATGATGCACCGCAAGCAAAAATAGAAGCAGAAGAAAGAACACACAGCAAACCGGTTGATCTACCAGCTGAAGGTAGCAATCCGGAAAGTCGCCATATCCCCTTGCTCATCTTTGAGTGCACCGCGGATGGTGCAATCTTCAAGTGTGGGGAGGTCGTTCGACCGGTCGGCGATTTTGGGTGACAAGTTTCTAATCTCAAAACTTTTGCATTTCATTTTTTAGGTCTTTTAGAATTTTTGTTTCATTTTCTTATTTTTGCATATATATACACAATAAGCTTAGTCAAAATAATGAAATTTTTCAAGATTTCTATTTATAGGGCACCAATTGATTTGAGTGAAAAACTTTTCATAGGACTTGCTTGAATTATATATATATATTGTGGAACATGAATTTTGAGCTAAGAACACAAGCAAGTGAGACTTGAGCCTAATTGTGTGGTTGCATCTTATAACCACTTATTTTCCCTTCTTTTGTGCATTGTTCTCTTTCTATGATTGTGATCTTTGATTTGTTTGATTCTCTATGTCCATTATTTTGTGTATTCATATATTTATATGATTGAGGCCATCACTTCATTTAGCTCACTTACCCAAATAGCCTTACCTTTTATCTTCCGTTGTTAGCCAATTTAAGCCTACGATTAACCCACTTGTTCTTAATTTAGCACATTACAAGCCTTAAAGCGAAAAATAATAAATGTCCTTAATTTGGATCTTTGATTAGCTTAGGCTAGCGTGTGTAACATTCAAGTGTGGAAAAACTTGGGACATTGGGTGAATAAAAGGGTAGTTTTGTATTTTTGTTGTAAATATTGGGAATTGGGTACATGCTCATGTATTAATCAAATGTAAAACCTTATGAATTGATGTTCTTGTATATAGAAAGAAGAAAATGAGAAAAACAAAAAAAAAAGAAAAAAAATATAGAAAAAGACAAAAAAAAAAAGAAGAAAAGAAAGAAAGAAATAAAAAGGGGACAAAATTCCCCAAAGCAAAGTAAAGTTCAATAAAGATCAATGCATATGAGTTGTGAAATGAAAAAAAATGCATGAGTATGTTAAAAAGTGAAAAATGGGTAGTTAGGTTAGTTTTGAATTGTATAGGATGTCATAGGTTAGGTGGGAAGTTTAAGCTTATCAAAGATTCAAATTTCAAGCTCAGTTAACCATATATGCATCCTACCTTGACAACCTATGAAAAGACCTTATGATACTTGTATGCATGCATGAAATAAATGTTGATTGTTAGAAGAAAAACAAATCTTGGAAAGCATGATTAGGGGAGAATTGAGTGAATCAACCCTAAACACTTGAGCGAATAGAGTGCAAACACATCCGGTGAGGGTTTGATGCTCAATTACATATTTTCACCTATGATCATCATTTTTCATGCAAGTTTATAAAAATACTTAATAGCTCAATTCGATTGTGGTTTGGCACGGTTGTTAATACCTTTGGCCCTTGTGCATATACGCATCCTTGGGAATTGATTTATTTTGACCAAGCAATTGCATTCATGTAGATAGTTGCATATAGTTTAGGTTGCATTTAGATTAGATTTCATTGAATAAATGTTGATATCCTTCGCTCTCTCTTGGTTTAAGCATGAGGACATGCTTGGTTTAAGTGTGGGGAGGTTGATAAACCCCGTTTTTAGGGTTTATCTTATGCTTCATTTAAGGGATTTTATCACCTTTTACCCACATTTATTCAATGAAATAGCATGGTTTTGTAAATTCTCCTTTAATTGTGCTTAAGAGTGAACACATGCTTTTTAGGATTTAGAATAGCTAAATTTAATTCACCTTGATTCCATTAGATGCCTTGATATGTTTGTTAAGTGATTTCTGATTTAGGAGGCAAAGATTGGATCAAGGGAATGAAGGAAAACCATTTAAAAATGGAGAACTCATGAAGAAATGAAGGAATCGCAAAAGCTGTCAAGCCGACCTCTTCACACTTAATCAACCATAACTTGAGCTACAGAGATCCAAATGAAGCGGTTCTAGTTGCGTTAGAAAGCTAACATCCAGGGCTTCGAAACGATATAAGATTTGCCATATTTGCTACATGTATGATGACGCGTACGCACACTGTATGCGCACGCATCGTTGCTGCCATATGATCCACTTAAAGCAATACGTGGCCAGCGAATTCTAAAGCCTTGTGGGCCCAATCCAACTCATTTCTAATGCTATTTAACCCAAGGATTGATGAGAGATGAGACGCCTAGTCATTAGTTTAGTTTTATTTGAGTTTTCATATGCTTTTAGTTAGTTTCTAGAGAGAGAAGCTCTCTCTTCTCTCTAGAATTAGGAGTAGGTTAGATCTAGATTAGAATTTCTTAGATCTATGTTTAATTCATGCTTTGATTTACTTTTCCTTTATAATTTCTTGTTCCTCTTCTTCTCCTCTCTCTAATTTTGTATTTCATTCTTGTGATTCTCTACTTTTATGTTCATGCACTTTTGTTCCTTCTATTTTCATTTCAATGCAATTTATGTTTTCATGTTCCTTTATTGTTCATTTGATTTGTTGTTATTTAATTCCTTGCAATTGAGTAGTATAGATTTATTTTCCTTGCTATTTTACTATGTTCTCCTTTTATGCCTTCTAAGTGTTTGATAAAATTCTTAGTTGGATTTTAGTGTAGATTTGTATGCTCTTGGCTTAGGAAGGCAACTTAGGAACTCTTGAGTTACTAATGTCCAAGTGATTGACGGTTGGGAGCCATTAACTCTAGATCTCACTAATTGATTTGGTGGAGAACTAGGACTTATGGACTTGGATTGACATAGCTCACTTGACTTTCCTTTATTAGTTAGAGGATGACTTAATGGGGTTGATCCTTGCCAATTCTCATGTTGTGGTTAGTGATAAGGATAGAGATCCTTGACCACCAACCTTTGCCAAGACCTTTTTAGTTGTTAGTTTATTTTCATTGCCATTTACATTTCATGTCTCTTATCCCAAAAACCCCAAAACATACCTCATAACCAATATCAAGACACTTTATTATTGCAATTCCTAGGGAGAACGACCTGAGGTTCAATACTTCGGTTTATAAATTTAGGGGTTTGTTACTTGTGACAGACAATATTTTGTATGAAAAGATTCTTTGTTGGTTTAGAAACTATACTTGCAACGAAGATTCATTTGTGAATTCTAAACCACACAAAAGTCCAATCAACATATACCATGGTGGGGTGTCTCCCACCAAGCACTTTTAGTTTAAGTCCTTAAGTTGGACAAGGGAAAGCTCATTGTCAAGGTGGCTTATGCTTGTATTCATCCTTGAACCTCCAAGAATGCTTGCTCTTCAATTGGTTGTCAGAATTTCCAACCATCTTCACCAAGCTTGGGGGAAGTTCTTCCCAAGATATGAGCTCCCAAAATTGGTCTTCATGTTGTGATCCAGGATCCCATATCTTATTTTCACACCAATCTTCAAGATGGTCAAGACAATTCCAATTGGGTGGCAAGTGATCCGAATTCTCATGTGAGCACCAAACGATCCTCCTAAATCCATTTAATTGAGCATTACACCAATCCGTGCTCCTCAATTTCGAGCTTCCAACCATAATGAACTTATAGGGATGTCTCTAACTATTACACAACTCTCTCCTACTCTTAACTCCACAAAGGTCTCTAAGTTGACCATCATTTTCAAGCAACCCATATTCAAGTGAGAAAGTGAAGCTTATGGAGAGGAATTTTACCCACTTGAATGTTGTGTTGGATGATGGTGGTTTAGGGAGGGTGGCCTCCCCACACTTAGCCAATGCAAGGTCTATTCCCTTGTGGTCTTCCTTTGCAACTTCCACCTCTTTGCAAGCTTCTTCAATTTAAATTCCTTGCTCACAACTTCTTCTATCTCTTCCCCATCACTCAAATCGTGAATAGGAGGTTTAGTGAAGTCTACCTCAACATCAACTCCAAGCATAACGGGGAAGGACTCATCAAGCTCAAAAGGATCATATGTTGATGCGGAATCATCATATGTAGGAAGGCTTGTTGCTTGGAATGCTTCTTCCAATTCTTCACTCACAATATGCCTTGGAGGTTGCACATCCTCCTCAACATTGCTTTCTAATCCAATGGGAGAAGGCTCAACAAGATCATCAAGGGGATTGATCAATGTGAACGAAAAATCACTAATGATGGAATCTACTTCTTGATCAATATCCCTCAACTCTCTATCCACTTCCTTAACATCCCTTCCTAACTCTGAGGAAGAAAGCTCTTCAACTCGAGATTCCTCTATGTACTCAATATATCCTAAGTACCCAACCACTACTTCTTTTTGTTCAATAACCTCTACCTCCTCCTCTTGTTGTACTTCCTGCTCTAACTTCTCTTCTTCACCTTGGAGCTTCAAGTCTACTCCCTCACTAGGCTCCTTGATTGCTTCTCCACATTCAACAATGGGAGTACTTGGGATGTATGAGCTTAGGTGGGAGGTTATGTGACTCACGGCTTCTACCATGATAGCCATCTTGGCTTCTATCTCCTTAGGATATGAGATTCAATATCTCTTAGTTCTTGCGTAAGGGCTTCATTGAGGAGCGGTGGTGGAAGAGAAGGTTCATTGTTTGAGGGAAAGGTGTTATTGTTGGAAGGTGGTTCATCTTGGTGAAAGTCTTGAGGTGGTGTATATGGAATTTGTGGTTCTTGGGAGTATTGGTGTTGGAATGGTGGTGGCTCTAGATATGGTTCATATGGTAGTTGGTATGGTGTGTATGAGTTAGGATCATGTGGAGGTGAATGGTGGTATGAGGCTTGTGAGTATGGTTATTGAGGGCTATGTTGGGGAGAGGGTTCATATGTATGTGGTGGTTGTGGTTGACAATCACAATAGGGGTCATCACATACATTAGATTGGTATGCATTAGGATTAGGAGTATACCCATTAGAATCCGAAGAGTAGTTATGTCGGGGAGGCGCTTGAACGGCTCGGATGGAATGAAATGCCTTTTGGTCCTTGCGCATCTCCGTGAGGAGAGTAGTTATATTCCCAAGCACTCTTGTCAAACTTTGATCTCCAAATCCTTGACGCATGCTATCATTAAAGCTTCCATCTCCTACAACATAGTTTGAACCAACTCATAGCCAAAGTGATGAGAATTCATGGTGATAAAAAAAAATAAAAACAAAAGCTAACAAGAAACAAAGAAACCAAATCCTAAAACTAGCAAAAACTAACAAACAAACCAAAAATCAAGCTACTCACAATATATACAATAGCCAATAACATAGCACCATTGCAACTCCCCGGCTACGGCGCCATAAATTTGATGGGAAAGCATCGTCGGTCTAGATTTTCTTCTTATAGAAAAGAATTACTTCGTTGTAAGCATAGCTCCAAACCGACAAACAACTCTCGCATCAAATTTAGATTTGGTTTTGTCACATGTACAAACCCCAATGAAAATTAACCAAAGTATTTAGACTCCGGGTCATCTCACAAGGAATTGCAATGAAGTGGTCAATTATTGGCTATGAAGGAACAAGGGGTTTGGTTTATAAAAGGGCAAGAAATTAAACGACAAGAAAAGTAAATCAAGCAATTAAAGAAAGTAATTAATAAAGAGAGACATTTATGGCAAGGATTGAGATCATAGGCTTTCCATCCTAGTCACTAATAACAATAATTAACAAGAATTTATCTCATTTCGTCATCTCTAACAACGGAAGACGGTATAATGTTATCTTCACATGAGAGAAAGTCAAACAACACTAGCTAACCTCAATCCAAAAGTCCTAATCAACTTACTAATTAAATTAGCAAGAGATTAGAGTCAACGGAAGTCGAACTAGCTAACAACTCTAGATCACCAACATGAGTTGGATCTTAGTGACTCAAGATAACCTAATTTCTCTTTCCAATCCAAGAATGCTCAAAATCTACTCTAACATCCAACCAAGCATTTTGTCAAACACTTGGAAGGCATAAATGGAAAGCATGGTAAAAGTGCAAGTAATATAAATCTATCAATTACCAATTGCAAGGAAAGTAAATTCACAACTCAAATCATCAATAAAAGAACATCAAACATTATATTGCATTAAAAGAGATCCAATTCCAACAAGATTTGATGAACATAAAAGAAGCATAAAAGGGAAACTAACATGAAAACTAAGAAAATTAGAGTGTAGAAGCAAGAATTGTAAAAGAAACAAGATGAAAACAAGTAATCAATTCAAGATCTAAGAGAAATTAACATAACCCTAACCTAATTCTAGAGAGAAAAGGGAGCTTCTCTCTCTAGAAAACTAACTAAAGGCTCATCATGACTAACTAAGTGCTCCCCCCTTTGCTCAATCTTCAATTCTGCATCAAATACCCTTAGAAACAAGTTGGATTTAGGCCTGGGCAGCTCAGAAATCGCCCCCAGCGTTTTGCCTTTAAGTGAGTCACGTTCGAGCATCGACGCGTACACGTGGGTCATGCGTGCGCGTCGCTTGGAAATTTTCCTATCCACGCGTACGCATCATGTGTGCGTACGCGTCACCATGCAACTTCACTTCCACGCGTGCGCGTCTTCTGCGCGTGCGCGTGGGTTGATGTACTCCAAATCCTTGTTTCCTCATGCATTCTCCACTTTGTATGCTTTTCTCTTCATTTCTTCCATCCAATACTTGCCATATGAACCTGAAATCACTCAACAAACACATCAAGGCATCGAATGGAATTAAAGTGAATTAAAATCACCAATTTAAGGGCCTAAAAAGCATGTTTTTACACTTAAGCACAATTTAAGGGAGAATTACAAAACCATGCTATTTCATTGAATAAATGTGGGAAAATGTGATAAAATCTCCTAAAATAAGCACAAGATAAACCACAAAATTGGGGTTTATCACAGGTTTAGCTTTCTCTCATAATGAAAGGCACGCTTTTCTAGCTTTTTGTATTGTTCCTGGGCTTCAGCATTGATGAAAGTATCTGAATGGTCACTGGGAGGCACGGGAAGAGGACGAGCCAAGGGGTTGGCTTTTTCCTTTCCCTTTTGGGTCATCCTGAAAAAGACAAAAATAGAATACAATTTAGGAGAAACAGAGAAAGATCACAGAAGAAGAAGAATATAATCAAACAATTCAATTAAGAGCCAGTAGAGTAAACAAGTACTCAAGCAAGGGAAAACATGTATGAAGCAGTCAATAGTTCAAAAAGAAATGTGCTTCCCAAGATCAGGCAACTAAAGTAACAAATGACTGAGTGAACAAACAATGAAAGCATATATATGACTTAGGTGCATTATGTATGTGAATTGAGTTGGAAGAGATTGATTAGTGCAATTGTGCCTTGGAAGTTGGAAGAGTTTGGAAAATTAGCACAAAAGGCAAAAATCAAAGTCAGAGTGAAAGCTTACATATATTCATGTTGAAAAGATAGGAAATGACCACATATATACAGCTTCTTGTCCAAAGCAATGCTTGATTGAAAAATAAGGTTGCATTGCTCAAAAACTTAAAGGAACAAGTGGCTATGTACATGGCTTTGATGTTGAAAACACATGAATAAGCCTTTGGTCAATTCACATAGAAAGTAATGTATGTATTGCTGCCAATGTCACCAAACAGGTTTCAAAATTTCAAGTTTAATGCTAGTTTGGTGTTTGCATGAAAAGCAGTGGGCAGTCAGTGCATAATGCAGTAACTAGCATGTTATTCACTTGTAAAATGCATCAAACAGAAGGAATTTCAGCTTGCAACTGCAGTTTGGTGTATCAACAAGAATTAAGAAATGAGTGCTCAACTAGCAATGCATCAAATGGAATCTAATATGCATAGGAACAATGAACACCAACAGAAGAAACAAAGCTGTAAATTTCAGGTTCAAAATGGTGTTGAAGCATGTATAAAGCAGAGTGCATACACAATTCCATCTCAGACAGCATTCATATTTAGCAGAAAGTTGCACTATATAAAGACAAAATGCCAAATGAAAGCAAAATCCAAGCTCTTATGCTGATCAGACAAAGAAACCAGACAAAAACTTCATTTAGGCATTTCAACAAGCATAATGTGTACAGCCATTAGTAGCAGGCATCACAGTTCACTACTAGTAACAGGCACAGTTCAACACAGCAACATTCGGTGTACAAGCAAAAGCAAAATACAGTAACTCAGAAAATTCGACAATAATCAGCCAACATCACAGATATTCCATCCGAAATCAGAAGTTGTCTAACCTAAAACCACCTAGTGACTAGAACAAAATTAAAATTAGAACTAAAAAAAGCAGTAAAATGAAGCAGAAAAGAAATGAAACAGGGCATGGAAACAGGGCTTGAACCTGTAATGCAGAATAAGGAAGAGGGAGAGGGTGGAGAGGGGTGCAGCGGCACAGGGGTCCACCGCTGCTGGTGGCTGCTTGCCAGAACAAGGATGCGCGGCCTAGGGCTGGGTGCTGGCGCGGAGGCAGAGACAGGGAAGATAGAGAGAAGGGGAAATGTAGGAGAGAGAAAAAAAAGAAGAAAAAAGGGAGAATGAAGAAAGAGGGAAGGTTGGCGATGGTGGCGCGGAGGTTCGCCGGCGGTGGTTGGTCACGTGGTGGCTGGGGGGGTGGTGTAAGGAGGAGCGGTTGGGTTCAGAGAGAAGAATAAAGAAGAGAGAGAGTTGGGGTGTTGGGAGGAAACTGAAGCGCGACACTCCCCCTTTTCGAATTAACATTCGAAAAGTGACCTGTGCGGACGCACAAGGTCGTGTGCAGACGCACACAAGGAGAAAGAAGGGGTATGCGCACGTACAAGGTCGTGCGGACACTGCAGACAGAAGGTGAAACGCATCTTGTGCGGCTGCACAGGAAGGTGTGCGGACGCACAGGAGAGGAAAGAGGGTTGGGTGCGCATGCACAGCCTGTGCGTGCGCTGCGGCTAGGGGGTGTTGTTCAAGTTGTGAGGGCGCACAGAGTGATGCACTCGCACAAGGGGCTCTTTCTCTTTTCTTTTTTTTTTTTTGAAAGTAAAAGTGAGGGCGTGTGCGGTTGCACGCAAGGTGTGCGGACGCACGGAAAGAAAAAAGAAGGTGGTGTGCACATGCACAAGTCATGCGCGTGCTGCGAATAGAGGGAGTATTTAAGGGTGTGCGTGCGCACGTAGCTGTGCGTACGCACAGGAACTGAAAAACAGGGGGACTGTGTAGACGTACAAGGCTGTGCGTACGCACAGGTCTCTATTCCTGCAACAAAAATTTGGCTTCTAAGGCATCAAACATGACATCCAAAACAGGTTTTCAAGTTCTAAAACATCACTAAACTCCCAAAAACACATTATTTCACTTAAATTCGCTAACAAACATCAAAATAAATCTAACCAACTAAGCAATATAGCCAATTATTCATGAAACAAAAGGTAAAAGAGAGAAAGTTAGAAGGATATTACCATGATGGGGTGTCTCCCACCTAGCACTTTGGTTTATAGTCCTAAGTTGGTCTTGGTGAGGAGATCCTTGTTAGGGCGGCTTATGCTTCCACTCCTCCTTGAATCTCCAACCAAGTTTGCTATTGATTCGACCTCCGGGGTCCCAAGTGAATTGCCTCAAACTCTTATGAGACTTCAAGCTAGCAACTAGAATCTTTAAGTATTGATTCTTGAAATATATGCCTGGATCCCATACTTGAGTTTCTCTATCACCATTGATATACTTGTGCACTCTTCGAAATCCACTATATTGACTCTTGCACCATAATTGAGCTCCAAATGTTAAGTTGGCTCCTTGGATGAACTTCCCATTTCTTGGCCAATCAACATTCTTCTCTTCACCATCCACTACTCCAAGAAAGATCCGAAGTTGCCGATCCGTCTCTAAAACGGCATATTGATGTGGGGCTAGAAAGCTTTTCGGAGAAGTCTTCACCCACTCAATTCGCTCTTGCGAAACTATCTTCACTTCTTGGCGAATAGAATCTTTCTCAACCTCTTTTGAATCTTCTTCATCATCACTCAAGTCAAAAATTGGAGGTTGTGTAAAGTCCACATCAACATCTCCTTCCCAATCTAATAATGGAGGTCCATGAAGGTCATAGAAGGAATTACCCAAGTTGGACAAAAAATCTTGAATGATGGAATCCTCTTGATCAATTCCTACCCAATCTTCATTTATCTCCTTTTGCACTTCATGTTGTGACTTGACATCTTCTTCTTGATTTTTCAACTCGTCTTTCACTCCACACTTTTCACTTGGTTCCACACATTCATCCACTAGAATTTCTTGCTTGTGGCATGAACGCAATGAAGCTACTTGATCCCAAGCTTTTGCTAAGGTAGACATGACTTGCTCTTGCTTCTTCCGGAACTCTTGTTGTTCTTGAATGAGCATGAAAAGTACTTCTTGTGTGGGTTGATCCATATATGAAGATGAAGATTGAGGTGATGAAGGTTGATAATCAAACTCATGAGGGTAAGGGTTTTGTATGTAGTGAGGTGATGGTGTGTAAGATTGGTGACTATAAAGGTAAGTGTTTGGGTTCCATTGGGGTGCATTGTGGTGATGGTGTGAAAAAGTCATATAAAATATAAACAAAAACCTACTAGGAAAAGCAAACAAACAACCAAAAAGAGCTATTTAAACTATTAACATATTCGCAATAACCAAAGGATATAACACCGTTTGCATTCCCCGGCAACGGCGCCAAATTTGATAGGATGAGAACTATTGTTAGTCTAGATTTTCACAAAATAGAATTCCATCGTTGAAAGTATAGTCTAGGCCAACAATGAATTCCCACTATCAAATATTAAATCCAATACAAAATATAAACCGAGAGTATTTAGCTCCCGGGTCATTCTCCCTAGGAATGCAAATGAAATGTTATGCTTTCGGTCGTTAAGAGGGGAAAAAGGGGGTTTTGCAATCAAAGAACTAAAGATTAAAAGAACTAAGCAATGATCAAAATTGTAATTAATGCAAGTAAAGAGACGGTGAGGTTAAAACTAGCGAAAATTCTATAAATGCAATAAAAGAGCCTTGACTTGGGAATGAGAATCTAAGGAGCCCTATCATCGCCATAACCACAACTATAGTAATTATGATGAGTCAATCTCGCCTAGTCAACCCCACCCATCGAGGAGCAAGTTAAGCAAGCATAATTGACCTTAATCCATAAGTCCTAACCAAGTTACCAAAGTAGTCGATAAAAGGCTAGCGTCAATGGAAACAAGAGTCAACTAACTACCCAAGAATTACCACTAAATGTCGGACATTATGACTCTAGTATCCTAGGAACTCAAACCACTAGCCAAGGTGGAAAAATCTACTCAAAATCTAGAGTTGACATTTTCACAAACACCTTGTATGCATAAAAGTAAAACGTGAAGAATTACAAAGTAAAACGGAAAGGTATAACCAACTATCAACAAAACCAAACATAAACAAGCAATCAAACATAAAGAAGGCATGAAACATTAAATCCATCAATCAAAACTTCAAGAAACACAAAATTGCAATATGAACAAAGTAACTTGAACCAAACAAAATGAGAGTAAAAGTGCTTTAATTAAAGAGGAAATTGAGAGTACTTACAATTGAAGAAGTAAATTCAAAAATCAAAGCTTGCTATAAAATGCTACAATGGAGATTGATAAACCCTAGGAAAGCAATGCTACACTACTCCTACTCCTATGGAAGCTTCCTAATACTAAGAAAAATTAAAACTAAAACCTAATGTAAGCTAATGTCTTGATATGTGTTGATTCTCCCCTCATATAGCACTTCAAAATCAGCATCCAAGCCTTCCAAAATGGCCCAAAACGCCTCAGAATTCGAGAAGCACGTGCATCATTAACGAAATCACGTGTTGGGACCTGTGCGGATGCACAGATGCGTGTGTCCGCACACTTAGCTAAATGTTGACATGTGCGTACCCACAGGTGCGTGAGTACGCACACATGGAAATTCTCGTTTGTGCGCGCGCACGCATGGCTGTGCGCACGCACACTTCATTGTGTGTGCTTTTGATTTAAGAAAATTATCGTGTCGGTATAGAAATTCACAATTGAAATCTCGTTGCAAGTATAGTTCTATACCAACAAACAATCCTCCCAATCAAAAATTTGGTTGTCACGAGTAACAAACCCCAAATAAGAATTAACCGAAGTATTTAAACTTTGGGTCATCTCACAAAGAATTGCAATGAAGTGATCAATTATTGGCTATGAAGGGGTAAAAGGGGTTTTGGTTGATGAAGGGGCAATAAAATAAATGACAAGAAAATAAATGAACAATTAACTAGGTCTTGGCAAAGGTTGGTGGTCAAGGATCTCTATCCTTATCACTAACCACAACATGAGAATTGGCAAGGATCAATCCCACTAAGTCAACCCCTAACTAATAGTAGAAGAAATTCAAGTGAGCTATATCAATATAAGTCCATAAGTCCTAGTTCTCCACCAATTCAATTAGTGAGATCTAGATTTAATGGCTCCCAATCGTCAATCACTTGGACATTAGTAACTCAAGAGTTCCTAAGTTACCTTTCCAAGCCAAGAGAACTAAAATCTACTCTAACATCCAACCAAGCATTTTGTCAAACACTTGGAAGGCATAAAAACAAAGCATAATAAATGTGCAAGAATAATAAATCTACCAACTACCAATTACAAGAAAAGTAAATCAACAACTCAAATCATCAATAAAAGAAACATCATCATTAAATTTCACCAAATGTAAATAAATCCAACAAGAGCATCCATGAACATAAAAGAGACATAAAAGTAAAATTGACAAGAGAACTAAGAAGAATAGAGTAGTAGAACAAGAAATTGTAAAGGAAACAAGATAAAAACAATAATCAAAACCTAGATCTAAGATGGATTAACCTAACCTAACCTAATTCTAGAGAGAAGAGGAAACTTCTCTCTCTAGAAACTAACCTACATGATGCTATACTACCAAACAATTGCTCCCCCCTTGCCCAAGCTTGAATTCTACATGAAATAGCATTAGAAATGAGTTGGATTGGGCCCAAAGTACTTCAGAAATCGCTGGGGGCGGTTTCACTTTAGTGGGCCACGAGCAGCATCGGCGCGCACGCGTACACGGTGCATACGCGCCCCTAAACGCGAAGCAACATATAACAAATTTTTTATCATTTTAAAGCCCCGGATGTTAGCTTTCCAACGCAACTGGAAACGTCTCATTTGGACCTCTGTAGCTCAAGTTATGGTCGATTGAGTGCAAAGAGGTCAGGCTTGACAGCTTTACGGTTCCTTCATTTCTTCATGAGTTCTCCCACTTTGCATGCTTTTCCCCTCACTTCTTCCATCCAATGCTTGCCTTACGAACTTGAAATTACTCAACAAATACATCAAGACATCGAATGGAATTAAGGTGAGTTAAAATCACCACTTTAAGGGCCTAAAAAGCATGTTTTCACATTTAAGCACAAATCAAGGGAGAATTGCAAAACCATGCTATTTCATTGAATAAATGTGAGAAAAGTTGATAAAATCCCCCAAAATAAGCACAAGATAAACCACAAAATTGGGGTTTATCAGCTTTTCCTTGTTTTCTTCATGTTTTCTCCCTTGTACATGCTTTATCCCACTTTTGCCCATCCATTCTTGCCTCCAAGGCCTGAAATCACTCAGAAACCATATCACGGCATCGAATGACATAAAAGTGGAATTAAAAATCACTAATCTAAGCATTAAAATGCATGTTTTCACATTCAAGATCAAATCAGGGATCAAACACAAAAGTATGCTATTTGAGTGCTTAAGTGTGAGTTCATGTGCTAGAATCCATTCAAATCAAGCCAAAATATATCGAAAAATATGGACTCATCATAACACTTATCCAGAATTTTTTAAGTTGCCTTTTTATATACCTAAACAACACTTGTATAAATTTTTCTAGTTGTTTTTTTGTATACCTAAGGCAACACTTGTTCAAATTTTTTTAAATTACCTTTTTTATAGACCTAAAAGAACACTTATCTAAGTTTATTTGCAGTGTCTTTTTCTAATACCTAAAGTAACATCTTATTGAGTTTTTCTTAAGTTCTCTTTTTTTATATCTAAAGCAATATATTTTTTGTCTTTGTTATATTTATATGACATTTGAAAGATATATAGCACACACTAACAATATTTTAATTCTATTTAATCAATATAGGAAGAATAAGCTAATAATATATATTACATGTATATAAAAAGGTGTTCCAAGTGCCAATTAGCATACTTGATAAGTTACCAAGTCAAATAAATAATAAACATAAATAAACAAAATACATATTTTTCTCATGATGAACTTGAACGAAAAAGAAACTAGTTTTTTCATTTGAAACCAAAAAGACTTTATGCTTCATCATTGTGCCAAGAATCGCCTTTATTTCTTCAAAAAACTTCATCCAACCATAAGCAAGTTGCAGTCAAATCTAAATGGACAAAAAAAATATAGTCAAAATATCATCTTAACAATAACATGTATACCATTGTGTTACAATAATTTAGCAGACATATACCTAATCATGATTTGGTATATGAGTCGATGGAGGAGAATATCGAGGAATCAAATTTAGATCTTGTGCACTATTTGCATACGATTGCTTAGATTGTAAGAGAGAAAGCGCTTCATCAACATTCATGCATATTAAGTATATAAATTCATCAAATGGCACACAACAATATTATTATTAAAATTAAGAAAGAATTATATTGCTTATCCAAAATAATTGGGTGAGAAATTCACTTGCCTGAGGATTCATCACTGCCAGTTGTCTCAATTAGCAAATAAAAGTTATGCAGTGACGTAGAAACCAAATCAAATCAGCTGGGATAGAATCCAACAAACAGAGGCAATCACTATGTCTTAATAATTCTCTCAGAAGTAGAACAGCTAAAATGCATTTATTAATAGCAAACTAGCAATCAATATAGACACAAATTTGTAAAGATTACCAAATTCAGAGCCTATAGAAGTAGTACTAGCAACACTATATTTCATTTCTAAGATAACTGAAACATTCAAAATGGAAGTTCTAGCACGAGCAACTAAAAAAAGGTATAACTCTTTATACTTAAGTCTAGATGTAAATATAAGATACTTCCAAACCTTGCTACTAAAAAATGTTACTTGTTTATGTTTTGTCGACTCTGCAGCAGAACATGGATCATAAATGCTAATCTGCCTTATATTGTATATAAGACGACATGTCCACATAAGAGAATTCGAACCACAAAAATTACAGTCTTAACAAATATTGAAACAATACGGCAATACTAAGACTGGAAGAAATCTTACTTTCCAGCTTCCCAGAATATTCGCTGAAGGTTATCTTTTGAATGAGCCTCTGGCAAATTCTCTACCAAAATAATATTTAACTAGAATCCAATAATAAGACACAGATAATAAAACAGATAAAGCTATAATATACTTAGCAGAAACTACAAACACTTAATACACTAAAACTTTATACGTTATTATAAAATCACCTTTATCATATTCAAAGTAATTAAATTGACCACATCAAAGACAGAAAGATACTAAAACTTTTATTCTAAAGTACCCAAATAAAATATGACACAATAAAAGAAGTGTTGTTTGAGAAAATCTTTGGGACATTCTTACAATAATCAAGTATGTTTGTTAAAAAGAATAAAATCATATAATAATCGAAAATTGAAAATTTTAAACTTAAAAATAGATTATCATACATATAGGTAACTTTTATCCTAAAAAAATATAAAACTTAAGTTTTGATTATTGCTATTAGACATATATTAGTTTATTCGGTTAAATGTTGATAATCTGACATATTACATCTTATCATGTTAGTATTTGAATTTATCCAATAGATATTTATAAAAGCAAACTAATAATAGAAACAAACAAAAAAATATAAATTTATAAGGTCCCAATTAATTTTTAGGTGCATATAGTAGTTAGTATAGTAACTGTGATAAGTTGTGAAATATAGAAGTTTATTAAATTTTACCGATAATTTGATAGTTTATTAGGCCAATATTTCATGTATTCTCCTGAAGGAAGGAGGATAAGGATGTGTTAATGTGTCCTTCTAATAATGAATGAAGCAAAATTAGATTAATTAATTTAATTATTAATAATATAATATACCCAGCAATTGGGCCATTGGAGTTCCATGGTCTCCATTCATCAATAATCTTATATGCAAGTGAGCGAGTCCATGCTTCACTTTCAGTAAATAGAACACACATATCATGGTCTTCACTGCCATAAATCAATTATATAAATCACCTTTATAAACAAATTTAAGTGTTTATAATTTAAAATTAAGTGTTTATAATAAGTAGTCCTAGATAGTTTTTTTTCAAGAGAGATGGAGGGTTCAAAATAGATGAAGGGCTCAAGGTTGCTGGGAATATTTTCAGGTGTCCAAAACTAACTAATCCACCTTGTTACAATCAACTAGCTACTCTAATAATTAGGTTTCCAAATAGAAAATATGAAAAATCTGATTTCACTAAAAAATTGTTACTTATTTTGCAGCAATGTGTTATGCTATTAAGGAACAAATATTGTGCTATGCATATTTTACCATAAACATTCTTCTGTATCTCTTCACTATAGAACATACCTTCAATGCATTTATATATGAGAGCACTCAAGAAATAAGATAATCAAACAAGGACCTTAGGTAGAGTACTAATGTTTTACATCCAATAAAATTAACTAGTAATAACTATGATTGCATTAAAAATAAATAAATTAGAATGTTGTCTCTCTGTGACCAGTAACTTCTGGCCATCACAAAAACAATTACCTAGTACTTGCTCAAGCTTATGTTAGTTAAGATACATTATGAAATCCTCTTAAAAGATCTCAGACACATTGAGTTTGGCCATGTTTCCTTCCTAGTTACAAGTCTACACCATCAACCACCACCAATCTTGATGAAGAACAGAGGTACTATTACCACAACACAAGAGGTTGAAATGATGTGACATCTTAGAAAGCACAATTGACTTTAAAAACAAAAGCACAATCATTAGTTTGGAAGGAGCCATACACTAAAATAATGAATTTTAGATTTTCAGAGAACAGCAACTCAAGTTTTGTCAGAAAATAGCAAATCACTGAACAACAAATTAGAGAACAGCAAAATAATTTACTAACTAAAAATTAAAATCTAACTAAACTTTAATGAATTAATTCAGAGAACATCAAAATCAGTTTTCTCAAATACCTGGAAACGAAGGAACAGAGTAAGAACGAGAAGGAGAAGAGAAGGGGGAGGGGGTTTCTCACGATTGAGCACCGCGCCCGTCGAGGAGAGTACTGCGCCACCGCCGTACGTGGAGGAATGCACCGTGATTGAGCGCTGCTGTCGCCATTACGAAGGGGAGAAAGGGTTTGTGAGTTGTTGCAGTGGCTATGTTAGGGCTTGTGGAGAGCAACACGCCATCGCCCGCCGAGGATAGCACAGCGCCTTCGCCGTACGTGGAGGAGTGCACCGCGATTGAACGCTGTTGTCGCCGTTAGGAAGGTGAGAAAGGGTGTGTGCATTGTTGCAGTGGTTATGTTAGGGATTGTGGAGAGAACCGCGCCGTCGCCCGTCGAGGAGAGCACCGCGCTGTCATCGTACATGGAAGAGTGCACCGCGATTGAATGCTGCTGACCTATTATCGCGGTTAGGTATGGGAGAAAGCGTACGGTGTGTGCGTTACGTTGTTGCAGGGGAGAAAGGGGAGGCTCTTGTGTGCGTGAAGTGGAACTACTGAAGCACATTTGGTTTTTTTGTGTTCAAGTTATTTTTTTATTGAAAAATAATTGGTGGAAATATGATTAAAATTTTCTCTTTAAAATTTTTAATAATAAATAATTTTAGGTAATTTTTTATAAATGTTATCTGTTTAATTTTTTTGACAACTCTTAAAAAATGTTATATTTTTATCTAAAAATGTTGTCTTAAAGTTTTTATTTTGTAATATTTTATAAATGTTGCTTTAGATATCAAAGACAACTCTTTTTTTGGGTGGCTAAAAATTATGTTATTTTTGTCTTATTCAAAGGCAATTCCTCAAAAATGTTGTCTTTGCCTATCTAAAGCAACTTTTGCTAAATGTTGCTTTGTATAAGGGTTACTTTAGGCTAAAAATGTTGTAATGTTTACTTTTCTTGCAAATTTATCTTTCAAGCAACATTTAATTTCCTTGTTTAATTTTACGTTTCAGTACTTTATTTTCAATTTCAAAAGTCCTTTGATCTAGTCGAAGTGTTTTATTTAAATTCAATGCAATTCATTTCAAATTCAGTCAATTTATTTTCAAAGTCTTTTATTTATGTTTTTAGATTTCCTTAAGTTTCTGTTTGCTTGAAAGGTGTTTAATGCACTTTGAAAAAACTAGTACTCGTAAAGAGGAGTAAATTTCATTCCCAAACTATTAGATATCAAACCACTCTCGATTTGTTAAAAATCGACAAAACAAAAATATCATAAAAAAATATTTTAATATTTTTGATATATTTAATGTATTAAAAATGTGTAAAAATTATTTTTATAATAAATAATATTAAAATATTTTCTTTTATAATATATTTAATCGATGTCTTTAGGATACAAATAACAAATCCCTTATTGATTTAGTTTGTATCCTTAATGTTATTGATAAATGAAAGCATTGATTGGTCCATAAATATGTTGGTGTTCCTATTATTTTGTTTCCACTTGGAAAACTATTACTTGCACTACAAGGAGTTTGCTCAGTTGTGGCAGTTTTTTTTCTTGTTTGTGGCGGTTTCAAATCCCCACAAAAAGGATCGTGGCAGTTTCAAAAACCCCCCAAAATTGGAGGTGCCACGAGCTCCTTTGTGGCGGTTTTTCACAACCCCTACAATTCCATTCAGTGGCGGTTTTTTATTCCTTTTGTGGGGGTTCTGTGCTAGCGTTTTGTGGCAATTCTTGGTTAATTATTGTGGCGGTTTAGAACTCCCATAAAAAAATTTCCAATTAAAAAAAAAAGAAACATTCATGTGGGGTTTCAACCTCCATAAATATGTCAATATTATTCTTAAACAATTAATCTGAATACTAGAATTATATTATTATACTACTAATCAATTATCATTTAAAAGAAATCTTTAATTAAGACATTAAAAATTTAGAAGGAAATTAAAACATTACATATTTGAACAAAATTTAACACAAAAATACTTTGAAATATAAAACAAGACTCTTGGGTCTGTCAATAAAGCATGTAATGGTGAATAAATTCAATAAAGTTCAATAAAGCATAAAAATAAAATCAAAGTTTAAAAAGCTAACAAATAAAATATGGAGGGTATGCAGATGAGTTCAAACTATCTTAAAATGCTTTTCCATAATCATCATTGTCTGTCCCCCAATTATATCCTTCATGTGCTAACAATAAAATCAAAGTTTAAAAAGCTATGGTCAGAAGGATCATGATAGCATGGAACTAAACATTTCTTTGAAAATTAAGTACCTACCATTTGTTCGCTTTAAATCTTCTGCTGAAGATCGTGACATTGCATGGTTGAGATCATCTTTCTCCCTGTTATAAGCTCTAGAACCATCATCCTAGTTACATCAGCAGTATTATTCAAGATATTCTCTTGTCCTTAATAAAGTATGTAATAGTGAATAAATTCAATAAAGTTCTTCATTAAAGCAATTGATAGTTGGAAGTGAATAATAATTTTCGGTTTCACAAAGCTGAATAATCAATCTAGAAGACATCATTATATGACATATGCTTAAAAGAATTGTTCAGAAAGAGCTAATATGACTTATCAATAAAGGATGCACATGATTCATAAATCATAAGAAATCCATAAATTTCTTGTGCACAAGATACATTCTTAAACATTGAAAGTATTTGATCAATGAAAAAGATAAATAAAACTTTATGTATAGTAATTTACATTTACATCTGGTTAGATGCTTCCATGTAAATAAAGTGATTTTCTTTTTTTAGTTTTTATTTTTTGGTGAGATGGTGAACACAAAAGATCATTATATATATATAGCCTGAAAAATCTTGAGGATGTGGAAAAAGCATAAAAAGTTATTTCAATTTGTTCTATATGACCAATATCAATAACCTTGATATTGACTAAAGTGGAATAAAACAATTGAACTATGGCATCCATATTTCAGTAAAAGATTCAGTTTTACCTATAATCTCTGGGGTAATATGGAGCAGCATTATATGGAGGGTATGCAGATGAGTTCAAACTATCTTGAAATGCTTTTCCATAATCATCATTGTCTGTCCCCCAATTATATCCTTCATGTGCTAACAATAAAATCAAAGTTTAAAAAGCTATGGTCAGAAGGATCATGATAGCATGGAACTAAACATTTCTTTGAAAATTAAGTACCTACCATTTGGTCGCTTTAAATCTTCTGCTGAAGATCGTGACATTGCATGGTTGAGATCATCTTTCTCCCTGTTATGAGCTCTAGAACCATCATCCTAGTTACATCAGCAGTATTATTCAAGATATTCTCTTGTCCTTAATAAAGTATGTAATAGTGAATAAATTCAATAAAGTTCTTCATTAAAGCAATTGATAGTTGGAAGTGAATAATAATTTTCGGTTTCACAAAGCTGAATAATCAATCTAGAAGGCATCATTATATGACATATGCTTAAAAGAATTGTTCAGAAAGAGCAAATATGACTTATCAATAAAGGATGCACATGATTCATAAATCATAAGAAATCCATAAATTTCTTGTGCACAAGATACAAAGTAGGATTTATGACATTGAATGAAATGTCATCACTTGGGTTTGGATATGAAATCTATTAGTACAGTTGTAGGGAAGCATGATGATGACATTCAAATTTGTTTGGCAGCATCCCCCAGAGTTGTCTTCAGATCTGTACATTGCATTGCCTTCTTCGAAACTTCCCAAACCATTAAGCAGAAACCTTTGTTCTTGGCTCTTGATTTGTTCATCTTCTGATAAAGCCATCTGACCCCTAATAAACAGAGCAAGATGTCAATTAATGTGAAAACCGAAGTAGACTGGCTAAGCTTACATTCCACATTTCAGAATAAAAGTAATGCCAGTATATAAAATTGTTGTTGAAAGCAAAAGGGCATGTTGTCGCTTCAAGGATAAAACTCAAACAGAAACATAACTTTAAACCAAAAGACTAACCAAGATCAAGCATTACAGGAAACAATTACCTCCATAAGGAGTCTATAATCTCTCCTTTCACAATATGCTGTTGAACTAATAAGGGTACATCATTTGGAGTAACATATCAAATTACTTAATGGTTTGGCACTTTATATAGTTTAATTTATTCAATTTGAGCAATACATATTATATAGTTTAATTGGCACTTTATCAAATTACCTCCATAAGCAATCTAGATTGAGCACCCACTAAACACTTCATCTAGCAAGCATTTGAAATTGAATGGTAACTTGGCACTAGAGTAGCTCCTTCTACTAGATTCACCACCCACTGCTTCAAGGAAAATCAAATTACTTAATTTTCCCAAACAACAACAAAATCAAGGAACAAAGTTTGGCGGGAAGCATGATGATGACATTCAAATTTTCCCACCTAAGAGTTAAATTTTTCCATTTTTTCACTGAAATCAATGAAACTGTTTTGTTGTTAAAAATACATATAGAGCATAAATTCCTCTTTAAATGTCCTCAATAAGATATGTATTTATTGATATTCACACACACCAATATGTTGCTCAGTAAGAAGATTACTTACCACATCAAAATGAATGCAAAATCAATCTGATAATGACTCTACAGCACCAAATGCCCAACAAGAACCACAATGACCCTGAACAATCAGCACAAGGATTATCTAAGTACCTCTTGAACCTTGATATTGTTTAGGGTTAAAATGTAGAAAAGAAAAGAAAAAATTACCTGATCTTCAATGCAGAAATTGATTCACCAATCCATGTTATTATGAATATGAGGGGGGAAAGAAAAAGATTCAGCACCTCCTTTCAAACAAACTATTTGATTAATAAATTAAACTTAACAATGGAGAAGGATCAAGCAAATGACCTATAATTGTTCCAATGGTACTACACTGAGACCATTGAGTCCTTGTATCAAACTCCTTTGGCAATTTCAATGATTTTGGATGAGTCACAATGAGTGCACCTATCAGTTCCTTCTTAAGAGTTGGTTTAACACCAAGCAGGCACTTAAATTCTCCAACCTGCAATCAAGCACAATATAGATTCTAAAAATGATAAAATTATAAAAAAATTGCCATGTTTTCAGCAAGATGTGGGACCTTTTTTTTAATTAGCAGTGCAATAACAACAGGATCTGCTTCAGTGACATGAACAAGAACAAATTTAAGTTCCGTACTAAACAAGAACAAATTCTCACCGTAATGACTTGGAACGACATGAGAATTAGTTCCACGAGATCTGATAGCTTCGAATGCAGCTTCAATCGAAGCTTCTAGAGACTCCAGTTCGCTTACCTTCCGCGCTCTGAGTGCTTCAAGCTGCCGGAGCAAAATCAGATTCAGAACCAGGGGACGAAGCTGCCGTCAAAGACGACGCAGAAACAGAATATGTAAGCATTACCTCAACGATTTGAATGGAATCGTCCCTGAAATACTATCCCGAAAGGCGAGAGCTCCACGAATTGAGAGGCTCCACAATCACCTCATCCTCCATTCATAACTCCAGCGGGTGACGCGTTTCTCTCTCTCTCGAATAACTCATTTATTTTTTTTTCATTTTTGGTATGGGCTTAGTAAATATCTGTTTGGGTTGGGTTTTTTATAATTAATTGGGTTGAAATCAAACAATGGGAGTTTTTTCTAATTATTTAAAATGGTTACAAATAAAATAGATTGTGGAGGTTCTAATAACTCTCACTAAAAAACTTCCACAAATAAATAAGAATTTTATAGTGTTGGATGATAAATGTGCATTCGTCACCATTATTTATTTATTTTTTGATGTTACCGAGTATTCCTTATGATTTCTTATATTAATTTATTATTTATATCCTTAGTGTTTTGATATATAAAACCAATGCTTGGATTCCTTGCACCATAAATATGTTGGTGGTCCAATCATTTTTATTTTCTTACCCCCTAAATTCCCATTGATTTATTAGATTAATTACTATTTAATTTATAGTATCCTCTTGGAAAACTGTTACTTGCATTATTAATATTATCTTTGTCTCCCTATTATTTTTTTTATTTACTTGCATGATAAATGTTAATACTACTACTACTATTATTACTGTTATTATTATTATTTTCCAAATTTAAGAATAAAACTCGAACTCAAAATTTTTAGGTGAAAATGGAGAGACTATGTCATTTGAGTTATAGTTCATTGGCATTATTATTATTATTGTTGTTGTTGTTGTTGTTCTAAGGGTTACTTAAATCGCTGATCTGGCCCGGACGTGAGGTCCAAACTCCTTTTGAGGCAGCGTCCGACTTATTCTGGTGCCGAGGTGCCATCGTCCGAATTTCTCGTAAAGAGGTGGGATGATACCTGTAAAAGACTCCGATGCTTAAGTTAGCAATGGCTTTAAACAGGTTTTTAGTAGATTAGAACGTGAATATACTTTATTTATAGTAGAGTTGTTTGACCACCTTTGTTGAAGTAGTTCCACCTTTATTGATGGGTAACTGTTCCCTTTATCTTAAGAGTTTATTAAGATCTATCTTTCAAGGAAGATAGAGATAGTTGGAAAGATTCGGGAAAGCAGTTACTTACTTAGATAAATATAAGCTGCCCCTTTTCATCGTATCCGACCTCTCTGAAGAGGTCGGGCCTCTTAGGTGGACCTTTCATCCTTATTGGGCCTGACTTTTGTGTTTGGGGCCAGGGTATGAACAGTGCCCCTACTTGAGTCCGAACTTTCAGGAGGTTGGGTTCAAGCATTTTATGGCTTTGGTTACGACGTAAGGTACACCACCTTCAAGAGGTCGGGTACTCGACGTGTTTTGAGATTTTGAACGTTGACTGTTTAAACGAGGGGCAAGTGTTACACGGCAGTTTCTTTGGGATCCGTGCACATCTTTAAAGAGGAGCATGAAATGACTATTTTGTCCCTTTTCTTTTATAAAATGCTTCGTGCTCTTCCTCTTCTCCTTTTCTCATTTTCGAAACGCTTCCCTTGCTCCCTTCATTGCAAAGACTCTCTCAATTCCTTTCTTTGTTTGTTTCACAACTGCTTTTGGTTTTCTTCAAGATTTTCTTTATTTTGGTTTGTTTGAAAGAGTTCTTGGTGAAGAGGATCGTCCGTGACTTTTTTGTTTGACGTGCCCTTCCATTCTTCGAATTTTATTAAGGTTGGTGCTTTTATGAGCTTTCATTTGTAGTCTTGGCTATTTTGAATGGTATTTGAAAATAATTAGGAATGTTTATTGATGATGGGAGTTTTTTATTTCCATTTATCTGTCACGAAACATTTTTTGAAATAATTTTTGAACAATTTTGTTGTTTGGACCGTGTTTCTGGAGTATTGAGGGACTATAGCCGTTTGTGACTGTTGAATGTGTTTGTGTTGCCCCTAATAGCATCGCTGCTGTTGGCGTAGGAGAGATGCCATTTTTGTGTATTTTTTAAAAGGTATTTTTAAATCATGTTTTGCATTTTGCCCCTAGTGTGAGTATGTATGGGCCTGTGTGCGTACGCACATAGCACACTCATCGAATAGGACATGAATTCAAATAGAAACCCTATTGCGCCATATACCCCCATTCCCTTTTCTCTCTTCTTCCTTGCCCAACTCACCCAACACCCAAACCCCACCCCCTTCCATCATTTCTGTCCAGCGACCACTGCAACCACCGTCGCACTCTCTCTCCTTTCCTTTCTTCTTCTTATTCTTCCTCCATCTCTATTCACCTTCGAGCTCTGCTCCCATCCTCAGCAACCCAGATTTGTGTGGCTCTTTTCTGGCGAAGCCCAGCCACCGTGACTCTGGCAGTCACAACCTCCTAGTCCCACGGCAACATCTTTCTCATTCTTCTTCTCTCCTTTTTCACGTCTTTCTTTGATGATAATCCATTCTTCTTTACCACCTTTGGAGTAGGCATAGGTTTGTTCTTTGAGCTACTTTTGGGTTGAGACACTCTAACCAGTTGTGAGTTGGTTACTGACTTTGGAGTAGATTTGGCAATAGGGTTTGAATCGGTTGTTAGAAGGGTTCTTGTTTCGGATTATTAGTTGGGTTGGGTGGAGTATGGATAGAATTGCTAGTTAGGATAGGTGGAGTAGGGGGTTGGAATCTAGGTGGGGATGAGGTTGTTCCTAGGGGGTATGGCCTTAAAGATTAATCCTATTCTTAGTTGGAGTGGATGAGTAAGGACTTCAATCACCACCTTCTTGTCTTTTTTAGATAGTAGTTCTTTGAAATACTCTGGTACAGAGACTCCATGCTCATAGTACACATGCATCAATCCATTATTTTTTTTTCCAGCATAGAAGCACATCTCCAGGAGTTTGGCATTAGTATTGATTTCTCTTAAATCAGTCTCCATTGGTCTATCAGAAAATGGAAACTAACCACCAACAACTTTCCACCTTATCATACCTAAATTATTTGTAATAGTTTGTAATGAAGATCACATCCAGTAGGTCTAGATTAAGCCCAGACATCTCGAAAGCATGGTCCATGAAGTATGATACACCACCATTCACATTCGTCACAAATGTTTCTCTATAGTGATACACAATAGTAATCACATCCATCTGCAAACAACAATTGATAATCAACATTATACTCTTCAAACAAACAAAAAAATCTAACCAATGTAAGGCATGGTCAACCAAGAATGTATAATAACTAAACCAAACTCTAACCCAACATTAAGTCATTAAGTCTAACAACATACATACAAAACTTCTTTTTTTACTACATTCCAACAATG
>NC_029791.2:61296278-61297640 GCF_000816755.2 Arachis ipaensis | reverse complement strand
GGATATAACTAACTTAGGTTAGTTGAGTGGCCAGTTTGTAACATCCTAATTACCCTAAGTCTTACCTCATGCCGTAAAGTAAAGAATAATTAAGTGCCACAATAATTCTAAGACTTATACGATAATATATATATATATATATATATATATATATAAAGGATTTCAACAATTTCAACAATCCAAAACATAAAAAAAATAACAATGATAAAAAATAGAGTACAATACAAGTGAATATTATGTTTCTTCTTTGTATTTTGGTTACTTGTAATGCTTTTTTTCCAGATAACTCTGTATACGACAAAAAATTCACTAAAATTGTTGTTTTTAGTGAGAACATTAGAGAAAACCCTCTCAAAGTGACACCATGAAAGAAAATAAAAAGAAGAGATTTCGTATGAGACACAAGAATAATGACACTAATGTATTAAAATTTAAAAACTTTCAACGTTACTTTCGTCCAACTACATCATCAATCTGTCATCATACAATGTGCTTGTTTGGGTGCTATTATTTTGATTAAAAAAATATTTTTTTTATTTTTTTAGTGTATTTGACAAATTTCTAATAATACAAATAGAAACACTAAAAAATTTTTTTTGAAAAGCTGTAATTTACATCTTTTTTTAAAAGATATTTTTTTAAAAAAAATGATATTTTTTATGTAATAAATAAACAAAAAATACTTTTATTTTATTATACCCAAATATAATTAATAGATAAAAATATCTTTTTACATGACATATCAAACATAAAATTACTTTTACTTTTTCATAAGATCTTTTAAAAAAAATTAACTCAAAAAAAAATCTTTTTCTTAAAAATTTATCCAAATAAACTTAATATCCTAAGAACTACCATAAATCACTTTTATTAAGTATATGGACAAAATTGAAATAATTTCAAAATGAAAGATGAGATTAAATTCAATAATTATTTGTCATTTTTACCATTGTTTCGTATTTACGTCATCATTCTAGAAGCTGGCCATTTTATGTCGAAATGGTACATTAATTACTAGGTTTTTCATATGAAAGGATGACACTCCTAAATTCTTTCTTACTCCTGATTTTTGACATATTCAAATATGCTTTTTTTTTGGGACTACTCAAATATGTTTTAATAGTAAGTGAAAATTCAAAATTTTACCAAAATAAAAAAAATACTGATTATTTTTAATTAAAATATTCAAAAAAAAATCGTAACTTACAATCTATTTTTATTTATGTAGCTGCAGAGTAGTTCCATGCAATTGATTTTTCCGATATTTGAGTACCTATAAACAAATTTAATTTTTATGTAACGGAAGAGTTTTACATTTATTTTTAAATCAAATTTTTAAATTAAATATTTTAAAAATTATCT
>NC_029791.2:61263143-61296260 GCF_000816755.2 Arachis ipaensis | reverse complement strand
TAACGAATAATTTAGTTCTCATCTTTCAATTATCAGTATTCTTTTTCCTGAGATAATAGCTGCTAGCTGTTATCAAACGTTACCAAAACCTGAAAGCATGAAATATTGATGTACAAAATAAACCAAAAAAATGAAAATGAAAAACTAAATACGGTAAAACCTCTCAGGGTTATAATTGATCTGACTATTCATATGTGATGGGATTGTTTATGAACAACCAGTAGTACACAAATTCAGAGGTCAAAAACGAGAACCACGGAGCAACGAGAACCATAACAGAGAATCAAACCAGAAACCAACAGCAAATTTTAAAGACCATGAACCCGCATACTCAAATAAAAAACCACCACCCATCCTTTTTCATCAAACTACTAATCTCTAAACGAAATCCTAATTCCTCCAATTTCCATCAGAAGCACCACCACCCTTTGAGTAACGGGATCCACCGTTTCCGTACCCACGGTCCCGCCCACCACCGTAACCACCTCCTCCATAGCCACCTCCACCATTACCACCGTTACCACCGTAGCCTCCACCACCTCCGCCGCGGTTGTAACCACCTCCGCCTTCACGGCGGCCTCCATATCCACCACCTCCTCCTCCTCCTCCACGGTTGTAACCACCACCACCATAACCACCGCCGCCACCACTACCGTAACCACCACCGCCGCCACCACCCCGACCACGGGACTGCGCCTCGTTCACAGTGATGTTACGTCCATCAAGGTTCTGGCCATTCATCCCCTCGATGGCATCCCTCATGGCCTGCTCTGTGGCGAAGGTTACAAATCCGAAACCCCTCGACCTTCCAGTCTCACGATCATTGATAACCTGAACAAGAAAATCAAGCAAATTCTTCAGATCTAGCTCACCTTCGAATTCAAAAATCCAGCACCAGACGAGATGAATAGAAACGATAAAAAAAAAAGAAGAAAAAACCGATCGATCTTCGCCTTTGAAACAAAGATGAAGATGAACGTACCGATTGGTGTGAGTAATAAAAGAATCATTATAGTAACACAAGTATCATAGATCAAGTAACGGAAAACAGATGAGAGTCAGAGAGCACAGATCAGATCAGAAAATCCAAATCCGAATCGTGTGAGATCCGATCCCTGCGACAAACGGACCTTCGATTCGACGATCTCGCCATAGGAAGAGAAGGCTTTCTCGAGGGCTTCGTTGTCGGTGGCCCAGGCAAGCCCACCAACGAAGCAACGGTACTCAATTTCTGCGGAAGCCATGGAAGTTGAAACCCTAGAACTGACAGAAAGGGAAAAAGGGAAGGAGGATTATCGAGAATCCACCTTGAAAAGAGGGCACGAAGAAAAACTGGTACCCCTATGGTCTTCTTTTATAGAGGAGGCCAGGGAATGAGGATGGTGATTACTTAACTAACTAGGGTTACCAACAATCTCCACCGACTGAGGCTCCTATACGAGATATACACGGGTTACGGCTATACCCCACTGGATTTGAACCACGGTTAAACCCTGGAAAGGTGTATGTGTATGCTTGTTTGGTTAATGGTTAGCAATTCTATGATTCTATCTGCTACTACTAGCTTGTCCAATTGCCCATGGATTGGAATGTGTCATTGCGACTCCTTTACCATGTTGGCCAAACAAAAGGTTGCCATTTAATTTTATTCCTTTTAAATCAAATACTATGTATCATAATTGATATCTCATACGGATTTCAAGTATTAATTATTCTCATTCTTATTTATAATTAATAAGATTTTTCATTTGGTGTTAATTTCTCCTGTTATAAATTATCATATTATTATTTTTATTAATATAACAATATATAATTAATTATTTGAATAAAAATATTTTATATTGGTAATATATAACTGTTTCACTCATTTTTTAGTCGACTTTGATAGGTGATATCAAAATGAACTTGTATCAAGATCTCAAGTAACAGGGAGCAAATACGACTCTTCTGAAAAAAAGTGAGTTCGATCCAAGAATTACTTAATTAATGTCAAGGCAATTTATGTCGAGATTGCTAGTGGTAAACTTTATGATAAACAACAAAGAAATAAATAATTAAATGAAAAAAGGCGATAAAAACACCAAATATTGATTTAAACAAAGAAATAACAAAATTCAAAGAAATTAAATAAAACTGAACCAAATAAACAAAAGAAAAATAAGTTAAAAATTGACTTCTAATACTCACATACACTTGCACACCACATTCTTCTGTTGTGTCATGGAGACTGAAAATTTGATAAGCTTATGTGATGATCTAATATTTCTGATTGAAGTCCCCGAACTCTTTTGAGTTTCTACTATTTATAAATCATAGAAATAGACTTACCATGGAGTATGTTTGTCCACTATTTTACTTCTTCCTTTTCTCAGCCATGACCTTGTCTTGACCATGAAAAATCTTGACACCCAAGTTTTAACACCCACATCCTTTTTGGTCTTCAAAGTCCTACGTCTCTTCAACTTGCTCATCAAATTTTGCACACATGTCCTCCACTCAACTTGAAAGTCGAGTAGTAAGCCTTGATGATCAAATAAAACACTACTTTTATTCCTCTTTTCATTAGAGATAGAGCCGCAGAATGATTGAAATCATACCCTAAAGAGAGTATTGCCACATGAGAAGATTTAGTTAGCAAGTTTCTAACTAAGTTCTTCCCTACTCAAAGATTGATCAAATTGAGAATAGATGTGCAAACTTTCAAGTAGCTTGAAGGAGAATCCTTGTATGAAACTTGAGAAAGATACAAGGAGATGCTAAAGAGATGTTCACCAAACATGTTTGTAGACTGGGTTCAGTTACAAATATTCTATGATGAAATCACTCAACCTTAAGAAATTTCCTAGACAACTCAGCAAGGGGATCACTACACATGAAGACCCCTAGTGAAGGTATGGAACTCATTGACATTGTTGCAAATAACTAATACATCTACTCTTCAGAGAGGAATATGAACATAAAAAGAGGAGTGATGAAACTAGACACTCTTGATGTTCTTGTAGCCTAAAACAAGATATGTCCCAACAACTTATGACTCTCACAAAACAAATGGGTAGGGGAACATGCAAGTGTCAGCTGTGGCACACAAAGCTTCCCTATGACTTCAATGGAGGAATTCATTTTTGTGAGAATTATGAGCTACTCAACTTTGATCAATCAAGTGTGGAACAAGTGAATTTCATGGAAAATACCTCCAGGTCACCCTAAAATTATCCATACTCCGAAACATACAACCTTGGGTGGAGAAATAATCCAAACTTTGGATGAAAAAATTGATACACCACTATTTTATGATATATTTTGGACTGAATTGAGTGGGTTTTGTCAACTTCTCTCACACTTATTCATGTAAATTGCATGTTTTTCATTTCCTTCCTAATTTTGTGCTATGATTGAAAACATACTTTCTAGGCCTTAAAATTATTAATTTTTAATTCTTCTCTGTACCATTCGATGCCGTGATGTGTTTATTAACTGTTTTCAGGTTTACAGGGCATGAATGGCTTAAAGGATAAAGAGGAAGCATGTTAAAGTGGAAGAAACACAAGAAATTAAGGAGTTGAGAAGCGAGGAGCGACGTGCATGCATGGCTGATGCGTGCGCGTGATTTGGAGCATCTTACAGCGATGCGTACGCGTGATAGAGCGTCACGTGCTGCACTTAACAGAACTCGCTGGGGGCGATTTCTGGCTGATTTGGACCCAGTTTCAAACCCCAAAACACAGACTAGATGCAGGGGGCAAGCTGAGACTGAACACACCTTTCACTTTCACTTTAGTCTTAGTTTTTGTTTTTAGTTTTTTAATTCTAGAGAGCAAAATACTACTCCTAGGATTCTTAGATTTCTTAGTTTTGCTTTGGATTGGATATTGAGAGAGCTGCTACTACATTCTGTTGAAGTCATCATCTCTATAGTTTGCTTTTCCCTTAACTCAATTACTCTTTCCATTTAATTGCTTTGTGTTCATATTTGGATATTGTTATTTTTGAATCCTATTAATGCAGTGAAGTATTTTTATATTTATTTATATTGCTTGTTTGAGTCGTTTTGATTATTGTTCGTGCCAATTTTAATTTAATTAATTTCTCAGAATTACCATGTCTTTTATTTATTCCTATTATATGTTGTTGAAAATGGCATTTATGTTAATGACTTAAAGCTCCCAACTTGGCTTAGGAGTTGATTAATTAAAAACCCTTGAGTTGTGGTACTCAAATGTAATCTGTAATTGGAAATTGCTGGCTAGCTCGATCCTCACCAACTCTAGTCCTTCCCTCTGAAGTGACTAGGACTTGTGAGCTAGAGTAGTGGTACCCACTTGACTTTCTTGCAACTGCAAGAGGATAACTAAGTGGAAGCAATAAACCTTTGCTATTACACTTGGGGAAGACAACAAGGATAGAAATTCTAATTATCTCTCCTAACCAAGATCTTTTATTTCAAATACATAATATCTCTTGTTACTGCTCATTGATTAATTTCTAGCCACTTATTTTTCCATTCTCCACTTCAAAAATTACTCAGAAAAATCCTGATCAATAATTTGCATCATTGTGTCAACTCTTTGGGAAACGACCTGGGATTCTACTCCCGGTTATTATTCTTAATTGTGACACACTTTTAAATTGATAGTGAAATCTTCGTCGGTTAAGAACTGTACTTGCAACGCTGTTTTTATAAGAAATTCTTAACCGGCATTTTTCCACCCATCAATTTTTGGCGTCGTTGCCGGGGAGTTGCATATGTGTGCTAAATTATTGGTTGGTGTAAATATTTTTTTTATTTACATAATTGCATTTTTTTATTTTATTTTTATTGGTGTGTTTTCTATTTATTAGTAGTAATTATTATTTATTTTTCTTAGTATATTTTGTTACCATGAGCTTTATGTCTCTTTCATTGAATGACGTGTTCATTACCAGATCCAAGCTTAGCCGCGTTTCATCCTGATATTGAAAAGACTATTTCACGTATTAGGCGAGCTCGGCGTCGGTTAGCCTCTAAGGGTGGTGAGGGGGTTTCTGCCAATTCACTAGTCTTATCTGAGGTTGAGTTTGAAGGGTCATTTGAGGAAAAAACTAGTTCCTCTCCTGCTAATTCTATTGATGCCTCTTCTGTTGATTTAAGTGCAGATACTATGGCAGCTCCTAGAAGTATTACTCTTAAGGAAGCGGGAGCTCTAGATTTTACACTGCAGCCATATCAAGCGCGTCATCCAAATTTGACTGCGAATTTTGAACTGAAGACCACATTGATCAATCTGCTGCCTAAATTCCATGGTTTACCTGCTCAAGAGCATATCAAGTACCTTAGAAATTTTCAAACAGCCTGTTCAACTACTAGGCGGCACGGTGCGAATGAGACTGCTGTTTGGCTATATGCCTTCCCATTTTCTCTTGAGGAAAAGGCAAATGAGTGGTTCCACACTCAACCTGAAGCTGTTGTTACTAATTGGAATTTGCTCAGAAGGAAATTCCTGGACAAGTTTTTTCCAGCGGAGGTTACAAATAGATTGAGGAAAGAGATTTCCTATATCATTCAAGGTGAATCGGAAACTCTCTATGAGTATTGGGAATGCTTCAGGAATCTCCTTGACTCATGTTCCCATCACATGATTGACCAGTTGGTGTTGATTAGCTATTTCTGCCAAGGAATGAAGCCTCGAGACAAGACCCTCTTAGATGCTGCGAGTAATGGCTCTCTGACGAAGTACAAGACGACGATAGAAGCGTGGCAACTAATCACTGATCTAGCTGAGTCTACCCAAAATGCAAGGGAAAGGAACAATCATCCCAAGGCTGTTGCAAAACTTTCCTCAAGGAGTGAGACCGCTGCTCTCACCAAGACTTCGGGAGAGATGACCAATATACTCAAGCAGCTCCAGCTCAATCAACAACAACCTCCGCCTCTTCCATAGCAACAATGTCAACAGTTGGTCCCTCAGAGAGTATGTGGAATATGCGCTTGCTATTCTCACTACACTGATAAATGTCCACAACTTCAAGAGGACAACACCTTGGTGGCTACCAATGCTTATTACAACCGTCCGAATCAAGGGTACTATCAACATGGCAGTAACTACAACCAAGGTGGTAACTACAACCAAGGTTGGCAAGACAATCCCAACTAAGGATGGAGAGACAATCCCAACCAAGGATGGAGAGACAATCCCAACCAAGGATGGAGGGACAACTATAACCAATGAAGTAGAGATAATGGTGAAAATCAAAGGTGGAACAACAACTATCAACAGAACTGATATCAACAGAACTGATATCAACAAAATCCTCCATACCGACAGTAAAACCAAGGCCAAACATACCAAACACCTCACCAAAGGCAAGCCCAAGTACCTCAACACAACCAACCACAAGCCCCCAAATTACCTACCCTCCTTCTTCCTCCAACTAAGATGAAACACTCCGTTCTATCCTTCTAGGACAAAAAGTGCTTCAAAATTCACTTACCTCTAGCCTCACCGGTCTTACCTTCACTCTTTAAGCTCTTATATCCCGTATGGAACCACCCTCTACCTGAAATACTCAACCTTCAAGCTCTAGTGCACTTTCCTCTCAACCTTTACCTAACCTCAAGGGTGGATTCAATGCCATCACTTTGAGGTCCAGCACTACATTGCAAGAGAGGAGTCCCGAGGAGCCAAGCTCAAGAGAAGACATACAAGATGAAGATGTTGTTGAGGTAGAAGATGTTGAAGAAGAAGATGAGGTACAAGATGCAGTTGAAGAAGAAGTAGCTCAACTAAGGAATGGAGTATCTAAGGAAGATCATGTTGTGAGAGAAGCCATTCCTATTCCTTTTATACACCTTGCTAGGAGGACTAAAAAGTAAGTGGAGCTAGATCCCAAGATGGTGGAGATCTTCAAAAAGGTTGAGGTAACTATTCCCCTTTTTGATGTTATTCGCCAGGTTCCTAAGTATGCTAAGTTTCTAAAAGATTTGTGCATGAATAAGGAAAAGATCCATGATTTAGAAACTATCCCTTTGGGTAGCTCAATCTCTGCTCTTTTGGGTGCTATACCGGAGAAATGTGGTGATCCCGGTCCGTGTATGGTTACTTGCACTATAGGGGGTGTACAGTTTGTTGACTGCATGTGTGATTTAGGTGCATGTGTTAGTATTATGCCATTGTCTGTATATGATGCTTTGAGGCTTCCACCCTTGAAAAGGTCGGCAGCACGTTTTGTTTTGGCAGATAAGAGCATAATTTCAGTGGTTGGCATTGCGGAAGACGTCTTGGTGAGCATTAAGGGGTTGACTTTTCCTATTGACTTCTACATTCTAGAGATGCCCCCTAATGACTCAGGAAGACCCTCATCCATCTTGCTTGGAAGGCCATTTTTGAAGACTTTTCCATTTAAATTGGATGCCTTCTCGAGTACATATTCATTTGAGATTGATGGAAGAGCAGTGAGCTTCAACCTTGATAAATCTATGAAGCACCCACCTAAAGACCACTCTATCTTCTAGTGTGACATTATTAATGAGACTGTGGCTGAAGTTCACCGAGAGGCAGTCGATGAGAAGAGCATGGGTCAAGGTGCAAGTGTGGGGAAGCCCTCTGAGTATACTGAAGACACCTTGCCACCTCCCATGGTTCTGGAAGATCAAGTGCCCAGTCATGAGCTACAAATGGAGTTGAAAATGAATTAGAGGAATGTATGAGAATTGGAATGATTGATCCCCTGATGCAAGAAATTTTTGAAGAAGAGCCACTTGCAAGTGAAATAGAAAACTTTTCAATTCCATACATTGAAGACAAAGATGAAGATGTAGATGATAAGAAGGTAAAAGAAGATGCCATGCAAACTGCAAACATGCACATATCAATGTGTAAGGAAGAGGTTATACAACCTCATCCAACAACACTCATGCAAGATCCTGGGAGAGTTTTGATGAGCAAATATTTTATACATTTTTTAGTACTGTTTTCTTAGTGCTTTTGGTTATGTTTTGTTAAGTTTTATCAAGTTTTAGTAGGCTTTAGTGAAAAAATTACTTTTTGGATGCTACTTTGAGTTTTTGTGTTTTTTCTATGTTTTTAGGTGATTTTTGGGTGATTCTGGCAAGTTTTGGAAAAGCCTGATTCAGAGACAAAGAAAGGGCTGCAGATGCTGTTAGATTCTGACCTCCGTGCATTCGAACAAGCATTTCTGGAGCTATAGAGGTCCAACTAATGTGCTCTTAACGGAATTGGAAAGCTAACTTCCAGGGCTTTCCAGCAATGTATAATAATCTATACTTATCTTTGAAAATGATAGCCCAAAATGGGCGTTGAGCGCCCATCTGACCCTCTACCTGGCCTTTAATTTCAACGCCCCAAAGGGAGCAAGCTGGCGTTTGGACGCTCAAAAGGGAGCAAGCCTGGCGTCCAACGCTCCAAGAGGAGTCCCAACACGTGGAGTCACCCCAAGCTCAACCCAAACACTCATCAAGTGGGCCCAAGAAGTGGATTTTCACACTAAGAGTCTAGTATGTCTTAATTCTATAATCTCTAGTTATTAGATTAGTATTTAAAGGAGAAGATCACCCATGTTAGGATCTTATACCACCCTATTTTCGAACTACACACTATTTTCTGTAAGCTATAAGCAACTATACCTCCTAAGTTAGGGTTAGGAGCTCTGCTGATTCTCATGGATTAATAATATTACCGTTTCTATTTCAATATGTCTGATTCTATTCTCTTATGTGTTCTCGTTTTTCAATCTCAATGAATTGAGGGTGAACCGTGACATTCATCCTTGTTCTACATGGGTTCCATGCGAGTCCATATCCGGATAGCATTAAACTAAATCTAGAGAATGTATTGCGGATTCCAAGAGCGTGCCTGGGCAACTTTGGATACGTGACATGAAATCCCGTTGACCGTAGGTTACTAAGGTCTCTGTGGTGCTAAGGCTAGAGTCAGAGAAGCAGCACTTTCTGATCTGAAAGATCCGACCTTGTCTGTGGCATTTTGAGTAGGATCGCGAAGGGGAGTAAATTACTTAGAGCTTTATCTTTGGCTACAGTGAGAAGCCATGAGTCAACTTGATTCGAGGATATGAGTTTCTCGGATATGGTGGACTGTTGTGGTTAGAAGAGATTAACTTGATTAGAGGACATGAGTTAGTCACTTACAGCTGCCATTGAATGAATCATTCGTTATTGAAGTAAACAGTAAGAAAAGTTAATCCGGAAAGAATACGCATCTCCGAAGCTTTAATTGAATCTTTATCACTGTTTTCACATCAATATGGTATTTCATTCTATACTATTTCGTTTATGCTTTCAAACAAACAATCATATTTTCTAATCGCCTGACTAAGCTTTACAAGGTAGCCATTGCTTGCTCAATCTGACAATATCCGTGGGATTCGACCTTCTTTCACTTGAGGTATTACTTGGACGACCCGGTGCACTTTCTAGTTCAGTTGTGCGGAGTTCAATTTCATGCACCAAGTTTTTGGCGCCGTTGTCGGGGATTGTTTGAGTTTGACAAACTACCGAACTATCTTGTTGCTTAGATTAGGTATTCTTTAAGGTTTAATAGCTCCTTTGTTTGTGTCTTTTGTTTTCTTTTTCAAAAACTTTTCAAAATCTTTTCTTTTCTTTAGTAATCTTTATCTTTTGTTTGAGTCTTGTGTCAGTTTTTAAGTTTGGTGTCCCTTTTTGTTTTCATCTTTTTCTTTGAATTTTCGAAAGTGTTGTTTTCTTTCTTGATGTTCGAAACTTTCTTGGTAATTTTTCTAGTTTGATTTCAAAATTTTTAAAGTTGGTGTCTTTTGGTATTTTTTTTATTTTCGAAAAACTAGTGTCTTTGATCTTAAAATTTTTAAGTTTGGTGTCTCTTAGTTGCTTCTCTTTTTCTTTAGAATTCTAAAATCCAAAAAAAAAAATTATTTCTTCTATCTTTGTTTAAATTTTCAAAAATCTTGCTATCTTTTCTTATCTTGATTTAAAAATGTTTAGTTTGGAGTTTTCTTATTAGTAAAGTTTAAATTTTGAATTTCAAATCTTATCTTTTCAAATCTTTTTCAATTCTTTATCCTATCTTTGTTTATCTTTCTTTAAATTTCAAAAATACTAATGTTATTTTAAATTCAAATTTTAAAATTCAATTTCAAAATCAAATCTTTTTCAAAATTCAAATTTCAAAAGCTAAGCTCAAATCATTTTCAAATCTTTATCATATCTCTTTACTTTAAATTTTTCCTATCTTATCTTCTTTTAAAATTTTAAATTTCAATTCTTTATTTTCTTTTAAAATTGAATATTTGTTTGACTTTTTCTTTCTTTTATTTTCGAGAACTACTTTTAAAAATCACATTTAATTTTCAAATCCTTTTAGTTAATTAGTTGTTTTAACTTTTAATTTCTTTGTTATTTCCAAAAATCAATTAAATAAATAAAATAAAACAAAAATAATTTTAATTTCAATTTTTTTCTTCTAAAAATTCAAATTCTCTTAATCCCTTCACATTCGAATTCCATCTCTTCCTCTACCTCCATTCTTCTTATCTTCACCTCACTGGAAGTGCTTTATATTCTGACATAGAGACACCTACCTTTTCATTTCCTTGTTTCTTGACTGTGTGTAAGGGAACAGGAAGAGTTCATTATGGACCCAAATGGGAATGAACAGTTCAGAAGAACCTTGGGGTCCTATACGGTCTGCACTCCTGACTTCTATGGAAGAAGTATCAGTATACCCCTTATTAGAGCAAGCAATTTTGAGCTAAACCCTCAACTGATTACCCTGGTGCAGCAAAACTATCAATACCATGGACTTCCATAGGAAGAACCCATGGAGTTCATTGCATATTTTTTGCAAATAGCTGACATAGTATGCACTGAGGGAGTGGACCAAGATGTCTATAGGTTGCTACTCTTTTCCTTTGCTGTAAAGGATCAAGCAAAGAGGTGATTGGATAACCAACCCAAATCTAGCCTGAAAAATATGGAGTTAGCCTGGATATCCAAGGCTTCAGACAAGAGGATAATGAATCTCTTCATGATGCTTGGGGAAGGTACAGAAGGATGCTTCGGAAATGCTCCACTGAAATGTTTTTAGAATGGGTGCAAGTAGACATCTTTTATTACGGGCTCACAGACGTGGCTAGAATATCTCTAGACCACTCGACTGTAGGTTCTATACACATGAAGAAGACGATTGAGAAAGCTCATGAACTCATTGAGACAGTTGCCAACAACCAGCATCCGTACTCATCTGATGAGACTTCAACAAAAGGAGAGGTTAAGGTAGTAGCTACTGAATCTAACCCTCCAGAATAAAGTGGCACATTAACTCAGTAGCTACGCTCACTTGCACAACAGTTGTTGGAATTGCAAGAGGCTTTGTAAGAAACTCGAGCTTCCAACAGGAACATAGAGACACAACTGAGTCAAGCCAGACAGCAATTATCTGAACAGATAAAAGAAGAGTGTCAGGCTATTCAACTTAGGAGTGGAAAGATGCTGAACGCTTAGCCTCAGAACAACAAGAGATAAGGGGAAGAGAAGCTGACAAAATATGAACAGGCTGCAGTCCAAGGCACCTCTGAGGGCGTTGAATGCCCAGGGAGGAGTGCCATTGGCATTCAACACCCAGAAGGGGGTACTTCTGGCGTTAAACGCCAGGAAGAGTATAACACCCTAATTACCCTAAGCCTTACCTCGCATCGTAAAGTGTAAGACCCGGTTAATTAACGGCTAATTAACCCATAAATGAGAATTTATTCTAGAAAGCCAAAAATGTTATTTTTATGGCTAAATATGATAGAGGAAATTGAGACGAGAATTTCGGTACCAATTTTATAGAAATCGGACCAAGATTGGACCGAACGGACCAAACCGGGCCAACCGGACCCAAAGTGGGCCCTTGGCCCAACTAAACTAAACCAAAACCCTAGTTTTCAGTACTCTCTCTCCTCACTTGACACACTCACACGCTGAAATTGGTGGAGAGGAAGGGAAGAACACTCTCTCAAGTTCTCTCCCTTGGTTGATCTTCAAACCACCATAACTTTTGATCTAGAGCTCCAATTGCCGCACCGTTTACGGCCACGCGTTCACTGCGGAGAGCTCTACAAAACCCATACAATCAATCTTGAAAATTCCAGCCCTTGTTTTTGAGTTTCATGGGTGAAATGTTGAGATTTTGGGTTCTTTGATGTTATAGGACCCAACTCTCTTGAAGGAGAAGGTTAATCTTGTCTCCTTGGACCTTGGGTGTGGTAAGATTCTCAAACCTAGTGTAAATTATTGTTCTATGATGTTTGGGTATTGAGATGTTGTGTATGGATATGATGATTGTGGCTTAGGTTGTGTATATGTGAATATTGGAGCTTGATTGGTGATTTTGGACAGCTTGAAAAAGGGTTTTATGTGATAAAATCTGTTCTTGGAGGTATTGATACCTTGAGAGCTTGTGGACAAGTGGTTTGGAAGTGCTCCGGTTGAGCGTGAGAAATCGGCTAAGGTATGGTTTCGGTTTCCCGTATCTAATATGTAATGTGGTAGGAAATACTTAGGCTAAAGGCCCTAAGATAGGCATTGAATTGTTGATGTTGTTGAATGGTTGAGATACATGATGTGTTCATATATGTGATTATGAATATTGATGCCTTGATTGTGTGATATATGAGAAATGTATGTTGTGATATATGCTTGATGAATGATTGAGGTTGAATTGGTAGGTGGTATCATGTTGATGGTGGGTATTATGATGATTATGTATAATGACGGTTGATTAAAAATGGTATTATTGGAAATTAGGATGAGAAATGATGTATGACATGATATTGTGTTTGTCCTTTAGCCATTTGATTGAGAAGTGTTAAAATGGTTGGATGTGGTTTTGGGAATTTTGGTAAAGTGTCAAATGTGTGAGTTGAGGATGGCTTGATGTTGATTTTGGTACATTTTGATTGATTTCAAAGAAAAGGGATGAAATTGGCATGTTTTGATTGATTTTGAAAAAGAGTTGAAAGTGGCTTGTTTTTGAAAATGGCACTTTATGGTTTTGTATGAAAACATAGTTTTTGGGCATATTTTGACGGGACATAACATGGACTACGGATCTCTTATTTGTTCCAAATCTATTTAGAAATGAAATTGGAGCCGGGATGTCCATGCCGTTCGAAGAACGGGTGAAAAACGATTTAAAATGAGAAAGTTATGTCCGTCGGAAGATTGGGGGTTGAATTTGTGAATTCTGCAGCTTTTAACTTAGAAAAATTTTAGCAGAATCACCCCGCGCGTAGGCGCACTTGGCGCGTACGCGCCGTTCTTCAAGAAAGCACCATCCACGCGTGCGCGTGGTGTGCGCGGGCGCGTCGATGCGCTGCACCAAATGCTCAGCCATTTTCCCGAGAGTTGTGCCAGAGTTGTGCCTGTTTTGTGCCTGGGGCGCAAGAGCACCCACGCGTACGCGTGGCTGACGCTTGCGCATCGTTTGGCTAATTTTCAATCCGCACATTCGCGCGTATGACGCTTGCGCATCGATGAGTTATAAGGCCATCCACGCGTGCGCATGGAGTGCACGTACGCGTGGCCCTGTTTTCATCCCAAAGTTGATTTTTGAGTTTTAAAAGCCAAATTTCATACTTCTAAGCCTCCGATCTCACCACTTTTGTCTTAAATCATTATTATATGCCTAGCTATGAGATAAAGAGCTAGTGAATGTGGTAACTTGCGAGTGAAGCAAGGGAAAAATGAATGATCAATGAGGATCAAAGATGATTATGTGAGATGTGGAGGATGGCGGTGGAAGTGCTTGTTGTGCCATGGGCCGAAGGGCCGTAATTGTTAATGAATTGGCTGGTTATGGATTTAACCGTGAGCCGGATGGCTAGATTATTGCCGTGTTACGGCGGAGCCATGATTATGGCTAAGTATAAATGCATATATGCTGTTGAATGAATTGTGAATGTTTGCACTTCCACCATCGGAGATGAGGGTTTCCCTGGGAGGAAGCAGTGGCTAGCCACCACGTGCTCCAGGTTGAGGCTCGAAGCTCTTTTGACCCTATGTCGTAAGTGTGGTCGGGCACTATGAAAGGCCCGGATGAGCTCGCCCCTGCAAATATTCACCAGTGAGGGTGATGGATATGGATCATGATTATGATCAAGTTTATGATGAGTATAACTCGAGTTGGGGATGCGCGACAGAGGGACAGTCCAATGGTTAGCTACCAGGACTTGTCGGGTTGGCTCTATAACCGACAGATGATATCATCAGCCACTAGGGACAGGCATGCATCATAAGCATACTACATGAATTGTTTGAGATTGCCTATTTGACTGTATACTACTTGCTAATTGTCTAAATGCCTTATATGTTCCTATTTGTAAATCTCTTGTCTGATATAACTGTGTTTGCTATATATTACTCCTGTTGGTGGTTGGGAGGTCTGAAGGAATTGGAAAGGGAATTATTAGTTAGACTGAAGGATCTTTAGTCAGTTGCCACTTACGGTTTAGCTTGTTTATAAGCTTTGATATTATCTGGAGGAAGTTCTAGGATTGCCTTCGGCTTTCCTCTATTATTATGTATTATATATGTGGAAGCTGTTACCGTGCAGGGGACCTCTGGTTCTCACCCATGCGGACTTTGTGGTTTTCAGATGCAGGACGCGAGGCTTCTCGTTAAGGCATGCCAGAGACTTCTGGATTAGCAAAGATCCTTCGTTCTCGGGACTCTGTTTTGGTTTATATGTTTTGCTTAGATACTTTTATCTCCACTAAATAATACAAACTGTAATGACTCCTTCTAGAGGGAATTTTGGAGAATAATTTTCTGTATTTGTGTCCCTTTGGGTTTCCTTTGGGGTTTTCCTTATCTTATTATATGTATATATTACTATGCTCGGACTGGTTATCTTCGCAACCGGATTTTGAGTCTTGATATTCCCGTTTTTGACACTCTTTGTATATATATGATCTCGCGTTGGCTTATCCTTTGCTCGTTGCGTTATCGATCGGAGTGTTGCGCTTTCGAGTTGCGATTTTTGTTTACCCCTTTTTCTACAAAGGCTCCTAGTTATAATCCTTATTCATACTACTATACGTACTAAATTTTTGTTTTAGAGGTCGTAATACCTTGCCATCTCTAAATTATGACTTAAGCATAAGACTCTGTATGGTAGGGTGTTACATTATGGTATCAGAGTAGTTCGTTCCTGTAGAGCCTGAGGGACGGACTGACTATGCTTCTGTGCATTCTCTGTATGTGTGTTATGTGCTGTTAGTATATCTACTTGATATAATTGGCATAAACATTCATGAGCATACATTTGGGACTTTGAAGCACTAGACTTCCGATATTGAGACGGATCAACTTAATATTGATTGTTTGGTGTGTATAGGAACCAGATGGCAGCTCGTGGACGCGGTAGAGGTCGTGGGAGGAGTCGTAATAATGCTCGTGTGCCGAAGATTAACCCTAATGACCCGGTGAACTTTATGACTACGTTGGAGAACATGGGTGCTGCTATGCAAGCCACTGCTGAGGCTCTTGGTCAACAGATGAACAACCATGGTAATGACGGAGGTGGAGTTCAGGGCCCGATGACACTGGCAAACTTTTTGAAGGTTAATCTCCCGAAGTTCAAGGGAACTACTAGCCCGACTGAAGCCGATATATGGTTTCAGGCTATGGAACGAGCACTGCAAGCGCAGGTGGTACCTGAAGGGCAGCGTGTGGAGTTCGCTACCTATTTGCTCACTGGTGAAGCGTCGCATTGGTGGCAAGGAATCCGACGCCTCCTGCAGCAGGGTGATGATTATATCACCTGGAATGTCTTCCAAGAGGAATTCTATAAGAAGTACTTTCCGACTTCTGCTAGGACGGCCAAAGAGCTTGAATTGTTGCAGCTGAAGCAGGGTACTATGTCTGTATCTGAGTATACTGACAAGTTTGAGGAGCTGTTCAGATTCTCTCGTATGTGTCAAGGGACTCCGGTGGAATATGAGGAATGGAAGTGTGTTAAGTACGAAGGAGGACTCCGGAGTGATATTTTCGGTTTGGTGGGGCCAATGGAGATTAGGACTTTCTCCGAGTTGGTGAACAAGTGTAGGGTTGCTGAAGACTGCGTGAAGAGGGCAGCCACTGAGAAAGGGAGTCACAAAGGATCATTTCTACAGAACCGAGGGAAGAGCTTTGCACCTAGAGGTCCGCCTTTCAAAAGGGGAGGTTCTTTTAGGAGGCCCAACAACAACTCCCAAGGGAAAAGGTTTGGGAAGCAGCCTCAGAATGATCAAGCTTGTACTAGGTGTGGAAGTCACCATCCGGGAGTACCATGCAAGGCCGGATGGGGTTTGTGCTACAATTGTGGAAAGACGGGACATAAAGCCGCAAGTTGTCCGGAGCGGCAGAAGCAAGGTGCTGGGAAAGCACAACAAACTGGTCGGGTGTTCACCACCTCAGCTGTGGGTGCAGAGGGATCCGAAACACTCATTCGAGATAACTGTGAAATGGCTGGTCAAACTTTAAATGCTTTATTTGATTCGGGAGCATCGCATTCATTCATTGCATTTGAGAAAGCCCATGAGTTAGGATTGAAGATCGTAACCTTAGGTTATGACCTAAAAGTGTATAATGCTACCCATGAAGCCATGGTATCTAGGCTAGGATGCCCGAAATTTTTGTTTAGGTTCAAGCAGCGTGATTTTGTCCATAGTTTAATCTGCTTACCGATGATCGGTCTTGATCTTATCTTGGGATTGGACTGGTTATCTGAGAACCATGTCCTGCTTGATTGTTCTACAAAGTCGGTGTACTTTATGCTGGAAGATACGGAAGGGTCGGTCGTAGTAAATAATTATTACTTAAATTCGATGATGGTGAACTGTTCCGGAATCGAATGTCAGGGTATCCTGTTGTTAACCGCGGGTGTTTCAGGTGATGATCAAAGATGGGAAAAGATTCCGGTAGTGTGTTAGTTTTCGGAAGTGTTTCCCGATGATATTGAGGAATTTCCACCTAACCGAGAGGTCGAGTTTGCTATTGAATTGGTGCCTGGGGCGGGACCAATCTCAAGTGCTCCTTATAGAATGTCACCATTAGAAATGGCCGAGCTAAAGTCTCAGTTAGAGGAATTGTTGGGTAAGAACTTTATCCAACCAAGTGTTTCCCCGTGGAGTGCTCCAGTGTTACTGGTAAAGAAGAAAGATGGAAGTATGCGGCTCTGTGTGGATTACAGGCAGCTGAACAAGGTCACCATAAAGAATAAGTACCCATTGCCGAGGATTGATGATCTCATGGATCAGTTACAAGGAGCTGGGGTTTTCTCCAAGATCGATTTGCGATCCGGTTATCACCAGATAAGGGTGAGGGGTGAGGATATCCCTAAGACCACTTTCAGGACTCGTTATGGTCATTACGAGTATACTGTAATGTCTTTTGGGTTGACAAATGCTCCTGCAGTATTCATGGATTACATGAATAGAGTGTTCCATCCGTTTCTGGATAAATTTGTTGTTGTCTTCATTGACGATATACTAATTTACTCCAAGACTGAAGAAGAGCATGCGAAACACTTGCGGACCGTGTTGCAGATTCTAAAGGAGAAGAAACTCTATGCGAAACTGTCTAAGTGTGAGTTCTGGAAGAGTGAGGTGAAGTTTTTGGGTCACGTGGTGAGTAAGAAGGGAATAGCCATAGATCCAACTAAGGTGGAAGTTGTGATAGATTGGAGACAACCAACCACAGTAACCGAGATAAGGAGTTTTCTGGGTTTAGCTGGCTATTACCGAAGGTTCATCAAAGGCTTTTCGCAATTAGCTTTGCCATTGACAAAGTTAACCCGCAAGGACACTCCGTTTGTTTGGACTCCTGAGTGCGAGGAGAGCTTTCAGGCATTGAAGAAAAAGTTGACCACTGCACCTGTGTTAGTGTTACCTGAGCCGAACGAGCCTTTTGAGGTGTACTGTGATGCCTCATTAAAGGGTCTAGGATGCGTGCTGATGCAGCATCATAATGTGGTGGCGTATGCTTCGCGACAGTTGAGACCTCACGAAGTTAGTTACCCTACGCACGATTTGAAACTCGCTGCGGTTGTGTTTGCCTTGAAGGTGTGGAGGCATTATCTCTATGGGGTTAAGTTCCAAGTCTTCTCCGATCACAAGAGCTTGAAATATCTCTTTGATCAGAAAGAGCTTAATATGAGGCAGAGAAGGTGGATGGAATTATTGAAGGACTACGACATTGAGTTGAATTATCATCCGGGAAAAGCGAATGTAGTGGCGGATGCGTTAAGTCGGAAGTCGTTATATGCGTCTTGGATGATGCTTCAAGAGGAGAAGTTGCTCAAGGGATTCGAGAGTCTAAAAATTGGTGCTCGAAAAGTATCTGGAACCTTGTGTTTGAGCCGATTAGAAATCTCGAGTGATTTTAAGTCCGAACTCCTGAAGGCTCATGAAAATGATGAAGCGTTATGGAAGGTGTTACCGGCTATCGAGCAAGGAAAACAGTGGGGAGTGTCGGAAGAAAAAGATGGGTTATGGAGATTCAAGGGTAGGATCATTGTGCTGGATGTTGGCACTTTGAGGCAAGATATCTTAAAGGAGGCGCACAAAAGCGGATTCTCCATTCACCCGGGAAGTACTAAGATGTACCATGATTTAAAGGCGATGTTTTGGTGGCCGGGTATGAAGAATGATGTGGCGGAATATGTTTCAAAGTGCTTAACTTGTCAAAAAGTAAAGATTGAACATCAAAGACCTTCCGGGATGTTGCAACCTTTAGAGGTTCCGCAATGGAAGTGGGAAAGTATTGCAATGGACTTTGTGTCAGGATTGCCAAGGACTAGGACTAGTTTTGATGCTATCTGGGTGATTGTGGACCGACTGACGAAGTCAGCTCACTTTTTACCTATTCGGATGACTTACACCCTTGAGGAGCTAGCACGGTTATACATAAAGGAGATTGTGAGACTTCATGGTGTACCTGCTACTATAATCTCTGATAGAGATCCTCGTTTCACTTCGAGGTTCTGGGGTGCATTTCAGAAAGCTTTTGGAACCCGATTAAGCTTGAGTACAGCTTACCATCCTCAAACAGATGGTCAATCAGAGAGGACAATCCAAACACTAGAGGATATGTTAAGAGCTTGTGTTTTGGACCAACCGGCGAGTTGGGATCGGTATATGCCGTTAGTGGAGTTTGCATACAATAATAGTTACCATGCGAGCATCGTAATGGCTCCATATGAGGCATTGTATGGGAGGAAATGTCAATCTCCGCTATGTTGGTATGAAGCTGGAGAGAAAGGCTTGTTGGGGCCGGAGATGATAACTGAGACCACTGAAAAAGTTAAGAAAATCCGAGATAGGATGCTTACGGCGCAGAGTTGCCAGAAGAGTTACGCCGATCAGAGGTGGAGTCCCTTGGAATTTGAAGAAGGAGATCATGTTTTCCTGAAGGTTACTCCAACCACAGGAGTAGGTAGGGCGATTAAAGCAAAGAAGTTGAATCCTCGATACATTGGTCCATTTCAGATCCTGGAGAGGACTGGACCGGTGGCGTATCGGATGGCTCTACCACCTCACCTTTCAAACCTGCACGATGTATTTCATGTGTCGCAGCTTCGGAAGTACACTCCTGATGCTAGCCATGTGTTAGAACCTGAATCGGTTCAGTTAAGGGAAGATTTGACGCTTCCAGTGGCTCCAGTCAGAATCGATGATACTAGTATCAAACGGTTGCGTGGAAAAGAAGTTTCATTAGTCAAAGTGGCATGGAGTCGAGGCGGTGTCGAGGAACACACTTGGGAACTTGAGTCGGAGATGCGAACGGATTATCCGCACTTATTCTCAGGTAATTGAATTCGAATTTTGTGGGCGAAATTCCTAATTAGGTGGGTAGAATGTAAGACCCGGTTAATTAACGGCTAATTAACCCATAAATGAGAATTTATTCTAGAAAGCCAAAAATGTTATTTTTATGGCTAAATATGATAGAAGAAATTGAGACGAGAATTTCGGTACCAATTTTATAGAAATTGGACCAAGATTGGACCGAACGAACCAAACCGGGCCAACCGGACCCAAAGTGGGCCCTTGGCCCAACTAAACTAAACCAAAACCCTAGTTTTCAGCACAATCTCTCCTCACTTGACACACTCACACGCTGAAATTGGTGGAGAGGAAGGGAAGAACACTCTCTCAAGTTCTATCCCTTGGTTGATCTTCAAACCACCATAACTTTTGATCTAGAGCTCCGATTGCCGCACCGTTTGTGGCCACGCGTTCACCGTGAAGAGATCTACAAAACCCATACAGTCAATCTTGAGGTAAGCCAAGTTTTGCTCTTCGAAATTCCAGCCCTTGTTTTCGAGTTTCATGGGTGAAATGTTGAGATTTTGGGTTCTTTGATGTTATAGGACCCAACTCTCTTGAAGGAGAAGATTAATCTTGTCTCCTTGGACCTTGGGTGTGGTAAGATTCCCAAACCTAGTGTAAATTATTGTTCTATGATGTTTGGGTATTGAGATGTTGTGTATGGATATGATGATTGTGGCTTAGGTTGTGTATATGTGAATATTGGAGCTTGATTGGTTACTTTAGACAGCTTGGAAAAGGGTTTTGTGTGATAAAATCTGTTCTTGGAGGTGTTGATACCTTGAGAGCTTGTGGACAAGTGGTTTGGAAGTGCTTCGGTTGAGCGTGAAAAATCGGCTAAGGTATAGTTTCGGTTTCCTGTATCTAATATGTAATGTGGTAGGAAATACTTAGGCTAGAGGCCCTAAGATAGGCATTGAATTGTTGATGTTGTTGAATGGTTGAGATATATGATGTGTTCATATATATGATTATGAATATTGATGCCTTGATTGTGTGATATATGAGAAATGCATGTTGTGATATATGCTTGATGGATGATTGAGGTTGAATTGATGGGTGGTACCATGTTGATGGTGAGTATAATGTTGATCATGTACAATGATGGTTGATTGGAAATGGTATTATTGGAAATTGGGATGAGGAAGGATGTATGACATGATATTGTGTTTGTCCTTTAGCCATTTGATTGAGAAGTGTTAAAATGGTTGGATGTGGTTTTGGGAATTTTGGTAAAGTGTCAAATGTGTGAGTTGAGGATGGCTTGATGTTGATTTTGGTACATTTTGATTGATTTCAAAGAAAATGGATGAAATTGGCATGTTTTGATTGATTTTGAAAAAAAGTTGAAAGTGGCTTGTTTTTGAAAATGGCACTTTATGGTTTTGTATGAAAACATAGTTTTTGGGCATACTTTGACGGGACATAACTTGGACTACGGATCTCTGATTTGTGCCAAATCAGTTTAGAAATGAAATTGGATCCGGGATGTCCATGCCGTTCAAAGAACGTGTGAAAAACGATTTAAAATGAGAAAGTTATGTCCGTCGGAAGATTGGGGGTTGAATCTATGAATTCTGCAGCTTTTAACTTAGAAAAATTTTAGCAGAATCACCCCCGCGCGTAGGCGCACTTGGCGTGTACGCACCGTTCTTCAAGAAAGCACCATCCACGCGCGCATGGTGTGCGCGGGCGCGTCGATGCGCTGCACCAAATGCCCAGCCATTTTCCCGAGAGTTGTGCCAGAGTTGTGCCTATTTTGTGCCTGGGGCGCAAGAGCACCCACGCGTACGCGTGGCTGACGCTTGCGCGTCGTTTGGCTAATTTTCAATCCGCGCGTTTGCGCGTATGACGCTTGTGCGTCGATGAGTTATAAGGCCATCCACGCGTGCGCGTGGAGTGCGCGTACGCGTGGCCCTGTTTTCATCCCAAAGTTGATTTTTGAGTTTTAAAAGCCAAATTTCATACTTCTAAGCCTCCGATCTCACCGCTTATGTCTTAAATCATTATGATATGCCTAGCTATGAGATAAGGAGCTAGTGAATGTGGTAACTTGCGAGTGAAACAAGGGAAAAATGAATGATCAATGAGGATCAAAGATGATTATGTGAGATGTGGAGGATGGCGGTGGAAGTGCTTGTTGTGCCAAGCGCCGAAGGGCCGTAATTGTTAATGAATTGGTTGGTTATGGATTTAACCGTGAGCTAGATGGCTAGATTATTGCCGTGTTACGGCGGAACCATGATTATGGCTAAGTATAAATGCATATATGCTGTTGAATGAATTGTGAATGTTTGCACTTCCACCATCGGAGATGAGGGTTTCCCTGGGAGGAAGCAGTGGCTAGCCACCACGTGCTCCAGGTTGAGACTCGAAGCTCTTTTGACCTTATGTCTTAAGTGTGGCCAGGCACTGTGAAAGGCCCGGATGAGCTCGCCCCCATAAATATTCACCAGTGAGGGTGATGGATATGGATCATGATTATGATTAAGTTTATGATGAGTATAACTCGAGTTGGGGATGCGCGACAGAGGGACAGTCCAATGGTTAGCTACCAGGACTTGTCGGGTTGGCTCTATAACCGACAGATGATATCATCAGCCACTAGGGACAGGCATGCATCATAAGCATACTACATGAATTGTTTGAGATTGCCTATTTGATTGTATACTACTTGCTAATTGTCTAAATGCCTTATCTGTTCCTATTTGTAAATCTCTTGTCTGATATAACTGTGTTTGCTATATATTACTCCTGTTGGTGGTTGGGAGGTCTGAAGGAATTGGAAAGGGAAGTATTAGTTAGACTGAAGGATCTTTAGTCAGTTGCCACTCACGGTTTAGCTTGTTTATAAGCTTTGATATTATCTGGAGGAAGTTCTAGGAAGCTTTCCTCTATTATTATGTATTATATATGTGGAAGCTGTTACCGTGCTGGGGACCTCTGGTTCTCACCCATGCAGATTTTGTGGTTTTCAGATGCAGGACGCGAGGCTTCTCGTTAAGGCATGCTGGAGACTTCTGGATTAGTAAAGATCCTTCGTTCTCGGGACTCTGTTTTGGTTTATATGTTTTGCTTAGATACTTTTATCTCCACTAAATAATACAAACTGTGATGACTCCTTCTAGAGGGGATTTTGGAGAATAGTTTTCTGTATTTGTGTCCCTTTGGGTTTCCTTTGGGGTTTTCCTTATCTTATTATATGTATATATTACTATGCTCGGACCGGTTATCTTCGCAACCGGATTTTGAGTCTTGATATTCCCGTTTTTGACACTCTTTGTATATATATGAACTCGCGTTGGCTTATCCTTTGCTCGTTGCGTTATCGATCGGAGTGTTGCGCTTTCGAGTTGCGATTTTTGTTTACCCCTTTTTCTACAAAGGCTCCTAGTTATAATCCTTATTCATACTACTATAGTACTAAATTTTTATTTTAGAGGTCGTAATACCTTGCCATCTCTGAATTATGACTTAAGCATAAGACTCTGTATGGTAGGGTGTTACATAAAGCAAAGGTTAATCAAATGTTATGACAAGTCTAAGGCTTATACATATAATATATAGAAGAAGTAGTATATTTGAGAAGCCCGATGAAGGATATAGCTCAAAAACAGGATTTAAAAAGCACAAACCGTACACACAAAGCAACAACTTAACTCACAAGAAATAGATATAATATAACAAAATATAAGAGTATGATAGTATAAAGATCTAGCCACGGCTCGCGGAGTCTAAGCCGACTAGCTACAGACAATACAAAATTCTGAAAGTTAAAACAGCTTATACAAGTTTTCTCTCTCAAAGTAAGCCTCTAGGAAAAATAAATACAAAAGTGAGACATTAATACAAAATAATAAAAAAAGACTCCAAAACATATCCAGGATCCTCCGCTCTGTCACCATCGAAAAAACTCACCGAGGTGGGTTGCGACCTTGATGAGAGGAACTTCTGCATGGTCTAGAAATTTGCAGATAAATCCTCGTTGCAAGTATAGTTTCTAAACCTTCAAAAGTCCTTTCATACAAACGTTTTGGTTGTCACAAGTAACAAACCCCATTAAAATTGATAACCGAGTATTTAAACCTCGGGTCGTCTTCTCAAGGAATTGCAGGGAGGTATGTTCTTATTATTGGTTATGAGTCTTGTAAATTAGGGGTTTTAGAAAGTAAGGAAGCAGTATGTTGAATGATAAGAAAAATAAAATAATAATAATAAAATAAACTCTTGGCAAGGTATTATAACTGGAAGTCCTATCCTGGTTATCCTTATCAACTGTAATGAGAATTGGATTTTTTTCCCACTTTGTTAACCTCTAACTATGAAGGTAAGTTAAGTGGATGAATTAATTTTTATTCCTCAGATCCTAGTCTTTCCTTGGGAAAAGTTAGAGTTATTGGAATTCGAATTAATTCTTGAAGAATTCCAATTTTCAATCAACAATGAGTTTGATAACTCAAGAGTCACCAATTATTTAACCAAAGCCAAAAGGGAAGAAAGTCTACTTGAATGAAAATAATTTGGATAAACAGAGAGCATTAATAAATTAAAGAGAGCAATCATAAGTCTGAAATACCTCGAATTATATTAAATAAAATATTCAAATCTTAACATGGATATTCATAAATTAAATTGGAAAAGTAAATAAAAGGAACATTAAACCTGGGATCGAGAGGCACTCCTAAAACTAAGAGAAATCCTAAATCCTAAATCCTAAGAGAGAGGAGAGAACCTCTCTCTCTAAAAACTACATCTAAATCCTAATAATTGTGAATATAAAAGCTTGTTCATGAAAGGATGCATTCTCCCACTTTATAGCCTATAATCTGTGTTTTCTGGGCCGCAAACTGGGTCGAAAGCAGCCCAGAAATCGCTAGAGAAGAAATCTGCCACGCTGGTTTTTCGTCACTGCGATGCGTTCGCATGGAGCACGCATTCGCATCGCCTAGCGTCAGGGAAAATATAGCATATTATATATTAAATCGAAGCCCCGGACGTTAGCTTTCCAACGCAACTAGAACCTTGTCGTTTGGATCTCTGTAGCTAAAGTTATAGCCGTTTGAGTTCGAAGAGGTCAGGCTGGACAGCTTAGCAGTTTCTCCAACTTCGTGTATTCCTTCCACTTTTGCGTGCTTCCTTTCCATCCTTTGAGCCATTCTTGCCCTGTAATCTCTAAAATCACTTAACACACATATCAAGGCATCTAATGGTAACAAGAGAGGATTAAACATAGGAAACTTAAGGCCAAAGAAGCATGTTTTCAATCAAAGCACATAATTAGGAAGGCAAATGTAAAACCATGCAAATAGTATGAATAAGTGGGTAAAGAGTTGATAAAAATCACTCAATTGAGCACAAGATAAACCATAAAATAGTGATTTATCAACCTCCCCACACTTAAACATTAGCATGTCCTCATGCTAAGCTCAAGAGAAGCTATAAAGATGAAGAGGAATGGTAAAATATATGAAATGCAACCTATGAATGCAACTACATGCTAAATGCTTTTACTTACTTGGTTAAGAGTAAATAAGTTCTTCAAGACAAAAGTAATTCAAATTCCACTAATTCAAATCATACAATAAAAAGCAAGTTAACTTGTAAGAAGATAGCTCATGAAAGTAGGGAACATAGAATTAAGCACTGAACCCTCACTGGTAGTGTATATCACTCTAGTCTCTCAAGTGTATAGGGTAATTCACTCTACTCTTCTCTAGTCATGCTTTCTAAACTTTGTTCTTCATCTAACCAATCAACAAATATTTAGTATATCAATGCAAACATCATGAGGTCTTTTCAAGGTTGTAATGGGGCTAAGGTAAGGGTATAAGGATATATGTATGGCCAAGTGAGCTTTATAAAGTGAATCCTTGATTAGTCTAAGATCTCACCTAACATATACATACTTTATATAATTTTAAAATACTTTATCTAGCTACCCGAATTTTCCCACTTTTGTATTACATGCTCATGTATCAAACTTATTTTTGAATCTTGTCCCATGTGCATTGATTCTTTTTATTTTGCATTTGGGGTAATATTATTTTTTTCTTTTCTTCTTCTTTTTTTTTGTTGTATCCCCTTATTTAATTACTTAATTTTTTTGAATATTTTTTTTTCAATGCACATGGTAATTTAATTATTTTGATTTCATATTCATATGCAAACATGTAAATACACTAAATATTGGACATATAGAATGGAACAAAGCAAAGATTGCAATCATAGTGAAGAAAACACACAAGAATAAAAATTTATGGTTAAATAATGTAACCATGTAAATAAGCTCAAAATCTCACAGGTTGTGTGTTCTTTGGCTCAAAAACCTTGTTCCAAGTACAACTTCAAACAAATTTAACACAAAAATTTTTCAATTTAAATTAGTGAAAATTTTTAAAAATAGGGTCTTAAAAAGAAATTTATTACTTTAACCAAGTAGTAACTAAATGCACAAAATCAAATAAACATGCAATCAAATATGCAGATGTAACAATGAACAAATAAAGAAAATAAGATTATTGGTGTTGAAAAGAAGGTAACTAACCCATGGAGATCGGTATCGACCTCCCCACACTTAAAGATTGCACCGTCCTCGGTGCATGCTAAGATGTACAAGTGGATGGGCTGCTCCAACTGATGTCTTTCTCTATAGATTGTGCAGATTGACTTGCCTGTCTCTCTAGTTAGAAGCTTTCCCTTTCCCTTCATCGATGGCCATCCTGAAAGAAGAGAAAAAGAAGAAAAGTAACCCAGAAATAAAGATAAGAACATAAATAAAATATGGATGTTAATGCCAAATAATAAGGGTCTCATTTACATGGAAGCTTCAACATGTTCGTGAGAAAATAATAGAAGCACATGGCATATCAATGATGCAAAATTTGCAACAATAGGGAAGAGAGTGGGGAAGGAGAGATAATATAAATTCATGTCAATGCAAAAGTAATACAGATATAAAAGATTGGCATTGATTTAAATAATATTACCTAACCAGAATAAAACAAGTCACTAAGCACCCAAAATAAATCAAGAGAAGATGCAACAGTTAAATAAGAAAATTAACACCAAAGGAAAAATAATTAATTTAGAAAAGAAAATAAAAATATGCACAAAATTGAGATGCAATGAATGAAATATGCAAATAAATTAAGTAAAATAGAATGAAGGTGAAAAGGAATGAGAAGTTAAAAAGATGAAGAGAAAGAAAGTAAGAAAGGAGAAAGAAAGAAATTAGGATTTGGGGAAGAAAAGATAAGATATTTTGGCTGATCAGGATATTCTGTGCGCCGCATGCGATGCGGACGCGTGAGTGACGCGGTCGCGTGGTGCGCGATAAGGTCAGGTGACGCGGACGCGTAGGTCACGGGATCGCGTGACCTGATTTGTGCGATTGGCGCGAGGGCAGCCTCGCGGTCGCGCAACTCTCTATTTAAATCTCTTTTTGCCAAATTATTGGGTGACGCGGTCGCGTGGTTGACGCGATCGCGTGGTTGACGCGATCGCGTGGTTGACGCGATCGCGTGGATGGCCATTTTCTTAAAATGACGCGGCCGCGTGGGGCACGCGGTCGCGTGGTAGGGCTTGGGCTTCCAGCACGAGTCCAGCCCAATTCCAGCTTAACTTTCGGCCATATACCTTTTTACGTTGATTTACAGGGCCACGCGGTCGCGTGGGTGACGCGGACGCGTGGGGAGGCATTTTTCCCACATGACGCGGACGCGTCAGCGACGTGGTCGTGTGAATCAATTTGTGCCAAAGGCACGCCGACTCTCTGTTCGATTTTTTTCTTCCCAACGCACTAGTGACGCGGACGCGTCAGCGACGCTGCCGCGTCGCGTGCGTGCTTTTTTTTAATGCAAAATGCAGAATGCAGTATGATATGGATGTTATGAGTAATTCCAGGTTCAATGAAAATAAAATAAAATAAAACTCGAAAACAAATAAAACTAAATAAAAATGAAAAAAAAAGAACGATCATACTATGGTGGGTTGTCTCCCACCTAGCACTTTTAGTTAAAGTCCTTAAGTTGGACATTGATGAGCTTCCTATTATGGTGGCTTATGCTTGAACTCATCCAGGAATCTCCACCAATGTTTGTAATTCTAATGGCCTCCGAGATCCCAAACTAGGCGCAGGAAGCCTTCAAGTAAGTTAAAGCAAGTGACAAGGCCCCAAGAGTGTTAATTGCCAGAATGAATTCTGGGGTCCCAAATCTTGCTTTTGCACCCGTCTTCTTGTTGATCATCATGATTCCATCCGGGTGGTTCAGCTTTAGAATTCTCACTGAAGCGTCCAAACAACTTCCTAGACCCATTCAATTGAGCTTTACACCAACCTTTGCGTTTAAACTTAAAGCTTCCAACCATAATGAACCTTGCAGGACAGTTCTTACCACTGACCATCTTCCTCTTACTCTTTATGCCCTCTTTGCAAACTTCTTTAATTTCAACCTCTTCCTCTTGGTAGCTTTTCTCCAATTCAATCTCTTCTTTATTGCTTACCGAGGGCATGGGAGGCTGTACTTCTTCTTCTTTAATCTCCATCTCTTGATCGACCTCTTCCAAGTCTTTAGTCATGATATGCATTGGAGGTTGTACACCCTCCTCAGCATCAATTTCAATCGCCTTGGAAGGAGGTTTTATAACCTGACTTTCCCATGGAGGTTCAGCATCTCCTAAGTCTTCAACCACTTCTTCCTCTGCAACTATTATGGCTTCCTCCACTTGTTCCAATACAAAGCCATGTTCCTCATTGTCCACCAAAGTTTCTAGTGTCTCCTTCATGCTTTGCTCTTCTTTTGATTCTCCACATGTAGCCATGGGAGTTCTTTGAGTGCTCAGATATTAGGAAGCTATTATATTTACTAACTCACCTAAGGCGGCCGCGAAATTTAGCACACTCTTATTCATCCTTTCTTGCCTTTGAAGAATAACACGAAGTCTGTCATCTATTGGAGGTTAGGGTGGATATGAGGATTCATTGGTTGGGAGAGAGGGTTCATAATAGGAAGGTGGTTCATCGTGATAATGATATGGAGATGGTGAATATTGAGGTGGTGGTTTGTAACACCCTAATATTCAAATCCTTATGCTCGAGTCATAAGTCAATGATATTACGGTGGTACAACTCTCAGGTGGATTTTTAATAAATAAATATAGGTAATTTCGAAAGGAGTATTAACCGAGAAGCCTGAAAAGAGTAGAAATAAAATCGCGAAGACGTATCACTCACGTTTCGACAACAAAAGATAAACCATGAAGCCGAAAATGATATACGGACAAGGCGTAGAGGAGATTAAGAGATAGATAACAGATAGATATTTATAACATAAGTAAATAGCCACTAGTCGCGACCAGCGAAGTTTAGGCCGGCTAGGGTACAGTATGAAAGTAGTTGACAACAGTATATCCTAATCTCTCCCGAAGGAAACATGAAAGCCTCTATAGGCAAATTTAAAGAGTTTAATACATAATATAATCTTTCCAAAACAAAGGTGGAGAGATTCTAAGCAAAACACAAAGTAGGGAAAATAAAGATCTTCGCCGTCTCTCAGACGACCCACAACTCACTTCTGAGTACCTGGACCTGTATCTGAAAAACAAGAGATATATACGGAATGAGAACCCCGGGCCCATGGGTTCCCACTACGATAAAAGTGCCAAATAAATACAATGCACAGCAATAAAAACTCACTAAGCATCCTAAGCTTCTTCACCAATTATTCATCCTAGGTTCTCGCTAATCCATGAATAGGCAACTGTCATAAATGAGTGCTAAATTTAATTCATATTTCACATGTTTCCAAACTCGCTGACTCTTCCACGAATCAGACTCAGATTCATAAGCAAAACTATCACCGGTTGTTCTGCCTCAACAATTCTATATCAATACATCATACCCTCGCCTGGAGCTAGTGAAACCACATCACAGCGTCTGCCCAGGGAGCTCCAATTATCTCATTCAATAATCATCATCATCATGCAATCGCATCATCAATTCATCCCATCAAGAACAGCCCTCGACACCCACCGACACCAGCATGAGGGGCCTCTCAGTTGTACAAACACAAGCAATACAGGCAAGTAATACACAAATATGGTACAAGTAGAACAAGTAGCATATAGTCAGGTAACATGGCATATATGATGTAGAAATCCAAAACAAATGGCAAACCCAAATAATTCAAACATATGCAAATAATGAATGCCTGCCCTATGGCTGATGATATCATCTGTCGGTTATATAGCCAACCCGACATATCCTGGTAGCTAACCATTGGACAGAAACACCCATTGCGGAGCAAGTAGGTTTGAGCTACAACCCCCTTGCTACTACCCGCTCAACCTAGAGCCAGTGGAATAACCACTACTGCGGCTACTACCCAGGCGGGTGTTAAAAGCTCAACCTGGAGCGAGTGGATCCACCACTACTGCCGCTACTACCCAGGCGTCACAATCTCTGACCTGGAGCAAGTGGGACGAACCACAACCCTTGTTACTACCCAGGATCTCAAAACATACATTCGTTCATTTTAGAAGCAATCATCACTGTTATCAAATCTCAAACATTAACCTGGAGCAAGCGGGATGAACCACCACCCTTACTACTACCCAGGTATCACAAATACACATTTATTCAAAACACTATAATTAAACTCATTTATCATAAACATCCTTTCCCGTCTCATACCCGGAGCAAGTGGACAACGCCACTGCCTACTACCCGGGGTCACACATCGCATTTCAGCATTTTTCATTATTATCCATTTAACACATTCATTCATTAATCATATATGCATTTATACTCAGCCATAAACAATAATGGCTTTGCCGTAATCCGGTAATAACTCAGCCATCCGGCTCATGGTTCAATCAAGAATCGGCAATTTATCAATAAATATAGCCCTTCGGCTCATGGCATACACGGTACTTCCACCGTCATCCACTATATCTCATATAATCATCTTTGATCATCGTTGATCATAACTTTTCCCCTTGCTTCACTCGCAAGTTACCACATCCCCTAGCTCCTTTCTCATTGCTAGGCATATCATAATGATTTAATACATAAGGGGTGAGATCGGAAGCTTAGAAGTATGAGATTTGGCTTTAAAAACTAAAAAATCAACTTGGGCATGAAAACAGGGCCACGCGTACGCGCACTCCACGCGCACGCGTGGATGGCCACAAAACTCATCGACGCGTATGCGTCATGCACGCGGACGCGCGGGTTGAAAAATAGCCAATCGACGCGCACGCGTCAGCTACGCGTACGCGCGGATACATTTGTGTCCCAGGCACAAAACTGGCACAACTCTCGGGAAAATGGCTGGGCATTTGGTGCAGCGCATTGACGCGCCCGCGCACACCATGCGCACGCGTGGATGGTGCTTTCTTGAAGAACGGTGCGTACGCGCCAAGTGCGCCTACGCGTGGAGGGTCGTTCTGCTAAAAATTTTCTAAGTTAAAAGCTGCAGAATTTACAGATTCAACCCCCAATCTTCCGACGGACATAACTCTCTCATTTTAAATCGTTTTTCACCCGTTCTTCAAACGGCATGGACATCCCGGATTCAACTTCATTTCTAAACAAATTTGGCACAAAACAGAGATCCGTAGTCCAAGTTATGTCCCGTCAAAATATGCCCAAAAATCATATTTTCATAAAAAACCACAAGGTGCCATTTTCAAAACAAGCCATTTTCGACCATTTTCAAAGTCAACCAAAACATGCCAATTTCAACCCTTTTTGAAATCAATCAAAAGCATATATCACAACATACATATCTCTAATGCATCATCATACCATCAAGGCATCAATAATCATAATCACATAATATATCTCAACCGAACCAAACATACCTCATCTACATAATTTCACCCAAAATTACCAAATCCCACACTTCAACTTCTCAAACCTTATTATTCAATAACCAACCTAATGATTCATATATTCATTATCTGAAATTAATCCAATCACTTGTGCCATCATACAATGCACACATCGACTTACCTTCCTTACCTCTTTCCGGCCTCCGGCCCAAAATTCACGGCCTCCGGCCCAATTTTCACAATTTAAATGCATAAACCACAAATCAATACTCATTACCCAGTACATCAAATTCTCAATACACCAAGCATACAAGGCCACACTATTCTCAACCCAATCATTAATTCACATTACATATCAACTATGCACATTAGCACCAACCATTTACACAATCCAAACTTAATCCTAGGGGCATCTAGCCTAGGAATTCTCATCACAACACACGGTACTTAAATGAAACTTAAACCGTACCTCTTGTAGCCAAACCAATTGAGCCTCTTCTTTGGAGGGAATTTCGAAAACTGGGCAGAGATGAATAGAATACTCACTACAAAACTTAGATAGAATTGTAGAGGATGAGAAGAGCGACGCGTGGCCGCAAACGGCTCGTCAATCAGAGCTCTGTAGCTCAAGTTATGTTGGTTTGAAGATCAAAGAGAGTTATGTTTTCTCTCTTCTCAATTTCAGCGCCCCAACCCTTCTTTTTAGGGTAAAATGAGCTGAAATGCTCATAACTAATGTTTATATATATTGGGTCTTGGGCCCACTTAGGCCCAGTTCACTTATTTTTGCCCGTTGGCCTAATTTTGGGCCAAAACCTTTAAGATTAGCGCTCTAAATTGCACTTTAGATATTTCTACCTTCCCTAATTATAATTCCTCATTTCTTAATCTTATTTACTCATAATCAATTTCCTCAGCTGTAGTACCAGACAGATCGCAGCCGGTACTGCCGATCAAAATTCCACTGCGCGCTTTTACTCTGAAAACTATATTTTTCGACTTGGAAAAATTCACTAAATCCAAATATCATATTTAAATTATCAAATTCCAATTGCCAAATCTTCCAATCATATTCGCTCCTATTTAACTTATTATTTAATTAATTTCGGTTAGACCGGGTATTACATTCTACCCCCCTAATAGAAATTTTCGCCCTTGAAAATTTCATCCATCACTATCCTCTCTCTCTGCCAAGCCAATTACCACTAATCACAGCTCAACTCCAAGCATAACCTCCAAACTTACTTTCTTATTCTCAAACCCTCGAATTTCTACATGACTTGCTGTTATAAAGTCTCTGACTCATCAATCAAAAACCCCTTCCATTTCTAGAAAGCAAATGAGTTTGAAATAACAATTTAACAAAAATCATAAGAATCCGCTTTCCTTTAATAATCTATAAAAGCATTTGAGACATATCTCTTTCGTTAGAGTTACTCATAT
>NC_029791.2:61177386-61263087 GCF_000816755.2 Arachis ipaensis | reverse complement strand
TTGGGGAAAAATTTTCAACAGTACCTCCCCAAAAATTGGAGTTTACCACCCGTCACGGGCTCCCTCAAACCAATCTCAATATCGCATCAGTATTTCAATTTAGTGGCTTTTACATTCGTCTTTCAAAACCAATCATTATAAATCTCAATCTAATTCCAAGGTCACTATGACCAAACATCATGGTACTCATCTCTCAAAACACGACAACTTGCACTCTCTCATCTTCTAAATCCAATTATGCATCAATGATAATTTCCTCATCCGCTTTAGAACCATCAAAGCTCGCAGCCGCAATCAATTCCAACTATTTGGGGATCATTACTTGCAGTAACCCACTTAACCCTTCTAGTATTCAAACTTAAGATATTATAGTAAACTTTTACAGCTCCTATTCGTAGCTATCCTATGTTACTGCTTCCGCAAGTTTTTGCTGTTTTATTCTGATCTCTCGTCTAGTACGAGCTCTATCACTTACTTCCTCAAGTACTCAACCACAACTTAGCATGACTAGAATTTCAAATCAATGTTTCCAAATCCCTCATTTAGGACCATTCTTTATCTATTTAAATCAAAGGAACTAAAAGTCACGGGTTCAATTCATTTCACCAAAAATCCAGAAATCAACCAACTACATAACAAACACAACACATCATTCTCAACAAAAAAAATCGTTTACATCACAGGCATTTATCCATTTGTATTAAGGCAAATCCTTATTCGGACCATCCGGTTTGCTCCTCAGTCTAATATTAAACTCGACATTCCCAGTTTTACTGTACAGGCAGAATTACAAAATCACGCACTGTCCTTTAAGCCTAATTATTGCAATTACCTCAATCTTACTGTCGCAATCGGCCCGCATCCTGACTCTCTCCTTGTTGGCAATTTCTTGATACATGCCCTGGTAACCTGCACTTGTAACATACACCTAACCCCAATCGGCACGGCCTATTTGGGTGATGACTCCCACATCTCTAACAACTCGAAACATCAGAAGCAGCCGCTTCCCGTTTTCCCTTACCATTCCTTTGGGACTCCTCACTCGTCGCAAAGTTAGTCTGTCCTTGGGGAAAGTGTTGTACGTATCCTCTCTCCTCAAACTCTCAACCCCTTGGTGCGAATCCTTGGTTGTGCTCTCTATGACTTCCTTTCTCTGCAACCCTTCTTTTCACACACTCTTCAGCAATTCTGCTCTTATTCACTAACTCTGAAAAAGTTCGGATCTCCATTGGTCCCATTGAACTTAAGATGTCGCTCTGGAGCTCTCCTTCATACTTAATGCATTTCCATTCCTCAAAGTCTCCCGGAGCTCCTTGACACATGCGGGAAAACCTAAATAGCTCCTCAAATTTGTCTGTATACTCAGATACGGACATAGCACCTTGCTTCAGCTGCAGTAACTCCAATTCCTTGGCTGTCCTGGCGGAATTCGGAAAATACTTCTTATAGAATTCCACCTGGAAGGCATCCCAAGTGATAAGATCATTCCCCTGTTGCAGGAGACGTCGAGCCCCTTGCCACCAATGCGATGCTTCCCCCGTGAGTAAATAGGTAGCAAATTCAACACATTGCTCTTCAGGCACCAACTGCGCTTGCAGTGCTCGCTCCATGGCTTGAAACCAAGTATCAGCTTCAGTCGGATTGGTGGTTCCCTTGAACTTAGGTGGATTAACCTTTAAGAAGGTTGCCAGTGTCATCGGGCCCTGAGCTTCCCTTTCGCCATTGCCATTATTGTTTATCTGTTGCCTAAGAGCCTCTGCAGTGGCCTACATAGCAGCAGCCATATTCTCCAACGCCGCCATAAGGTTTACCGGGTTATTCGGGTTGATTTCCGGTCCCTGCGTATTAGTACGATCTCTTTCACGTTCCCGACCGGGTCCACGAGGTCGGAATGAGAACCCCGGGCCCATGGGTTCCCAGTACGGTAAAAGTGCCAAATAAATACAATGCACAGCAATAAAAACTCACTAAGCATCCTAAGCTTCTTCACCAATTATTCATCCTAGGTTCTTGCTAATCCATGAATAGGCAACTGTCATAAAGGAGTGCTAAATTTAATTCATATTTCACATGTTTCCAAACTCGCTGACTCTTCCACGAATCAGACTCAGATTCATAAGCAAAACTATCACCAGTTGTTCTGCCTCAGCAATTCTATATCAATACATCATACCCTCGCCTGGAGCTAGTGAAACCACATCACTGCGTCTGCCCAGGGAGCTCCAATTATCTCATTCAATAATCATCATCATCATGCAATCGCATCATCAATTCATCCCATCAAGAACAACCCTCGACACCCACCGACACCAGCATGAGGGGCCTCTCAGTTGTACAAACACAAGCAATACAGGCAAGTAATACACAAATATGGTACAAGTAGAACAAGTAGCATATAGTAAGGTAACATGGCATATATGATGTAGAAATCCAAAACAAATGGCAAACCCAAACAATTCAAACATATGCAAATGATGAATGCCTGCCCTATGGCTGATGATATCATCTGTCGGTTATATAGCCAACCCGACATATCCTGGTAGCTAACCATTGGACAGAAACACCCATTGCGGAGCAAGTAGGTTTGAGCTACAACCCCCTTGCTACTACCCGCTCAACCCAGAGCCAGTGGAATAACCACTACTGCGGCTACTACCCAGGCGGGTGTTAAAAGCTCAACCTGGAACGAGTGGATCCACCACTACTGCCGCTACTACCCAGGCGTCACAATCTCTGACCTGGAGCAAGTGGGATGAACCACAACCCTTGCTACTACCCAGGATCTCAAAACATACATTCGTTCATTTTAGAAGCAATCATCACTGTTATCAAATCTCAAACATTAACCTGGAGCAAGCGGGATGAACCACCACCCTTACTACTACCCAGGTGTCACAAATACACATTTATTCAAAACACTATAATTAAACTCATTTATCATAAACATCCTTTCCCGTCTCATACCCGGAGCAAGTGGACAACGCCACTGCCTACTACCCGGGGTCACACATCGCATTTCAGCATTTTTCATTATTATCCATTTAACACATTCATTCATTAATCATATATGTATTTATACTCAGCCATAAACAATAATGGCTTTGCCGTAACCCGGCAATAACTCAGCCATCCGATTCCTGGTTCAATCAAGAATCGGCCATTTATCAATAAATATAGCCCTTCGGCTCATGGCATACACGGTACTTCCACCGTCATCCTCTATATCTCATATAATCATCTTTGATCATCGTTGATCATAACTTTTCCCCTTGCTTCACTCGCAAGTTACCACATCCCCTAGCTCCTTTCTCATTGCTAGGCATATCATAATGATTTAATACATAAGGGGTGAGATCGGAAGCTTAGAAGTATGAGATTTGGCTTTAAAAACTAAAAAATCAACTTTGGCATGAAAACAGGGCCACGCGTACGCGCACTCCACGCGCACGCGTGGATGGCCACAAAACTCATCGACGCGTATGCGTCATGCATGCGGACGCGCGGGTTGAAAAATAGCCAATCGACGCGCATGCGTCAGCCACGCGTACGCGCGGATACATTTGTGCCCCAGGCACAAAACTGGCACAACTCTCGGGAAAATGGCTGGGCATTTGGTGCAGCGCATTGACGCGCCCGCGCACACCATGCGCACGCGTGGATGGTGCTTTCTTGAAGAACGGTGCGTACGCGCCAAGTGCGCCTACGCGCGGAGGGTCGTTCTGCTAAAAATTTTCTAAGTTAAAAGCTGCAGAATTTACAGATTCAACCCCCAATATTCCGACGGACATAACTCTCTCATTTTAAATCGTTTTTCACCCGTTCTTCAAACGGCATGGACATCCCGGATCCAAATTCATTTCTAAACAAATTTGGCACAAAACAGAGATCCGTAGTCCAAGTTATGTCCCATCAAAATATGCCCAAAAATCATATTTTCATACAAAACCACAAGGTGCCATTTTCAAAACAAGCCATTTTCGACTATTTTCAAAGTCAACCAAAACATGCCAATTTCAACCCTTTTTGAAATCAATCAAAATGTACCAAAATCAACATCAAGCCATCCTCAACTCACACATTGACACTTTACCAAAATTTCCAAAACCACATCAAACCATTTTAACACTTCTCAATCAAATGGCTAAAGGACAAACACAATATCATGTCATACATCCTTCCTCATGCCAATTTCCAATAATACCATTTCCAATCAACCATCATTATACACAATCAATATCATACTCACTATCACATGGTTTCACCCACAAATCAACCTTAATCATTCCCCAAGCATATATCACAACATACATATCTCTAATGCATCATCATACCATCAAGGCATCAATAATCATAATCACATAATATATCTCAACCGAACCAAACATACCTCATCTTCAACTTCTCAAACCTTATTATTCAATAACCAACCTAATGATTCATATATTCATTATCTGAAATTCATCCAATCACTTGTGCCATCATACAATGCACACATCGACTTACCTTCCTTACCTCTTTCCGGCCTCCGGCCCAAAATTCACGGCCTCCGGCCCAATTTTCACAATTTAAATGCATAAACCACAAATCAATACTCATTACCCAGTACATCAAATTCTCAATACACCAAGCATACAAGGCCACATAATTCTCAACCCAATCATTAATTCATATTACATATCAACTATGCACATTAGCACCAACCATTTACACAATCCAAACTTAATCCTAGGGGCGTCTAGCCTAGGAATTCTCATCACACACGGTACTTAAATGAAACTTAAACCGTACCTCTTGTAGCCAAACCAATTGAGCCTCTTATTTGGAAGTCTTCACCAACCTTAGCTCCAAGCCTCACCAAAGCTCCTCAAGCAATACCAATCTCCTAATTGTGCACCAACATCACCAAATACACTAACATAACCAATATCACATACATACATTAACCTAGGGCTCATAAAAATGACAAATCACAAGGATTTGAGCACTTTTTACCTCAGCCCATATGAAGTAGGGATAGAACCCACTTAGAATCCATGTTGGAGTATCCCTAAACACCCAAAATCACAAGATTTCAACACTAATTACCCAAAAACGTGTAACAGTGGGGAATTTCGAAAACTGAGCAGAGATGAATAGAATACTCACTACAAAACTTAGATAGAATTGTAGAGGATGAGAAGAGCGACGCGTGGCCGCAAACGGCTCGTCAATCAGAGCTCTGCAGCTCAAGTTATGGTGGTTTGAAGATCAAAGAGAGTTAGGTTTTCTCTCTTCTCTTCTCTCTTCTCAATTTCAGCGCCCCAACCCTTCTTTTTAGGGTAAAATGAGCTGAAATGCTCATAACTAATGTTTATATATGTTGGGTCTTGGGCCCACTTTGGCCCAGTTCACTTATTTTTGCCCGTTGGCCTAATTTTGGGCCAAAACCTTTAAGATTAGCGCTCTAAATCGCACTTTAGATATTTCTACCTTCCCTAATTATAATTCCTCATTTCTTAATCTTATTTACTCATAATCAATTTCCTCAGCTGTAGTACCAGACAGATCGCAGCCGGTACTGCCGGTCAAAATTCCACTGCGCGCTTTTACGCAGAAAACTATATTTTTCGACTTGGAAAAATTCACTGAATCCAAATATCATATTTAAATTATCAAATTCCAATTGCCAAATCTTCCAATCATATTCGCTCCTATTTAACTTATTATTTAATTAATTTCAGTTTGACCGGGTATTACATGGTTCATAAGAGTAGTTGTGTTGGAAAGGTGGTGGTTCTGTGTATGGTTCATTTGGCTCATAAGGTAGTTGGTATGGTGGATACGGGTTAGGGTCATATGGAGGTGATTGGCGGAAAGGGACTTGTGAGTATGGTGGTCCAAAGTCATGTTGAGGAGAGGGTTTATAGGCATATGGTGGTGGTTGTTGATAGTCCATTGGAGGTGGTTGTTGCCATGAGGGTTGATCAAATCCTTGTGGTTCCTCCCATCTTTGATTGTTCCAACCTTGATGCCTGTTCTCATTGTAATTTCTTCTTCCTGCAACATAATTGTAACCAGAATCATAGCGATGGGGGTGAGAACTCATGATAGCAAATAAAGATTTAAAAACAAAAATAAAAACAAATTGAAATTAAAAGGTTATTTAAATTTTGAATTTGAAAATTAAATTTTGAAATTTGAAATTTGAATTTAAAATTTTTGAAATTTAAATTTTGAAATTTGAGATTTGAAATTTGATTTTTAAATTTTGAATTTTTGAATTTAATAAGGAAAGAGAAAAACAATAAAATGATAACAAAATTAAAAATTTTTAGATCAAAACGAAGAAAACAACTAAGAACAACTTGAACGTCAAGATGAACACGAAGAACAACTTGAAGATCAGGATGAACACCAAGAAATTTTTTTTTTGAAATTTTTTTTATAATTAAATAAAAATCAATATCCTCTTAATTTATGAAAAAAGCAAAAAATAAAAACAAAAATAAAAACAAATAAACAAGTAAAAAGCAAATATTTACAATAACCAATAATAAGGCACACGTTTGCAATTTCCCGGCAACGACGCCATTTTAATGAGAGGAACTTTTGCGTGGTCTAGAAATTTGCGGATAAATTCTCGTTGCAAGTATAGTTTCTAAACCTTCAAAAGTCCTTTCATACAAACGTTTTGGTTGTCACAAGTAACAAACCCCTTTAAAATTGATAACCGAGTATTTAAACCTTGGGTCGTCTTCTCAAGGAATTGCAGGGAGGTATGTTCTTATTATTGGTTATGAGTCTTGTAAATTAGGGGTTTTAGAAAGTAAGGAAGCAGTATGTTGAATGATAAGAAAAATAAAATAATAATAATAAAATAAACTCTTGGCAAGGTATTATAACTGGAAGTCCTATCCTGGTTATCCTTATCAACTGTAATGAGAATTGGATTTTTCTCCCACTTTGTTAACCTCTAACTATGAAGGTAAGTTAAGTGGATGAATTAATTTTTATTCCTCAGATCCTAGTCTTTCCTTGGGAAAAGTTAGAGTTATTGGAATTCGAATTATTTCTTGAAGAATTCCAATTTTCAATCAACAATGAGTTTGATAACTCAAGAATCACCAATTATTTAACCAAAGCCAAAAGGGAAGAAAGTCTACTTGAATGAAAATAATTTGGATAAACAGAGAGCATTAATAAATTAAAGAGAGCAATCATAAGTCTGAAATACCTCGAATTATATTAAATAAAATATTCAAATATTAACATGGATATTCATAAATTAAATTGGAAAAGTAAATAAAAAGGAACATTGAACCTGGGATCGAGAGGCACTCCTAAAACTAAGAGAAATCCTAAATCCTAAATCCTAAGAGAGAGGAGAGAACCTCTCTCTCTAAAAACTACATCTAAATCCTAATAATTGTGAATATGAAAGCTTGTTCATGAATGGATGCATTTTTCCACTTTATAGCCTCTAATATGTGTTTTCTGGGCCGCAAACTGGGTCGAAAGCAGCCCAGAAATTGCTGGAGAAGAAATCTGCCACGCTGGTTTTTTGTCACTGCGATGCGTCCGCATGGAGCACGCAGTCGTGTCACCTAGCATCATGGAAACTATGCTATATTTTATATCAAATCGAAGCCCCAGATGTTAGCTTTCCAACGCAACTAGAACCGCATTGTTTGAACCTCTGTAGCTAAAGTTATAGCCATTTGAGTGCGAAGAGGTCAGGCTGGACAGCTTAGCAGTTTCTCCAACTTCTTGTATTCCTTCCATTTTTGCATGCTTCCTTTCCATCCTCTGAGCCATTCTTACCCTGTAATCTCTGAAATCACTTAACATACATATCAGGGCATCTAATGGTAATAAGAGAGGATTAAACATAGGGAAGTTAAGGCCAAAGAAGCATATTTTCAATCAAAGCACATAATTAGGAAGGCAAATGTAAAACCATGCAAATAGTATGAATAAGTGGGTAAAGAGTTGATAAAAACCACTCAATTGAGTACAAGATAAACCATAAAATAGTGGTTTATCAGACCTGCATCTGAAAAACAACAAGGTATGGAATAAGAACCCGAGGTTCTCAATATGGTAATAGTACCCAATAATGTAAGATATAAGACTCATGGACACCTAGAGGCAATCCTAGAGCTTCATACCAACCAGATATTCAAGCTTATTGAAATAAATAACTTAAACTGTAAATAATAAACAAAAGTATCTAATCTTAGGGAATTTCTAACTAAAACTAGTCACCGCTGTCCCACAGCCTTCACCAACCTACCCTCTGAGCGACCTCATTGCCACCGCCTACCTAACGTCCTCAACACCAGACAATCACAGATAATGCAAGGAAGTAAAACATAGGTAGTAATCATATATGACAAGTACTTCAAGAAGCAAGGCAAACTCAAGTAATCAAAGGAAACAAGCACATAAGAGATGCATAGGATGAATGCCTGTCCTATTGGCTCGTGATATCACTTGTCGGTCCGTAAATGTTAACCTGACACATCTTTTCGGATGTAGCCTTTTCTGTCACGCCATAGATATAGTGCCCTGCACACTCATGCAGCAGCGAATCTGCTACGACAAAGATATAGTATTCTGCACACTCATGCAGTAGGGAGTCTACTATGCCAGGGATATAGGCCCCGCACACTTCATGCAGCAGAGAAGGAAACAACAACAACTACTCATGCAGCAGAGAAATCTGCTACGCCAGGGATATAGGCCCTGCACACTTCATGCAGCAGAGAAGGAAACAACAACAACTACTCATGCAGCATAGAAATCTGCTACGCCAGGGATATAGGCCCTGCACACTCTTAACAACAACTAATCATGCAGTAGAGAAATCTGCTACGCTGGAGATATAGGCTCCGCACACTCCCATATAATCCAATAATTTCCTCATTCATTTCCAAGCCTTCAACTCGTCCTACCTATCACCAGTTTCCAACTTCTCAAAAATCTATTCAGCCTTATACTTCACAACTCAACATGCCCCACTCAAAACAAGAAGTTACACAAACCATCCAAACCTAAGTCACCGGCTCTAACTCATAACTAAAATACCCTTTCTATTCTTTTATTATTTTTCCCTTGATTCAAGATCCTAAAACTGGCAAAAAGGTTTTAAACAAGTGTTACAGAAGTTTACAAGCTTGCCAAAAAGGTGAAACAGTTGAAAGCAATGTTTTGATTTAAAAATAGGGCAGTGTGCGTATGCACAAGGGTGTGTGTGTGCACACCCAGAAAAATTTTCAAGACGTGTGTGTACGCATAGAGGTGTGCGTGCGCACAGGGGGCAAAATCTCAACTCTGTTCATTCACACAAGGCGTGCAAACGCCCTCAATAGAGTGCACCTTCCAACGTGTGCGTGCGCACAGGACTATGCATACGCACAGCTTGCAAAGCTTTGTTGGTTGTGTGTGCACACAGAGCATGCTAGCGCTCCCAACAGTAGCCATAACCTCGTGTGTGCATGCGCACAGTTTCAAAATCACACAGGATGTGCGTGCGCACACAAACCAGAAATCACAAATTCTGCAGCATTCACAAAATTCAGATTTTGACACCAAACTTTAAATGATCATAACTTCCTCTACAAAAATCCATTCCCTACAAACTTTATATCCATTTAAAGATTTTTCAATCAACTTTAATTAAAAGTAAATTTCAACAAAATTTGAAAACTGAGACTCATGTTATGATCCGTCAAAATTCACCAAAAATCTGTTTTTACCAAAAACATTAAAACTCTATTTCACCAAACCTCTCAATCCAAAATCAATTGCTCTACATCCAAACCAAACATTTACAACCATAATTCATTACCAAAACACTACCACACATTTACCATTATTTCTCAACCATATCCCAAACATTTCCACACCTAATCACTCATTCTCTTCCAATTTTCCTATCACGAATCTAACACATATTACTACCAAAATACCCAAATTGCTTCAATTCATCAATTCATTCACTAATCCCAATTACAATAACATTATTCCATATACAAGCTATATACCCAATTATCATAATTCATCATCAAATCATATAATCATCATTATTGTTATTTGGATTCATTCCACACAACACCACGACTTTATCTATCAATTCTCATCAACAACACCAATCATCAATCATTAACCATATCAACAAACCCTCATCAACAACAATACATCACAACATTCATCATCAACCTTCACAATCATTAAATACCAACAATCATCATCAAATTCATAAATTCCTCATCCCAAAACTCCATATCATCATCACCATCATATAATTTATCTTCAAACATCAAAATCACATACAATTAAACATACACCCAAAACACCCAATCCTATCTTGAGGTCAACTAGGCTAAGGTTCACGAAATAATACATATTACATAAAAGATACCAAAACCATACCTTGACCGATTATTCTCCACACACGAAACTACCAAAAAGCCAAGATAACTCCAAAAGCACCAAAGCTCAAACTAACAACACATATATCACCAAAATCAAAACCTAGAAACCAAAACATACAACACTATAAGGGTATATGGGGAACTTTACCTTGTCAAAAGGGGATTGCGACAAAGCCCAACGATTACCCGCTACTAGAGATCACCTAAACAACCAAAATCACAAAATCTACTAAAAAACTATAACAAAAAATGAACAGAAACTAGGGCATGAAACTGGAGCTTGAAACGCAATTTCTCACCAGATTTTCTTGCATAGAAATGAAGAGCTCGACGAGAGCTTTGCGTGGCCGCAAACGACTCGTCAATCGGAGCTCTGTAACTCAAGTTATGGCTCCCGGAAGGTGATGATGAATAATAATATCACCTCTTCTCCTCTCTTCTCTATGCAGCGCCCCCTTTCTTATTTTGAGGTTAAAATGAGCTGAAATTCTCATTTAATGAGCATATATATGTTGGGCCTTGGGCCTGGTTTGGGTCCGATCCAACTCGTTAGTGTTTTTGGTCCGTTTGGCCCACTTTGGACCAAAACCTTTAAGATTGGTGCCAGGTTTTCAATTCTAAATCATTTTTGTCCTTTCAAAATAATAAATCCATTTTCAAAATCTTATTTTCCAAAATACGTGGTACTGGACAGACTGGAGCCGGTACTGCCTGCTTAAGCGCCAGTACGCATTTTTACAAAACTTTTCGAAAAAATATGTTTTCCAACTCAAAAAAATCTATTGAATTCAAATTTCACCTTTATAATTTCAATTTAAAACTTCTAAATTTTGAATCTATTTTGGGCACTTAAAAATTATTTTATTAAAATGGTTTTACTGTGAAAAACTCTGGTCCTTACATCCTCCCCTCCTAATAAAATTTTCGCCCTCGAAAATTTGAATTACTCGATATGTCCTCCTCGAAGCGCTCTACCGTGTCGATATTCCCTCTCTCATTCTGCTGCGTCACTCTGATTATCGTCATTAAGAATCCGAATTACTCGGCTATATGCATCAAAATCCTGCTTCTCTTGGTCCCTCCAACGAATTTCTAAGTTCGACCAAACTTACGACAACCTTCCCTAAGATAAAACTAAGCCAACTGGGTCCTAATAACATATCACAACAACTTTATGTGCTTACCTCTTATCAGCGGTTCCGATTCCGTCACTTTTCCTGCATCCATAGTGAAAACTCGGCCTGGTCGCTGACTCCTACTCACATCTCGGTTCTTCCCACGACGGCAGTACTTGGATATGTGTCCAGACTTCCCACAAGTAAAACACAGACGACCTCCCCTTAAATGGTAAAACTGAGCATCGTTGTCCCTTCCGAAGTTCCCATTTCCTTTAAAGCTTTGTCCCCTCGGTGCAAGGTAATCGTCACATTCCCTATTAGTGTTTCTTCCACGAGTGTCCCGCGACGAGGCTACCGTCTTCGCACATTCTTCAATAACTCTTGCCTTATTCACAAGATCGGAGAAGATCTGAATCTCCAAAGGAGCCACAACAGTCATGATGTTATCCTTGAAGCCCCTTTGATACTTAATGTACTTCCAACTTTCATAGGTCTCCAGGGCACCTTGACACACCCTAGAGAACCTACAGAGCTCCTCAAATCTGCTAGTATAGTCCGCCACAGACAAGAAACCTTGCTTCAGCTGTATAAGCTCTAACTCCTTTGCTTCCCTTGCCAATTCAAGAAAGTACTTCTTGTAGAAAGCCGTTTGGAATACATCCCAAGGAATGTTGACATTCTGAAGCTGTAGCAAGCGGCATTCTCCTTGCCACAAATGCTGAGCCTCTTCCAAAAGCTGATACGCTACAAACTCCACAAACTAGTTGTTCAGAACATGCTGTGCTTGTAACGCACGCTCCATGGCCTGGAACCAATTATCCGCTTCCATAGGATTGGTTGAACCTCTGAAACTCAGTGGATGAACCTTGAGAAAGGTATCCAAGGTCATCTAGCACCTCCCATGTTATCACCATTTCCTTCCGAATTCTCATTCCTGTTTCCATCACCATTTTCGTTTCCAGCTGGTTGACCTAACCTCTGCACAGCTTGCAGAGTCGCAGCAGCATTCGCCTCCATGGTATTGGCGAGATTAGCCATTGCCGCCATAAACTTGGCATGGTTATTGACCGGTTTCCCATTTCTATCCTCTCCTCGTGAACGCATACGACCTCGTCTGCGAGTAGCCATTAGGGTTCCTGTCTACACCAAACAATCGATATCAAGGTGATCAGTCTCAATATCAAAAGCCTAGTGCTTCAATTATCCCAAAAAGGCACTCACAAACAAGCATGCTATGCAATATCAAAAAGATAACCTAATAGCATCAAAGAAAAAGACACAGAGTATGCATTGAAGCACAATCGGTCCATCCCTCAGGCTCACCAGGACGAACCGCTCTGATACCACTAAATATAACACCCTAATTACCCTAAGCCTTACCTTGCATCGTAAAGCAAAGGTTAATCAAAGGTTATGACAGGTCTAAGGCTTATACATATAATATATAGAAGAAGTAATATATTTGAGAAGCCCGATGAAGGATACAGCTCAAAAACAGGATTCAAAAAGCGCAAACCGTACACACGTAGCTACAACTTAACTCATAAGAAATAGGTATAATATAACAAAATATAAGAGTATGATAGTATAAAGTTCTAGCCACGGCTCGCGGTGTAACAACCCTGATTTTCGAGTATGCGAGATCTTTTCCGAAGGCACGGATTTCGCCAGAAGATCAGTAAAGGGAACACCTCTTCTATATCAACAAGTATCTCAATCCTTATTGTCATTATGTCATCCTTAAGCTAGAACCTTTCCCGAGGCAAGCTCGATAATGCAATCACGAAGAACCTAGTCTTTGAACTGTATCGGTTAGGAGTTTTAATTTTGATTTTCGTAAGTAGTCTCAGTTTGATGAACGGGACTCGATTCATGATATAAGAGAGATAATAGTATAATATTATCATTAAATTAGTATTAGAAGATGCTTGAATGATATTATAAGGTTACCTTGTCTGTTTTAGTGAAAAACAGGAAATCGGTTTAACCGGGTTCACAGTTTACTGGTGCAGCTTAGCACCGTTACTCTCTGATGACTTTAGCAATGCTAAGGCCTCATTATACATGTTTTATTCCCATAATAAATATGTTACTAGTGTCATTTATTCTATTAGCTCATAAAATAATTTTTAGAGATGTTTTTATAAGTGTTCCGATACATCTAGTTTTAGTAGTTATACACCTGAGATATTTTAATATTATTTTAATCCACCTTCAAGCCAACCAATCAAAACTCACCCTACACCCCCAAGACACTCCAAGGATATCTCATTTCTTCATTTTGGCCGAAAATAACAAGAGAGAAAGGAGAGGAACTTTCATGAACACTTAATCTTCAAAGCTTGATTTCTTCTGAACTAAAACTCAAATCAAAATTCCGATTTCACCAAAATGATCCTTTCTTCTTCCTCTACATAACCATATAACATATCAAGGCTGGAAATAAGGTGAGATGGCTGTCTCCCTCCCTCTTCAATTCGGTTTTCAAGGAAAACCATACAAAACATGTGTTTTCTTGATGTTTTTCCTTATTAATCATGCTTAACTTGACTTGAGGGCCAAGAAACGTGAATTTACAGCAAGTCTAAGGTTAGAAATTACTTTCTAACATGCTGAGTGAGATTTGGTAAGTTGAGGGTTTTTGGATTTAAAGTTGTTCTTGATGTGATTTAGGAGGAAAAAGTGCTTAAGGACTACCTGAAAGTCTAACCGAATTAGGAGCAGCAAAACCAGGTAGGGTTTGACGAAATTAATCTTGATTATTTGTGTTTGAGTTGTGTGACTATTGTATGATTTGGCTGTGCTAAAAATTTGTTGCATATATGATTGATTCTTGGTGAAAATTTGGTGAAATTTTGATGAAATTTGATGAAATTCAAGCTTTAAAGTTCATGTTCTTGGAGCAGCTGGAAAAACGAAAATCTAGGCTTAAATTGAGGTTCAATTTGTGTTGAAATCATGTGGAAAATATGGGGTTTTAGTGGCTGGGAATTTATTATGAATTATGGTAAAAATTGGTTGTTGAAAAGACTGAAAAACGGGTAAAAACAGAGAAAGAATCTGAAGAATTTATGAAGAACATGAAGAACACTGAGTGTGGTGAAGAACAATGAAGAACACCTTTTTGATTCATAAAAGGGCAAGGAAGTAATTAATTTGGTGTTTGGGGGTTATTTGGTAATTTCTGAAAGTTAGGGTGATTAAAGTAGAAATATTAAAAGTTACGGGTGGTAAAAAGTTAATTTTAAAGGTTAAAAGGTAAAGGCAAGGTAATTTTCGAAAATTATTAAAATAATACGGAAAAGGTAGTTTTCTGTAAAAGCTTTAGAAAGACAACTTTAAGCGCAGAATCTAATAATTACTTTCATAAAACACTTAGGGAGTGGTAATAACATGTTAGTGAGGCAAAGATAAAAGAAAGATAAAAAGTTGAAGAAAAGATAAAAGTCGAAGAAAAAGTCTGTAAAGTTTTAATGACAAAAACAGACAGAGATTAGTGAACGAACTAGGGCAACACAGTTAGTCCTTGAGTTGCGACTAGGGTTAGGTATTATATGAAAAGTTAATTGTTTCAGTATGGACTTAATGAACCTATACTTGGGACAGACTAACTATTCATACCAAAATTTACATAAGCTTTAAATACATACGTTGAGCAGAGAAATCAAAGCAGAGTAAAGAAACACAGAGAATAGAGTAACCAGAGAAGAATAAAGAGATACAGAGAAAAGAGTAATCCGATAAAGCGAAATGGTTTGAGTTAAGATGTTGTAAAAGTAAAAGCTGTAAAGTTTGTATAGTATGATTGAACAGAGAAAGAAAGAAGTATTGCATAAGAATGTGAAAGTGATGATGAATAATGAGAATGATAATGAATGATGATAATGAGAAAAAAGTAATTTAACAAAGAGAATAGAAGAGAAGAGTATAAAAATAAAGAGTTAAGCCTTGTGGCATGATATTATATTATATGTTCATCTGATGCTTTTGTATTGGCCCTAGAGGTCCTGTAGGCCCAAGTTCACCTACAGTGAGTTGTTATTCCTGTAGGCCGAAGTTCACCTGCAGTGAATATCAATTGTGTATCTCAGCGTGTTGCTCCTGTAGGCCGAAGTTCACCTACAGAGAGTTGTAATACCTGTAAGCCGAAGTTCACTTACAGGGGCGCTATTTCTGTAAGCCGAAGTTCACTTACAGAGGTGCTATTTCTGTAGGCCGAAGTTCACCTACAGAAAGTTGTTATGCTGTAATTAGACTATTTCTGTAAGCCGAAGTTCACTTACAGAGGTGTTATTTTTGTAGGCCGAAGTTCACCTACAGAAAGTTTTTGTGTTGTGTTTAAACTATTCCTGTAAGCCGAAGTTCACCTACAGAAAATAAGCCATATCTAGGACTAGTTCCTAGGTAATGTCGGGCTGCAAGGTGTAAACCGACACGTGAGCTCATGGCCTGCATAGGACAGACATGCATCATTCTTGGTTGCGCATTTCCTCTGTTATGATTGTTGTTTGAATGTATGCCTTCTTTGTTTTCATTCTATTCTCTGTGTCTATGTTTTGTTTTCTTGTATTCTTTTATTTGTGTTTTGCTTTTTATTTTCTCTATTTTCTCTATTTATCTGTTTCTTCTGTCTACTGCTTCTCGGTATTCTGCTATTTATCTGCTAAACAACACGGAATTAATGAACGTAACTAATAACCCCGGCCCAACTAAGAACTCCCCAGTTCTTACCCCTTCTCTCTCCCTTCCCTCTTCAGATGGAAGAATGAGTACCCTTCCGTAGTTTGCTGATGACTGTTCTGCAAAGAGGATTCCGCTCTAGGTAGTCTTCTGAGTCTAGAGTGAACTCCGTTACCTGTTTATATGTATATACTGTGAGGCCAGCCAACATCTGCACCCTGTTTGTACACGAACTTTAGCCTAAGTCCTCCATACGATGTTGTTGTTATGTGGCCACTCGATGAAGTACTTGAGAGACGCTCTTTGATGACATATGATCGTGCAGAGGAGTAGTAGACGACCTTCCACCTTTTGATGATGTTCCACCTGACTTGAGTTTTGAAGACCTAGAACGTACTTTCCCTCGCTTTAGTAGTTTAGAGGGACTAGGTGAGTATAGAGTCTAGGCTAGCCTGGGCGCCAGCTCAGGGACTTCTTGAATAGGTCAGGACCTGGGATGTTGTATGTATATATATGTATATAGATATTATTTAGCTATATCTAGGGGTGTTCTAACTAAAAGGCTATACTCTAATAAAGGCTGGATCACGGAATGATATCAACTGCTTGTGATATATTTTTGTATGGTTGTTTATAAATGTTTTATCTGTTACTATTTGTGGATTGATTATAAATGATTCTGTTTTTAATCCAAACATTTTTTTTTAAAAAAAGTACCTCGTAAAATAACTACGCTTTTAACAACGAATCAAGCTCATATAATAAATAATAGATAATAATTAGGTTGACAAGTTGTTAGCGGTCAATTTCTAGTATGATCATGACGTACCAAAAATTGGGTCGTTACACGCGGAGTCTAAGCCGGCTAGCTATACACAGACAGTATAGAATTCTGAAAGTTAAAACAGCTTATACAAGTTTTCTCGCTTAAAGTAAGCCTCTAGGAAAAATAAATACAAAAGTGAGAGATTAATACAAAATAATAAAAAAGGACTCCAAAACATATCCAAGATCCTCCGCTCTGTCTCCATCGAAACAACTCACCGAGGTGGGTTGCGACCTACATCTAAAAAACAACAAGGTACGGAATGAGAACCGGAGGTTCTTAGTATGGTAGCTGTGCCCAGTAATGTAAGATATAAGACTCCTGGATGCCAAAGGCAATCCTAGAGCTTCATACCAACCAGATATTCAAGCTTAACGAAATAAATAACTTAAACCGTAAATAATAAACAAAAGTATCTAATCTTAGGGGATTTCTAACTAAAACTAGTCACTGCTGTCCCACAGCCTTCACCAACCTACCCTCCGAGCGACCTCATCACTACCGCCTACTTAACGTCCTCAACACTAGACAATCACAGATAATGCGAGCAAGTAAAACACAGGTAGTAATCATATATAACAAGTAATTCAAGAAGCAAATAGGCATATTACACAGTTAGGCAAACTCGAGTAATCAAAGCAAACAAGCACATAAGAGATGCATATGATGAATGCCTGTCCGATTGGCTCGTGATATCACTTGTCGGTCTGTAAATGCCAACACGACACATCCTTCAGGATGTAGCCTTTTCTGCCACACCAGAGATATAGTGCCCTGTATACTCATGCAGCAGCGAATCTACTACGCCAGAGATATAGTGCCCTGCACACTCATGCAGTAGGGAGTCTACTACGCCAGGGATATAGGCCCCGCACACTTCATGCAACAGAGAAGGAAACAAGAACAACTACTCATGTAGTAGAGAAATCTGCTATGCCAGGGATATAGGCCCCGCATACTTCATACAGCAGAGAAGGAAACAACAACAACTACTCATGCATCATAGAAATCTACTACACCAAGGATATAGGCCCTGCACACTCTTAACAACAACTAATCATGCAGCAGAGGAATCAGCTATGCTGGAGATATAGACTCCGCACACTCCCATATAATCCAATAATTTCCTCATTCATTTCCAAGCCTTCAACTCGTCCTACCCATCACCAGTTTCCAACTTCTCAAAAATCTATTCAGCCATATACTTCACAACTCAATACGCCCCACTCAAAACAAGAAGCACAAACCATCCAAACCTAGGTCACTGGCTCTAACTCATAACTAAGATACCCTTTCTATTCTTTTATTATTTTTTCCCTTGATTTAAGATCCTAAAACTGGCAAAAAGGTTTTAAATAAGTGTTACGAAAGTTTACAAGCTTGCCAGAAAGGTGAAACAATTGAAAACAAGGTTTTGATTGAAAAATAGGGCAGTGTGTATGGATAGGGGTGTGCGTGCGCACGCCCAGAAAAATTTTCAAGACGTGTGCGTATGCATAGAGGTGTGTGTACGCACAGGGAGCAAAATCTCAACAATGTTCATCCTCACAAGGCGTGCAAACGCCCTCAACAGAGTGCACCTTCCAACGTGTGCGTGCGCACAGCTTGCAAAGCTTCGTTGGTTGAGTGTGTGCACAGAGCGTGCTAGCGCTCCCAACAGTAGCTGTAACCTCGTGTGTGCATGTGCACACTTTCAAAAACATACAGGATGTGTGTGTGCACAAGGCTCTGCGTGCGCACACAAACCAAAAATCACAAATTCTGTAGCATTCACTGAATTTAGATTTTGACACCAAACTTTGAATGATCATAACTTCCTCTACAAAAATCTATTCCCTACAAAATTTATATCCATTTAAATATTTTTCAATGACCTTTAATTAAAAGTGAATTTCAACAAATTTTGAAAACTGAGGCTCAAGTTATGATTTGTCAAAGTTTACCAAAAATCTGTTTTTACCAAAAATATTAAAACTCTATTTCACCAAACCTCTCAATCCAAAATCAATTGCTCTATATCCAAACCAAACATTTACAACCATAATTCATTACCAAAACACTACCACACATTTACCGTTATTTCTCAACCATATCCCAGACATTTCCACACCTAATCACTCATTCTCTTCTAACTTTTCCTATCACGAATCTAACACATATCACTACCAAAATACCCAAATTGCTTCCATTCCTCAATTCATTCACTAATCCCAATTACAATAACATTATTATATAGACAAGCTATATACCCAATTATCATCATTCATCATCAAATCATATAATCACCATTATTATTATTTGAATTCATTCCACACAACACCACCACTTTATCTATCAATTCTCATCAACAACACCAATTATCAATCATTAACCATATCAACAAACCCTCATCAACAACAATACATCACAACATTCATCATCAACCTTCACAATCATTAAATACCAACAATCATCATGAAATTCATATATTCCTCATCCTAAAACTCCATATCATCATCACCATCATACAATTTATCTTCAAACATCAAAATCACATACAATTAAACATACACCCAAAATACTCAATCCTATCTTAAGGTCAACTAGGCTAAGGTTCACGAAACATTACATATTGCATAAGAGAAACTGAAACCATACCGTGACTGATTATCCTCCATGCATGAAACCCCCAAAAAGCCAACATAACTCCAAAAGCACCAAAGCTCAAACTAACAACACATATATCACCAAAATCAAAACCTAGAAACCACAACATACAACACTATAAGGGTATATGAGGAACTTTACCTTGTCAAAAGAGGACTGGGGCAAAGCCCAACGATTACCCGCTACTAGAGATCACCTAAACAACCAAAATCACAAAATCTACTAAAAAACTATAACAAAAAACGAACAGAAACTAGGGCATGAAACTGGAGCTTGAGACACAATTTCTTACCAGATTTGCTTAAATAGAAACGAAGAGCTCGCGAGAGCTTTGCGTGGCAGCAAATGACTCGTCAATCAGAGTTCCGTAGCTCAAATTATGGTTCCCAGAAGGCGATAATGAATAGTAAGATAACCCTCTTCTCCTCTCTTCTCTATGCAGCGCCCCCTTTCTTATTTTGGGGTGGAAATGAGCTGAAATTCTCATTTAATGAGCATATATATGTTGGGCCTTGGGTCCGCTCTAATCCGTTAGCGTTTTTGGTCCGTTTGGCCCACTTTGGGCCAAAACCTTTCAGATTAGTGTCTGATTTTCAATTCTAAATCATTTTTGTCCTTTTAAAACAATAAATTAATTTTCAAAATCTTATTTTCTAAAATATGCAGTACTGGACAGACTAGAGCCGGTATTGCCGGCTTAAGCGCTAGTACGCATTTTTACAAAACTTTTCGAAAAAGATACATTTTCCAACTCAGAAAAATCTATTGAATTCAAATTTCACCTTTATAATTTCAATTTAAAACTTCTAAATTTTGAATCTACTTCGGTTTTATTGTGGAAAACTCTGGTTTTTACAAAGAGGGTAGCAAGGGCATTGAACGCCCATGCAGGGGTGATCAGACACGTACAAGTGCTGAGAACATCCCTCCTAAGAAAACCAGTAACGCCTCTTCAAGCACTGTAGGTACTCAGCCTACATTAACTAAGGCTGATGAATACAAGACCAAGATGCCATTTCTCCAGAAGCTCTGTCAAGCAGAAAAGGATAAATAGTTTGCCCGCTTTGCAGACTATCTCAAGACACTAGAGATCAAGATCCCTTTTGTAGAGGCTCTTGAACAGATACCTTCCTATGCTAAGTTTATGAAGGACATATTAAGTCATAAAAAGGATTGGAGAGAGGTAGAAACAGTCTTTCTCACTGAAGAATGCAGTGCACTAATTCAGAAGAGCTTTCCAGAGAAGCTTCGGGATCTTGGGAGCTTTATGATATCATGCACCCTAGGGGATGCCTGCACAAGGACAGCCCTGTGTGATTTTGGAGCAAGCATTAACCTGATGCCTGCATCATTGATAAAGAAGCTCTGTTTAACTCAAGAAGTCAAGCCAACCCGCATATGCCTTCAGCTTGTTGATGGCTCTGTCAAGTTTCCATCAGGCGTGGTTGAAGACATGATTGTTAGGGTTGGACCCTTTGCTTTTCCCACAGAGTTTGTGGTGCTTGAGATGGAAGAGCACAAGAGTGCATCCCTTATTTTAGGAAGACCCTTCCTGGCTACAGGGAGGACCCTCATTGACGTGCAAAAAGGGGAAGTAACCCTGAGAGTCAATGAGGATGAATTTGTGCTGAATGCTGTTAAGGCCATGCAGCATCTGATGATTGGATTTTTGATGGCATAGAATTCACAAATGAAGTCTCGTTGCAAGTATAGTTTCTAAACCAATCAATAATACTTTCATACAAAAATTTGTTTGTCACAAGTACAAACTGCTAAAATCTATAAACCGAAGTATTTAAACCTTGGGTCGTTCTCCCTAGGAATTGCAATAAAGTATTCTTGTTATTGGTTATAAGGTATGTTTTGGAGTTTTTGGGATAAGAGACATGAAATGTAAATGGCAATAAAAAATAAACTAACAACTAAAAAGGTCTTGGCAAAGGTTGGTGGTCAAGGATCTCTATCCTTATCACTAATCACAACATGAGAATTGGCAAGGATCAATCCCACTAAGTCATCCTCTAACTAGTAGTAAAGAAAAGTCAAGTGAGCTATATCAATCCAAGTCCATAAGTCCTAGTTCTCCACCAAATCAATTTGTGAGATCTAGCGTTAATGGCTCCCAATTGTCAATCACTTGGACATTAGTAACTCAAGAGTTCCTAAGTTACCTCCCCAAGCCAAGAGCATAAAATTCTACTCTAAAATCCAACCAAGCATTTTATCAAACACTTGGAAGGCATAAAAGGAAAGCATAGTAAAATTGCAAGGAAAGTATATCTACACTACTCAATTGCAAGGAATTAAACAACAATAAAGCAAATCAACAATAAAGGAACATGAAAACATAGATTGCATTAAAGAGAAATAAAAGAACAAAAGTGCATCAACATAAAAGTAAAGGATTGCAAGAATTAAATGCTAAACTAGAGAGAAGAGATGTAGAAGAAGAAGAATTACAAAAGAAAAAGTAAATCTAAGCATGGATTAAACTTAGATCTAAGAATTCCTAATCCAGATCTAACCTACTCCTAATTCTAGAGAGAAGAGAGAGCTTCTCTCTCTAGAAACTAACTCTAACTACTCCTAAAACTTCAACTATGACTAATGATCAAAATTATGTTAATTCCTCTTCAATCCTTGGCTTAAATAGCATCATAAATGAGTTGGATTGGGCTCACAAGGCTTCTAAAATCACTGGCCACGAGTTGCATTAAGTGAACCATGTGCACCCATCGGTGTGGACGCGTACCGTGCGCATGTGCGCCTCTATGCACGATGCAACTATGGCAAATCTTATATTATTTCGAAGCCCCAGATGTTAGCTTTCCATTGCAACTAAAACCACATCATTCGGACCTCTGTAGCTCAAGTTATGGTCATTTGAGTGCGAAGAGGTCAGCTTGATAGCTTTTGCGATTCCTTCATTTCTTCTTGAGTTCTCCATTTTTACATGCTTTTTCTTCATTTCCTTGATCCAATCTTTTCCTCCTAAATCTGAAATCACTTAACAAACATATCAAGGCGTCTAATGGAATCAAAGGTAAATGAAGATTAAACAATTAAGGGCCTAAAAAGCATGTTTTCACACTTAAGCACAAATTAGGAGACAATCATGAAACCATGCTATTTCATTGAATAAATATGGGTAAAAGATCATAAAATTCCCTAAATTAAGCAAAAGATAAACCCTACAAATGGGGTTTATCAACCTCCCCACAATTAAACCAAGCATGTCCTCATGCTTAAACCAAGAGAAAGCAAAGGATATCAACATTTATTCAATGAAATCTAACTAAATGCACCCTACCTAGATGCAACTATCTACATGAATGCAATTGCTTGGTCAAAATAAGTCAATTCCTAAGAATCATATCTACACAAGGGCTAAGGGTATTAACAACCATTCCAAACCACAATTGAATTGAGTTATTAAATATTTTTACAAACTTGCATGAGGAGTGATGATCATAGGTTGAAAACATGTAATTGAGCAATCGAACCCTCACCGGTAGTGTTTGCACTCTATTCGCTCAAGTGTTAAGGGTTGATTCACTCAATTCTCCCCTAATCATGCTTTCCAAGATTTATTTTTCTTCTAACAATCGACATTTATTTCGTGCATGCATACAAGTATCATGAGGTCTTTTCATTGGTTGTAATAGGGCTAGGGTCAAGGTAGGATGCATATATGGTTAAGTGAGCTTGAAATTTGAATCTTTGATAAGCTTAGACTTCCCACCTAACCTATGACATCCTATACAATTCAAAAGCTAACCTAACTACCCATTTTTTTCCCACTTTTTACATACTCATGCATTCTCTTCTTGATTACAACTCATATGCATTGATTTTATTGAGCTTTACTTTACTTTGGGGGCATTTTGTCCCCTTTTTATTTCTTTCTTTTTCTTCTTTTTTCTTTCTCTCTTTTTTTTTTCTATTTTTTTCTTTTCTTTTCCATATTTTTTTCTCTTTTTTTTCTTTTGTCTTTCTCATTTTTTTTCTTTCAAGCTATATGCAAGGACATCAATGCATAAGGTCTAGCATGTATCTAATTCCCAATATTTACAACAAAAATACAAAACTACCCTTTTATTTACCCAATGTCCCAAGTTTTTCCACACTTGAATGTTACACACTCACTAGCCTAAGCCAATCAAAGATCCAAATAAAGGACATTTATTGTTTTCCGCTTTAGGCTTGTAATGTGCTAAATTAAGAACAAGTGGGTTAATCGTAGGCTCAAATTGGCTAACAATGGATGATAAAAGGTAGGCTATTTGGGTAAGTGAGCTAAATGAAACGATGGCCTCAATCATATAAGTGCATGAATACACAAAATAATAGACATAAAAAATCAAACAAATTAAAGATCACAATCATAGAAAGAGAACAATTGCACACAAGAAGAAAAATAAGTGGTTATAAGATGTAACGACACAATTAGGCTCAAATCTCACTTGCTTGTGTTCTTAGCTCAAAAACATGATCCACAATATATATAATTCAAGCAAGTTCTATGAAAAGTTTTTACTCAAATCAATTGAGGTGCCCTATAGATAGAAATCTTGAAAAATCTTATTATTTTGAATAAGCTTATTGTGTATATATATGCAAAATTTAAGAAAATGCAACAAAAATCCTAAAAACCTAAAATGAAATGCAAAAGTGTTGAGATTAGAAATTTCTCACCCAAAATCGCTGACCGGTCGGACGACCTCCCCACACTTAAAAGTTTGCACCATCCTCGGTGCACTCAAAGATGAGCAAGGGGGTATAGGTTGCTACAATTGATGAGCTCCGCCAAAAGATTGTGCGGATGACTTGTTTGTTACCCCATTTAAAAGCTTTTCCTTTTCTTCCTTTCTTGGTGGCCAACCTAAAAGGAAAGAAAAAGAAAGAAAATTAAGCCTACAAAAAAGATATTAAAGCAAATAGAACATAGGCGGGGGCTAATGCCAAATAAGGGTAAGGTTCTCACTACATGGTAGTTACAACATGTGAGCGAGAAAACAATATAAGCTAAGGCATATTAACTAACACTTGATGCAAGAGTGAAATCAAAGCATGAAGAGCATATTGAGCATCAAGATCAAATAAGAATTGACATAAATAAGAGTAGTGATAAGCATGAGGGCAATTGGTCCCATCCTAACTCAATGACAATGAAGCACAAGAACAAAGAGTAATGAGTTAGGAAGGACTAACGCACTAATCTCGTGTGTAGAACAAACATTACAATTAGTACAACAAGTCACAAAGCACCAAAATAATTCAAGAAATTCTCAACAATTGAGTATAAGAATTCAACACCATTATTAAAAAAAAAAACTTAGAAAAAAATGAAAACGGGCTATAAAAACAAAATTGAAAAGTAAAGAATAGGAGTATACGTATGCAATAAACAAAAGAAAATGGAAGAGGGAAAAAAATTCTTTTTTTTTATCAACGCGGACGCGTCATGCACGCGTACATGCCGATGCGCAGTTTGGCCGAAGGGCGCGTACGCGCCAGGTGCGCACATGCGTGGGTGAGGTTGGGCGCGGGGCACAGTGTCAACCCAAGTTTGGCCCAACTCTCTAGAACATGTACCAGGAGGGCAGGTGGCGCTATCGGCGCGCACGCGCACAGCGTGCGTCCGCGCGCATTGCGCAATTAGCATCAAGGACGCGTACGCGCCAGGTGCGCGTACGCGCGGGTTGGTTTGTGCCTCAGGCATGGTGCTGGCGCAGTGTAGGCGCAACTCTCGGGTCAATTTATGGAGGGATGAAATTTTTCAATCCACGCGTACGCGAACATGGCGCATGTGCGTGGAGGGGTGAAAATGCTTGATGCGCGCGTACGCGTGCAGTGCACGTACGCGTGGATGGTGCTCTGTTTTTCAAAATTTTTCTATGTTTTTGCACCAATCCAAGCATTCTAAACCTCCAAACAGCTACCAAAATACCATAAAACCTTATTTAACCTACTAAACTACTAATTATACTCAACAAACTCAACAAAACTTGAAATTAAACTAATTACCAATATGTATAAAAGGGAAAAATGAAAAGAATTTACCATGGTGGGGTGTCTCCCACCTATCACTTTTGTTTATTGTCCTTAAGTTGGACTTATGGGGAGCTCCTCTCAAGGTGGCTTGTGCTTAAAGCTATCCTTGAACATCCACCAATGCTTGCATTTCCAATAAGCTCCATTCTTCAATTTTAATATCTTCAAGCTTTGATGGAGTTCTTCACAAACCATGAGCTCCCAAATTTGATTTTCCTTGTGCGATCCGGGATCACACACTTTGTTTTGACACCCGTCCTTAAATTGATCATCATTATTCCATCCGGGTGGCACGACCTTAGAATTCTCAAAGAAGCTTCCAAACAACTTCCTAGACCCAAGCAATCTAGTTCTACACCAACCGTTGCAATTAAGTTTCAAACGTGTAGCCATCATGAATCTAGAATGATATTTCCAACCACTAGCCATCTCTCTTTTGCTCTTAAAGCCACAAATATATCTAAGTTGACCATCTGTCTCTAGTAAACCATATTCAAGGGGAATAATAAAGCTTAAGTATAAGGAATTTACCCACTTGAATGAAAGAATAGATGGTGGTGGCTGAGGGAGAGGTATCTCCAATGTGCTTGTAAGCTCTACTCCCTTATGTTCTTCTTTGACTACCTCCACCTCTTGACAACTTTCTTCAATTTCAACCCTTTGTTCATCAATTTCATCTACCTCTTCTCCATCACTCAAATCATAAATGGGAGGTTGAGAGAAATCTACTTCTCCATTGCTTTCTATCTCATTGGGATAAGGTTCTTCAAATTCAAAGGATTCATCACCAAGAAGGTTAGATGCATGATCTTCATCACTAAGGGAACTCAATTCTTGATCCACTTCTTCCAAGTCTTCATTCAATAATTGTTTTGGAGGTTGTGCACTTTCCTTCTCAACACCAAATTCAATCTTCTTGGAGAGGTTCTCTTCAACTCTAGGTTCCCAAGGAGGTTCCGTATCTCCTAAGTCTTCAACCACTTCTTCTTCTTCTTCAATGATCCTAGGCTTCTCCAATTATTCTAACACAAAGAGGCATTCCTCCTTCCCACCAGAGTTTCCAATCTCTCCTTCATGCTTTGTTCTTCGATTGATTCTCCACATGTGACTATGGAAGTGCTTTGAGTGCTCAAATATTGGGAGGCTAAGGTGCTTACTACCTTGGTCAAGATAGCTACAAATTCTAGTGTCTCATTTTTCATTTCTCCTTGCCCTTGAAGTATAAGGCTAAGGATTTCATCCATTGAAGATTGGAGTAGGTAGGAGGGTTCATTGTCTTGGAGAAAGGGTTCATAATAGGAAGATGGTCCTTCTTGGTAAGGGTATGATGGTGTATATTGAGGTGGTTTTTGGGAGTAGTAATCTTGGAATGGTGGTTCCATGTATAGCTCATATGATTCAAAAGGTGGTTGGTGGGATGGATATGGATTAGGGTCATATAGAGGTGCTTGGTGAAAAGAGGCTTGTGACTATGGTTGAGGGTTATGTTGAGGATATGGCTCATACGCATATGAGGGTGGTTCTTGAAAGTCACAAGGAGATTCACCATAGCCATTGGATTGGTATGCATCATAGAACGACTCTTCTTCATAGTGCTTTGGTGGAGGTTGTTTCCAAGAGGATTGATCATATGCCTATGGCTCCTCCCACCTTTGGTTATCCCATCCTTGATACACATTCTCATTATAGTCCTCATTTCCTACAACATAGTTAGAACCAAACTCATAGCCAAAGTGAGAATTCATGGTAGCAAGAGAAAAGGAAAATAAACTCAAATAAGAAACAAAGAAAACCAAATCCTAAAACTAGCAAGAGCTAACAAAAGCAAACATATTCACACTATTCATATATATACAATATCCAATAACACAACACCATTGCAATTCCCCGGCAACGGCGCCATTTTGATGATTGGATTTTTGATGGCATAGAATTCACAAATGAAGTCTCGTTGCAAGTATAGTTTCTAAACCAATCAATAATCCTTTCATACAAAAATTTATTTGTCACAAGTACAAACCCCTAAAAGCTATAAACTGAAGTATTTAAACCTCGGGTCGTTCTCCCTAGGAATTGCAATAAAGTGTTATTGTTATTGGTTATAAGGTATGTTTTGGGGTTTTTGGGATAAGTGACATGAAATGTAAATGGCAATGAAAAATAAACTAACAACTAAAAAGGTCTTGGCAAAGGTTGGTGGTCAAGGATCTCTATCCTTATCACTAATCACAACATGAGAATTGGCAAGGATCAATCCCACTAAGTCATCCTCTAACTAGTAGTAAAGGAAAGTCAAGTGAGCTATATCAATCCAAGTCCATAAGTCCTAGTTCTCCACCAAATCAATTAGTGAGATCTAGCGTTAATGGCTCCCAATCGTCAATCACTTGGACATTAGTAACTCAAGAGTTCCTAAGTTACCTTCCCAAGCCAAGAGCATAAAATTCTACTCTAAAATCCAACCAAGCATTTTATCAAACACTTGGAAGGCATAAAAGGAAAGCATAATAAAATTATAAAGAAAGTAAATCTACACTACTCAATTACAAGGAATTAAACAACAATAAAGCAAATCAACAATAAAGGAACATGAAAACATAGATTGCATTAAAGAGAAATAAAAGAACAAAAGTGCATCAACATAAAAGTAAAGGATTGCAATAATTAAATGCTAAACTAGAGAGAAGAGATATAGAAGAAGAAGAATTACAAAAGAAAAAGTAAATCTAAGCATGAATTAAACCTAGATCTAAGAATTCCTAATCTACCTACTCCTAATTCTAGAGAGAAGAGAGAGCTTCTCTCTCTAGAAACTAACTCTAACTACTCCTAAAACTTCAACTATGACTAATGATCAAAAGTGTGTTAATTCCTCTTCAATCCTTGGCTTAAATAGCATCAGAAATGAGTTGGATTGGGCCCACAAGGCTTCTAAAATCGCTGGCCACGAGTTGCATTAAGTGAACCATGTGCACCCATCGGTGCGGACGCGTACCGTGCGCATGTGCGTCTTTATGCGCGATGCAACTATAGCAAATCTTATATCATTTCGAAGCCTCGGATGTTAGCTTTCCAACGCAACTGAAACCACATCAGTCGGACCTTTGTAGCTCAAGTTATGGTCATTTAAGTGCGAAGAGGTTGGCTTGACAGCTTTTGCGATTCCTTCATTTCTTCATGAGTTCTCCATTTTTACATGCTTTTTCTTCATTCCCTTGATCCAATCTTTGCCTCCTAAATCTGAAATCACTTAACAAATATATCAAGGCATCTAATGGAATCAAAGGTAAATCAAGATTAAACAATTAAGGGCCTAAAAAGCATGTTTTCACACTTAAGCACAAATTAGGAGACAATCATGAAACCATGCTATTCATTGAATAAATGTGGGTAAAAGGTCATAAAATTCCCTAAATTAAGCACAAGATAAACCCTACAAATGGGATTTATCAGCATCCAAACACCCCAGAGGAGTGCATGAGCATTGACATCATTGACGCCCTGGTGGAAGAAGTTAATGCAGTTGAGAAACTCAAAGAAGATCTGGATGACATCTTTTATGATGCCAAGCCTGACTTGGAGGCACCAGAAGAAATAATGGAGACTTTGAAAGCTCCTAAACAGGAGGCTGAGTGTAACGGCCCAACTTCCAGCATGTCATGATCATACTAGAAGCTGAACGTTACCAACTTGTTTTTCCAACTTAAGTAATATTTATTAAATATAAGCCTGTTCGTTGTTAACACATCGTGAGTTTTCGAGCAATTTAATTTTTTTTAAAACAATAGTAGTTTAGAGTCGCATAGACATAATATATAAGAAAACATAAGCATACACAATCATAGAATAGTAGAAGGAAATACATAAAACATCACATTATAATAAACATCATGATACAAGAGTAGCTCAATTAAACAAGTACAGGACTAAGATACAACATCTCTCAGTTAGTGGCTCATATAATATATACATATATGTACATAAGACGTCACGGGGCCTGGGCTATCCAAAAGCCCCTAAGCTGGCACCTAGGCTAGCCTAACTCTATGACATGCCTATTCCCTCTGAGCATGCTAATAAAAGTGAGGGAGATACTCTAAGGTACTGGAGTTAGAGTGGACGCCTCAAAGGTCTCCTCGTCTCTAATCCAAAAGCCCCTCACAGAAAACCATTGGGCAGGTGATGATGCCTGCTCGCTGGTGCCTCATCTGGCTCATTACTTCCAGAAGAGATATCATCGATCTCAGGGTCACGTACTATATAATTACGTACACAAGGTGCCGCACAACAGATGTAATACTCCTAGCTGCACACTGGGTCGTCATGGATGTACGGATGATTAATCTCGTAGGGCAGGACTCCCGTGTCCATCTGAAGAGGTGTAAGGGGTAAGAATTGGGGAGTTCTTAGTAAGGTCGGGGTTTACAGTTAAGTCCATTTATAATGTCCGTTTGCAAGTTTCTAAATCCTTTGAAAATCGATGGTTTAACAATCAAATATTCAAAACCTTTTTAAAAGAAATCAGTTAATTAACCAGGAATCCAAACTCCTTTTCCAGATATAAGAAACTTAAAAGTATCCTAATGGTATGAATGACCAACTTGTCCCAAGCATAGGTTCAATTAAGTCTATGCTGTAAGAGTTTGATTTTTCATACTTTACTAGGCTATAAACATAAAAGAAGTTACCTACGCGGTATAAATGATCATCCTGTTCCAAGCATAGGTTCATTAAGTCTATGCTGAACCAGTCAGATACTTTATACAGAACTAAACCTCAAACAAACTAGCCACGGCCTCAGACCCAAACAACTCAATCAACATCCAATCACCACAATCCAAATAATCAGTTACAAACACAAGTAATGAGGTTCAAACACAATCAAGAGCAGTTACGTCAAGTATAGCAGTTAGCAATTAAACAGAGTTGTACACATAGGCAAACCAATTAAAATATGCACAAACAAGTATGATACATGTCTTGTCCTACTGCAGGTAATGAGCTCATTTGTCGGTTTCGACCTGCACCCGACGCAATCCGACCCTCCAAGTCAGATAGGGCCTTCCCAGAACTTAATCCCAGATTAAGTACCGTATACCCTCTACCAAGTACTCTCGACTTGCAGGGCTGGTATTTGCTCAAATCTCAATATACCGCAGGTATGCGAGTTAGGCCTCTACCAAGCATTCAGCTTGCAGGGCTGGTACTCTCTTTACCGCAGCCTGTCTGGGAAGCAATAGCACAATACGGGCGTCCCCGCACAATATTCACAAGCATCCTGAAGGCTCATAAGTCACATATAACCATTCTTTCCATCACTCATCAATCATCTTTATCATCTTTCCACAATCATAATTCAAGCATCACAACATCACAGTGATCTCATTTCACAGTTCTCTGTTTACTCTATAGAGTCAAGCACACTGTCATACAACTTTTAACTCCTTTTTCATTACCATACATACCTCAATACTTTCTCCTGAACTTTTTCTTAGGTGTTTAATAAAGAGAATTAAAGAATTCTGGACTCAAAACTACCTTGCTGAGGCTTTTAGGAAAAACTGTCTTTTTATCAATATTTTATTATTATTAATAAAATAATATTAACAATAAAATAATATTTTAATATTTTAATATTAAAATAATAATATTTTATTCAACTTTCAAATATTACATTTTGATCCCTGAACTTTTTGGAAATTACATTTTGACCCCTTAGGTTTTAATATTTGCACTTTGGCCCCTCAACTTTCTATTAATTAACTTTCAACCCTCAACTTTTTAATAATTGAATTTTGACCCCAAAATCACCAAATAAACGTTTTCACATCCTTCCAAATACCAAAAACATTTTTTGCAAAAGTTCATCAGATTTCCACTTGATTTTCAGCTAGTTTTTCAATCTTTTCGGTAATCGATTTTTACCTGATTTTTACCAAACCAAAGAGCAACATTTCAGCCATCAAATACACATAAAAAAACACATCAAATCTCTTGAATTTCATGGCTAGAAAGCCACGTTTTCCAGCAGCAACAACAGCAACATCAGAGCCATCAAAAACTTGATTTTCAAGCATTAAACAACAAGATTTCATGATCAAACCACCACACAAACACTAAAATTAAGTCTCAAGCAACAAGATCTGATTTAACACTTCAAGAACACAACCAATAATTGATTAATTTACCAAACCTTACCTCATTTGCAGCTGCCAAGAATTGAACCAAAAACAAGCTTCCAAAAGCACTTTTATGCCTATTTTAACATAAAAAACAACTTTAGAACCATATGAACCATGAAGGGCTGAAGCTTCATGATGGTGAAAAGAAGGTTTTTCTCACCTCAAGACAGCTATAAATCATGTTTTGTTAGAGCCTATGGTGATTGAACAAGAGATCCTAAGAGAAAACATGAAGAAAACATCATCAGCTTGAGTTTCCACCATGGCTGAAACTTCAAGGAGGAGGAGCAGCCATCATGCCTTGATTTAATCCATGAAAATTGATATAGAAATGAAGAAGAAGAAGAGGTGAACATTTTGGTTGGATTAGATTTTTGATAGGGGTTTTAGTTTGAGAAAGAACGGAGAAAGAAGCTTGAAGCTTTCATGGAAGTTCTCTTGGTTTCTCTCATGGAATTTTCGCATTTTGGCTTGTCTTGGAAGAAAAGGTGATGGTAATGATGAGTCTTGGGACCCATGGGTTTAGGATAAGCATTATCCTAAAGTTTGGTGTAAAAATATCTCAAGAAAGGATAATTACTAAAGCTAGATGTATTAGAATACAAGTGTTTCTTACTTTTCCCTTAAGAAACCTTTTCTTGGAGAGCAAGAAAGAAAACATGTGGTGGCTAACTCTGGGAGAGCCACGTGTCACAGGGTGCTGACTCATCAGAGTTTAATAATAAAATATCATTTTGAAGATAATTACTAAAACTAGATACATCATATTACACTACTAAAGGATACTAGTAACATGATAATCATGATAATAAAAGATATATGATGAAGCATTAGCATTGCTAAGTTCATCTAAGAATGCCGGTATTATCTATTACCGGTAGATTTCTAGCTCAGTTATTATATTATTAAACATAGATCAACATTAACCACAACAGAGGAAATAATAACATAATATTCCGAATAAAATAATAATATATAAATATTATATTAATATAATTTTTCTCTCAAAATTCGAGACCGGCTCGTCACAATAAGACTAACCATGGAAATCAAAATTTTGAAATTCGGACCCGAAGTGGTTCAAAAACGCAACTTTTCGCGATGTGCCTGCTTAGATTAGGAGAGGTGTCTGGTGCAGTCAAGCTGTTGACTCAGCAGCTTGATGACATAGCACCTGTGCAGTGGAGGTGCTTATATGCACTAAAATTCCTAAAAATTTCATAAAATTTCCGTTTGATCCTGAAAAAATGTCGTTTCTTTTTGGCTAAAGGCTAGGTTGTTACATTCTACCCTCCTAAAAGAAAATTTTGTCCTCAAAATTTCAATTACCTCTAAAGAGAAATGGATAGTCTTTCCTCATCTTGTCTTATAGTTCCCATTTGTACTCTTCAATACTAGTTTGTTCCCACACCACCTTAACCAATGGTACCGTCTTCCCTTTCAGCTGTTTGTCACTTTGTTCCACAATTCTGGCTGGTAAAGTTTGATATGTTAAGTCGGCTCGTAGCTGTGCTGTCTTTGGTTGTAAAATGTAGCTTTTGTAGGGATTATATTTCTTGTGTTGTGTAACAAGAAAAACATCGTGAAGGTTTGACAAATAAGAAGGGAGGGCTATTTGGTATGCTACTGGATCGACTCTTTTAAGAACTTGAAAAATACCTAACTATCGTGGACTCAATTTCTTAGTTCTAAGAGTTCTACGTATGCCAATTGTAGGTGTCACTATTAAGAAAATATGGTCACCGTCATTAAACCCTAAGGGCCTATGCCTAATATTTGCATAGCTCTTCTGTCGACTTTGAGCAGTTTGAATCTTCTCTCAAATGCACTTAATCCGTTCAATAGTCTCTTGTACTAATTTTGGCCCAAAATCCTACCTTCCTCCTTGTCATATCAGTATAACGTTGACTGACACTTTCTCCCATATAGGGTTTCATACGGTGCTATTTCGATACTTTGTTGATAACCATTGTTATAAGCAAACTCAACCAATGGAAAATATTTGTCCCAGTTACCTTGTTGATGTTTCACACAAGATCTCAACATATCTTCCAAAGTACGAATCGTCGTTCTATCTTCTCATCAGTCTGTAGGTGATATGTTGTACTAAAATGCAGCTTTGTCTCTCTTATTCCTAGTTTTAAACTTTCAAAGGCCGAGATCATTTCTTCTTCCTTCATCATCATCCAGGATATGCCCAGATTCTTCCAACTTAAATCAGCTGTGTCTACTTTTGCCTTTCCAGGATGATAACTTAACTTAAAGTCATAATCTTTCAAGAATTTATCCATCGCCTCTGTCTTATATTAAGGTCTTTCTGATCAAAGATATACTTCAGACTCTTATGATCAGAGAAAACTTTCAATTGAGCTCCATGCAAATACTGTCTCCAGATCTTGAGTGCAAAAACCACTGCCACTAATTCTAGATCATGTGTCAGATAATTCCTTTCATGAGGTCTCAGCTGTCTCAAAGCATATGCCACTATATTCCTATGCTGCATGAATACGCATCCAAATCTCTTAAAAGAAGTATTATACTACACTTCAGAAGGTTCCTGTGGGACTGGTAACATCAAAACTGATGCCGTCGTCAACTTTTTCTTTAAAGTTTCAAAACTTTCTTTACACTCTTTTATCCATTCAAATGGAACTTCCTTCCTAATGAGGTAAGTCAACGGTAAAGCTATCTGTGAAAAACCTTCAATAAACCACAAATTATATCCTGCTAACCCCAAGAAACTACGAACTTTTTTAACCGTTGTAGGTTGTTTCCATTGTATCATTGCATCAATCTTTGAAGGATCTACCATTATACCGTCTTGTGTGATCACATGTCCCACGAATGCCACTTTTGCTGAACAAAACTCATACTTTAACAGTTTCATATACAACTTCCATGCTCTTAGTATCTAGTTTGAAAGGCAGTCTTAACCATATCCGAGTCCTTCACTCAAATTTGATGGTAACTCGACCGCAAAGAAATCTTAGAGAATACTGTCGCACCTCTCAGCTGGTCCATTAGATCATCTATCCTCCGTAGTGAATACTTATTCTTGAAGGTAATCTTGTTTAGTTGCAGATAATCTACACACAATCTCGTCCCACTATCTTTCTTCTTTACCAGTAACATTGGAGCTCCCCACGGTGATACACTCAGACGAATAAACTTCATTCTCAATAACTCATCTAATTGTTTCTTCCACTCTGACAGTTCCAATGACGATATCCGATACAATGCTATAAAAATTGGTCCGGTTCTAAGCACCAAGTCAATACTGAATTCTATCTCTCTCTGGGGTGGAAGTTCAGGTATATCATCAGGGAAAATATCAGAAAACTCCTTTACCACTCAGATTTGCTCCAAAACTTGTTCACAACTCTTTGAGCTAGTAGATAATAGAACATAACCCTCTAACCCACTACTACCAAAGGTAACTCATAGGGAATTCGAATAGAACATACAAGACTCAACTCACTCAATATGCATGCCAAATGTTGGGAATATAGCAGTTCGTTTAAAACAATCAAGGAAAACATGATGCTTAGATATCCAATCTAAACCTAAGATAATATCTAAACCACATAAAGGAAAGCCGACCAAGTCATGTATGAAAGTCCTAACCTCAATAACAAAAGGTACATGTTGCCACACTCGTCTAGTTAAGGCATTCTGAAATATAGGTGTATGAACAATCATATCATAATTTAACACAGTAGAATCTAATCCCAACTCATGCGCAACAGTCGCAGAAATAAAAGAATGCGATGCACCAGAGTCATACAATACAGTTAAAAGTCGAGATTTGAGATAACACTAACCTTGGATTAGGGAGTCTGATTTCATAGCATCGTCAGCAGTCATAGCAAACACACATCCTTGCTGTCGCGGCCTATCTACCCCTTGTACTGGCTTCTTCGGACAGTCCTTTGCCATGTGTCTAGGCTGACCACAAGAGAAACAGATAATACCTGTAGACTGACAAGGTCTAGCTTCTTGCTCCTTTCCACACTACCTACATACTGGTCGCACCTGTGCCTGCTGAGATCTCTTACCCATATCCTATCTCATTCTTCCTCCATTACCACTATTACGCTTTCCCAAACGATTAACTGCTCGAGTAGTAGCAGTCACCGTTTCTCGCATAGCTTCAGCCACAACGTGAATCGCCGAAAAAAGGTTATCATCGTTTCGTACGGAATGTTAGTAGTAGTCTCTCCTCGAGTGCTACGTCTCTGTGAACTCATCCTAATCTTGTTTACACCAAACAATCGATACCACGGTGATCAGTCTCAATACCTCAAGTTGGGCATGAACATTCTCAGAATGAAGGCACAAAGACAATCATGCAACACATATCACATGGATATCCTATAAGCATGAGACACACAACAGAGCATGCGATAAAGCATGATTCAGTCCATTCTCTAGGCTCTAACAAGGAGGACCGCTTTGATACCAAATTGTAACGGCCCAACTTCCAGCATGTCATGATCATACTAGAAGCTGAACGTTACCAACTTGTTTTCCCAACTTAAGTAATATTTAATAAATATAAGCCTGTTCGTTGTTAACACATCGCGAGTTTTCGAGCAATTAAATTTTTTTTAAACAATAGTAGTTTAGAGTCGCATAGATATAATATATAAGAAAACATAAGCATGCACAATCATAGAATAGTAGAAGGAAATAATAAAACATCACATTATAATACACATCATGATACAAGAGTAGCTTAATTAAACAAGTACAGGACTAAGATACAACATCTCTCAGTTAGTGGCTCATATAATATATACATATATGTACATAAGACGTCCCGGGGCCTGGGCTGTCCAAAAGCCCCTAAGCTAGTACCTAGGCTAGCCTAACTCTATGACATGCCTATTCCCTCTGAGCATGCTAGTAAAAGTGAGGGAGATACTCTAAGGTACCGGAGTTAGAGTGGACGCCTCAAAGGTCTCCTCATCTCTAATCCAAAAGCCCCTCACAGAAAACCATTGGGCAGGTGATGATGCCTTCTCACTGGTGCCTCATCTGACTCATTACTTGCAAAAGAGATATCCTCGATCTCAGGGTCACGTACTATATAATTACGTACACAAGATGCCGCACAATAGATGTAATACTCGCAGCTGCGCACTAGGTCGTCGTGGATGTACGGATGATTAATCTCGTAGGGCAGGACTCCCGTGTTCATCTGAAGAGGTGTAAGGGGTAAGAACTGGGGAGTTCTTAGTAAGGTCGGGGTTTACAGTTAAGTCCATTTATAATGTCCGTTTGCAAGTTTCTAAATCCTTTGAAAATCGATGGTTTAACAATCAAATATTCAAAACCTTTTTAAAAGAAATCAGTTAATTAACCAAGAATCCAAACTCCTTTTCCAGATATAAGAAACTTAAAAGTTTCCTAATGGAATGAATGACCAACTTGTCCCAAGCATAGGTTCAATTAAGTCTATGCTGTAAGAGTTTGATTTTTCATACTTTACTAGACTATAAACATAAAAGAAGTTACCTACGCGGTATAAATAATCATCCTGTTCCAAGCATAGGTTCATTAAGTCTATGCTGAACCAGTCAGATACTTTATACAGAACTAAACCTCAAACATACCAGCCACGACCTCAGGCCCAAACAACTCAATCAACATCCAATCACCACAATCCAAATAATCAGTTACAAATACAAGTAATGAGGTTCAAACACAATCAAGAGTAGTTATGTCAAGTATAGCAGTTAGCAATTAAACAGAGTGGTACACATAGGCAAACCAATTAAAATATGCACAAACAAGTATGATGCATGTCTGGTCCTACTGCAGGTAATGAGCTCATTTGTCGGTTTCGACCCGCACCCGACGCAATCCGACCCTCCAAGTCATATAGGCCATTCCCAGAACTTAATCCCAGATTAAGTATCGCATACCCTCTACCAAGTACTCTCGACTTGCAGGGATGGTATTTGCTCAAATCTCAATATACCGCAGGTATGCGAGTCAGGCCTCTACCAAGCATTTAGCTTGCAGTGCTGGTACTCTCTTTACCGCAGCCTGTCTGGGAAGCAATAGCACAATACGAGCGTCCCCGCACAATATTCTCAAGCATCACCCGAAGGATCATAAGTCACATATAACCATTCTTTCCATCACTCATCAATCATCTTTATCATCTTTCCACAATCATAATTCAAGCATCACAACATCACAGTGATCTCATTTCACAGTTCTCTGTTTACTCTGTAGAGTCAAGCACACTGTAATATAACTTTTAATTCCTTTTTTATTACCATACATACCTCGATACTTTCTCCTGAACTTTTCCTTAGGTGTTTAATAAAGAGAATTAAAGAATTCTAGACTCAAAACTGCCTTCCTGAGGCTTTTAGGAAAAACTGTCTTTTTATCAATATTTTATTATTATTATTAAAATAATATAAACAATAAAATAATATTTTAATATTTTAATATTAAAATAATAATATTATATTACTAAACATAGATCAACATTAACCACAACAGAAGAAATAAAAATATAATATTCCGAATAAAATAATAACATATGAATATTATATTAATATAATATTCATATGTTATTATTTTATTCGGAATATTATATTTTTATTTCTTCTGTTGTGGTTAATGTTGATCTATGTTTAGTAATATAATATTATTATTTTAATATTAAAATAATAATATTATATTACTAAACATAGATCAACATTAACCACAACAGAAGAAATAAAAATATAATATTCCGAATAAAATAATAACATATGAATATTATATTAATATAATATTCATATGTTATTATTTTATTCGGAATATTATATTTTTATTTCTTCTGTTGTGGTTAATGTTGATCTATGTTTAGTAATATAATATTATTATTTTAATATTAAAATAATAATATTATATTACTAAACATAGATCAACATTAACCACAACAGAAGAAATAAAAATATAATATTCCGAATAAAATAATAACATATGAATATTATATTAATATAATATTCATATGTTATTATTTTATTCGGAATATTATATTTTTATTTCTTCTGTTGTGGTTAATGTTGATCTATGTTTAGTAATATAATATTATTATTTTAATATTAAAATAATAATATTATATTACTAAACATAGATCAACATTAACCACAACAGAAGAAATAAAAATATAATATTCCGAATAAAATAATAACATATGAATATTATATTAATATAATATTCATATGTTATTATTTTATTCGGAATATTATATTTTTATTTCTTCTGTTGTGGTTAATGTTGATCTATGTTTAGTAATATAATATTATTATTTTAATATTAAAATAATAATATTATATTACTAAACATAGATCAACATTAACCACAACAGAAGAAATAAAAATATAATATTCCGAATAAAATAATAACATATGAATATTATATTAATATAATATTCATATGTTATTATTTTATTCGGAATATTATATTTTTATTTCTTCTGTTGTGGTTAATGTTGATCTATGTTTAGTAATATAATATTATTATTTTAATATTAAAATAATAATATTATATTACTAAACATAGATCAACATTAACCACAACAGAAGAAATAAAAATATAATATTCCGAATAAAATAATAACATATGAATATTATATTAATATAATATTCATATGTTATTATTTTATTCGGAATATTATATTTTTATTTCTTCTGTTGTGGTTAATGTTGATCTATGTTTAGTAATATAATATTATTATTTTAATATTAAAATAATAATATTATATTACTAAACATAGATCAACATTAACCACAACAGAAGAAATAAAAATATAATATTCCGAATAAAATAATAACATATGAATATTATATTAATATAATATTCATATGTTATTATTTTATTCGGAATATTATATTTTTATTTCTTCTGTTGTGGTTAATGTTGATCTATGTTTAGTAATATAATATTATTATTTTAATATTAAAATAATAATATTATATTACTAAACATAGATCAACATTAACCACAACAGAAGAAATAAAAATATAATATTCCGAATAAAATAATAACATATGAATATTATATTAATATAATATTCATATGTTATTATTTTATTCGGAATATTATATTTTTATTTCTTCTGTTGTGGTTAATGTTGATCTATGTTTAGTAATATAATATTATTATTTTAATATTAAAATAATAATATTATATTACTAAACATAGATCAACATTAACCACAACAGAAGAAATAAAAATATAATATTCCGAATAAAATAATAACATATGAATATTATATTAATATAATATTCATATGTTATTATTTTATTCGGAATATTATATTTTTATTTCTTCTGTTGTGGTTAATGTTGATCTATGTTTAGTAATATAATATTATTATTTTAATATTAAAATAATAATATTATATTACTAAACATAGATCAACATTAACCACAACAGAAGAAATAAAAATATAATATTCCGAATAAAATAATAACATATGAATATTATATTAATATAATTTTTCTCTCAAAATTTGAGACCGGCTCGTCACAATAAGACTAACCACAGATATCATAATTTTGAAATTCGGACCCGAAGTTATTCAAAAATGCAACTTTTCGCGACGTGCCTGCTTAGATTAGGAGAGGTGTCTGGTGCAGTCAAGCTGCTGACTCAGTAGCTTGATGACATAGCACCTGTGCAGTGGAGGTGCTTATATGCACTAAAATTCCTAAAAATTCCATAAAATTTTTGTTTGATCTCGAAAAATCGTCGTTTCTTTTTGGCTAAAGGCTAGGCCGTTACACTGAGCCTCCCAAACTCGAGCTCAAGCCATTATCATCATTCTTAAAGTATGCATTTCTAGAAGATGGGGATATTTACCCTGTGATTATAAGCTCTGCTTTAGAGCCACAGGAAGAAGAAGCACTAATCCGAGTGTTGAAGACACACAAGATAGCTCTTGAATGGACCATAAGTGACCTTAAAGGCATTAGTCCAACCCGATGCATGTACAAAATTCGGCTTGAAGATGACGCCAAACCAGTGGTGCAACTACAAAGGCGCCTGAATCCAGCCATGAAGGAAATGGTGCAAAAATAAGCACAAAGCTGTGGTAGGCTGGGATTATTTATCCTATTTCAGGCAGTCCCTGGGTGATCTCTGTCCAAGTCGTACCCAAGAAAGGAGGAATGACAGTGGTTCATAATGAAAAGAATGAACTGATTCCCACAAGAATAGTTACAGGGTGGCGTATGTGTATTGACGATAGGAGACTCAACAACGCCACAAGAAATGATCATTTTCCTTTACCATTCATAGATAAGATGCTGGAAAGACTAGTAGGGCATGCATTCTACTGATTCTTGGATGGTTATTCAGGTTACAATCAAATTGCAGTAGACCCTCAGGATCAAGAAAATACAGCATTCACATGCCCATATAGAGTGTTTGCTTACAGAAGAATGCCATTTGGCTTATGCAATGCACCTGCAACCTTTTAGACGTGTATGCTATCCATTTTCTCTGATATGGTTGAGAAATTCCTTGAAGTATTCATGGATGACTTCTCTGTCTTTAGAGATTCATTTAACTTCTGCCTTAACCATCTGGCCTTAGTTTTGAAACGATGCCAAGAAACAAACCTAGTTTTAAACTGGAAAAAATGCCACTTCATGGTAATTGAAGGAATTGTTCGTGGACATCGGATTTCAAACAAAGGGATAGAGTTGGATCAAGCTAAGGTGGAAGTAATTGAACGATTACTACCACCCACTAATGTTAAGGCAATCAGAAGTTTTCTGGGACATGCAGGATTTTATAGGAGGTTCATAAAGGATTTTTCAAAAATTGCAAAGCTCTTGTGCAACTTGTTAGTCATTGACACTCTATTTGTTTTTGACAAAGAGTGTCTGCATGCCTTTGAAATTCTGAAAGCCAAGCTTATTACTGCACCCGTCATTTCTGCCCCCAACTGGGACCTACCATTCAATTTAATGTGTGATGCCAATGACCATGCCATTGGCACAGTTCTGGGGCAGAGACATGACAAGCTCCTTGATAACGTGAGAATTCTTATATATTTTGGAATCAATAAAAATAAGCATCAATTCGTTGGTAGCATAGTCCAAACCAACAATGAATTCTCACGATCAAATATTAATTCTAATTAAAGTAACCGAGATCAAGAGTAATTCAACCTCGGGTCGTTCTTCCTAGGAGTTGCAAATGAAGTGTCATATCATTGGCTATGAGAGGAAATGGGGGTTTGGATGATTGCAAGAGAGCAAGTAATGTAAATAGCAAGAAATTAAATGAGCATGCAAGGAATTAAAGGAAAGTAAGTAAAGGCAATAAAAATGGAAATTAAGTACTAAAAAGAACTCTTGGTGAGAATTGGGGAATTAAGGATTCCTATCCTAGTTATGGACCACAAACATGGCAATTGTGTGGAATTAATCCCAATTAGACAATCCTACTTGAGAATTAGTCAAAAGGGCATAATTGATTCCAATCTCTAAGTCCTAAGTCAACACTAGTGGGTCACTTAGAGTCAAACCAATTAACAATCTTCACACAATGCGAAATGGACATCCACAACTCAATTCCACCCAAACACCCAATTTCTCAACCAAGAGTGTGAAAACTAAACATGAAAGAAATAAAGTCAAAGCAAATAAAAGTCAAAGAAATTTAACTTCAAATGCAAGAAATCTCTTGGCAAGTAATTGAGAACTAAGATTACCTATCCTATCCATTGACCACAAACACATGATGATTATGAAGAGTTAATCCTACTTAGTCAACCTTACATCGAAGATAAGTCAAATAGGCGTAGTTGATTTCAATCCATAAGTCCTAAGTCAACACTAATGGGTCACTTAGAGTCAATGGAAACCAAATCAACTAACTACTCTAATATATCAACCAAGAATGGACATCAATGATTCAAGGAGCATCAAAGTCATCAATTCCAAGCCAAGAATGAAGAAAAACTAAGCAAAAACTAAGCCAAGCATTTTATCAAACACTTGGTGTGCATGAAAATAAAATAATATTAAATTGTAATAAAAATAAATCTATAACTACCAATTGCATGAAAATGAAAATAACAACTAAAGAAAGCAATAAATGAACATGAAAACATAAATTGCATTCAATGTAAATTAAAGTAACAAAGTGTGCATAAACATAAAAGTGACAAAAGAAATGAAATAACAAATAGAAAGGAAGAACAAAGATGCAATAACAATAAATGACAAGGAAAAGTAAATGAAAACAAGAATTAAAAGTAGAAATTACAAGAAATTAAACTAAGAAACCCTAGTTCTAGAGAGAATAGGAAGCTTCCCTCTCTAGAAAACAACCTACATAATGCTAAACTAACCCTAATTTCTCCCTCCCTTTCACATGGAGTGAGGCCTTGTTTAATATAGGAAGAATCAGCTTCAGAAAGTCCAAAAATTGGGCTCTGGAGGCCCAAAAATTGCCCCTAGCGATTTCCATTAAGTGAGTCACGTGCTGGGACGTGTGCGTACGCACACATGCTGATTTTCTTCTTGTGCCCGCGCACAGGATGTTGTGTGCACGCACACTCCAATGTGTGCTTCTCCTTTGTTTTCTTCATGTTTTCTCCCTCTTGCATGCTCTTCTTCCACTCTTATCAAGCCATTCCAACCTATTATACCTGAAATTACTCATCAAAACCATCAAGGCATCGAACGAGATAAAAGTGGGATAAAAGTGATTAAATTAAGCACAAAATAGCATGTGTTCACAATTAGGCTCAATTAAGGGAGAGAACACAAAAGTATGCTATTTAGATGAATAAATGTGGGTTTATGTGATGAAATCCACTCAAATCAAACCAAAATATATCGTCAAATATGGATTTAGCAAGTCTTCCACACTTAAACAATAGTATGTCCTCATGCTAATCACAATCAAAGCAGAAGGATAAGGAGGGCAAGCAATTTATTTAATGTAACTACTTATATGCATGCAACTATACTAAATGCTATCTATCTATATCTACACTATGGTTCCTATTGAGTTTGGCAAAAACAAACAAAAGAATTTCAATCAATCCAAAACAAGTCTTAGGCCAAAGCAAGGAAATGATGTAATGTGATCAATGTCCAAAGATTTGATTTAAAATTTTCAAAAACTAACAAGCAACTTGCAAGAAGATACAATATGAGAGATGGAAACATAGAATTGAGCGATCAAACCCCTCAGCGGATGTGTATACACTCTAATCGCTTAGCGTTTAGGGCTTAATCACTCAATCCTCCTTTAATCATGTTTCTCAAAGATTTGCAAGTCATCTAACAATCAACTAATACTTGATGTATGAATGCAAATATCATGAAGACTTTTGAGGAGTGTAATGGGGCTAGGGTAAGGGTAGGATTAATATTGTTAAGTGGGTTAATAGATTGGATCTTTGATTAGCTCAAGTATCCCACCTAATCCTATATCATCCTATATGCATAACAAAACAACCTAACTACCCATTTATCCTCTTTCTCACATTCACTCATGCATCCTCTTTTCAATTAACACACATATGCATCCTTTATTTAAATTATTATTTTCTTTTCTTTTTCTTTTTCTCTTTTTGTTTTTTCAAAAGGTATATACACCAAAATTTTTCTTTTATCAACAAAAAGAGGTGCATATGTTCAATAGCTCTAAAAAGCAAAAGGCAAGAGCAAGGATCCAAGGCTTTGAGCATCAATGGTTAGGAAGGTTTAAAGAAACAAAAACTTGGCCTAAAAAGTTCAAATGAGTTGCCTCCCCTAACTAAATGCTTGTGGTGTGAAGGTGTCAAGTGAAAAGCTTGAGACTGAGCAATTAAAGTCGTGATGATCCCAAAAGCAAAAGAGTGTGCCTAAGAACTATGGACACTACTGTCTGGGACTTTAAGCAAAGCTAAAGTTGAATCCAAGGGTTCCCCCAGATAAGTATCTGTGGCTTTTATGTATCCGGTGGTAATACTCGAAAACAAAGCGCTTAGGGTCACGGCCAGGCTAAAAAAGAAGCTGTGTTCAAGAATCAAGAAAAGCTAAACTAAGAAAATCAATAATATCATCCGGATTCTGAGTTCCTAAAGATGTCAATCCTTCTGAGTTTTAAAGGAAAGTGAGGTGTCAAACCTATTCAGAATTCAAGAGGCTAACTGCCCCATTCAAATATTTAGATGTTAAGTTTCATTGAGAGCTCTAAGACTTAATGTATTCTTCTTTACGTTATCATATCTTGTTTTTGGTTGCTTGGGGACAAGCAACAGTTTAAGTTTGGTGTTCTGATGAGCAGATATTTTATACACTTTTTAGTACTATTTTCTTAGTGCTTTTGGTTATGTTTTGTTAAGTTTTAAGAAGTTTTAGTAGGTTTTAGTGCAAAAATCACTTTTTGGATGCTACTTTGAGTTTTTGTGTTTTTCCTATGTTTTTAGATGATTTTTGGGGGATTCCGGCAAGTTTTGGAAAAGCCTGATTCAGAGACAGAGAAAGGGCTGCAGATGCTGTCAAATTCTGATCTTTATACATTTGAACGAGCATTTCTGGAGCTATAGAGGTCCAATTGACGCGCTCTCAATGGCATTGAAAATCTTACTTCCAGGGCTTTCCAGCAATGTATAATAGTCCATACTTATCTTTGGAAATGATGGCCCAAAACGGGCATTGAACACCCATCTAACCTTTTGCCCAGCATTTCAACGCCCCAAAGGGAGCAAGCTGGTGTTTAGATGCCCAAAAATGAGCAAGCCTGGCATCTAATGCCCCAAGAGGAGTCCCAGCACGTGGAGTCACCCCAAGCTCAGCCCAAACACTCACCAAGTGGGCCTAAGAAGTGGATTTTTGCACTACGAGTCTAGTCTGTCTGAATTCTGTAATCTCTAGTTATTATATTAGTATTTAAAGGGGAAGACCAGCCATGTTAGGATCTTCTACCACCCTATTTTCGAACTACACACTATTTTCTATAAGCTATGAGCAACTAAACCTCCTAAGTTAGGGTTAGGAGCTCTGCTGATTCTCATGGATTAATAATATTACCGTTTCTATTTCAATATGTCTGATTTATTCTCTTATGCGTTCTCATTCTTCAATCTCAATGAATTGAGGGTGAACCGTGACATTCATCCTTGTTCTACATGGGTTCTATGCGAGTCCAGACCCGGATAGCATTGAACTAAAGCTAGAGAATGCATTGCGGATTCCAAGAGCATGCCTGGGCAACATTGGATACATGACATAAAATCTCGTTGACCGTGGGTTACTGAGGTCTCTATGGCGTTAAGGCTAGAGTCAGAGAAGCAGCACTTTCTGATCCGAAAGATCCGACCTTACGTGTGGCGTTTTGAGTAGGATCGCTAAGGGGTGTGGTTTGCTTAGAGCTTCATCTTTGGCTACAGTGAGAAGCTATGAGTCAACTTGATGAGAGGACATGAGTTGATCGGATATGGTGGACTACTGTGGTTAGAAGAGATTAACTTGATGAGACGACATGAGTTAGTCACTTATGGCTGCTGATGAGCGGATAATTTATACGCTTTTTGGCATTATTTTTACATAGTTTTCAGTATGATTTAGTTAGTTTTTCGTATATTTTTATTAGTTTTTAATTAAAATTCACATTTCTGGACTTTAATATGAGTTTGTGTTGTGATTTCAGGTATTTTCTGGATGAAATTGAGGGACTTGAGCAAAAATCAGATTCAGAGGTTGAAGAAGGACTGCAGATGCTATTGGATTCTGACCTCCCTGGACTCAAAGTGGATTTTATGGAGCTACAGAACTCCAAATGGCGCGCTCTCAATTGCGTTGAAAAGTAGACATCCAGGGCTTTCCAGCAATATATAATAGTCCATACTTTGCCAGGGTTTAGACGACACAAACTGGCGTTCAACTCCAGTTCCATGCTGCATTCTGGAGTTAAACGCCAGAAACAGGTTGCAAAGTGGAGTTAAACGCCAGAAACAGGTTAAAAACTGGCGTTCAACTCCAAGAGAAGCCTCTACACATGTAAAGCTTAATGCTCAGCCCAAGCACACACCAAGTGGGCCCCAGAAGTGGATTTCTGCATCATTTACTCATTTCTATAAACCCTAGTAACTACTTTAGTATAAATAGGACTTTTTACTATTGTATTTACATCTTTGGATATCTTTGGATTATCTTTTGATCCTTTGATCATGTTTAAGGGGCTGGCCATTCGACCATGCCTGGACCTTATCACTTATGTATTTTCAACGGTAGAGTTTCTACACTCCACAGATTAAGGTGTGGAGCTCTGCTGTTCCTCATGAATTAATATAAAGTACTACTGGTTTTTCTATTCAATTCAAGCTTATTCCTTCTCTAAGATATCCATTCGCACCCAAGAACATGATGAATGTGATAATTATGTGATGCTCATCATCATTCTCACCTATGAACGCGTGCCTGACAAACACTTCCGTTCTACATGCAAACAAGCTAGAATGAGTATCTCTTAGATATCTAATACAAAGGACCGAGTCCGAGATATTAGAATCTTTGTGGTATAAGTTAGAACCCATGGATGGCCATTCTTGAGATCCGCAAAGTCTAAACCTTGTCTGTGGTATTCCGAGTAGGATCTGGGAAGGGATGGCTGTGACGAGCTTCAAACTCACGAGTGCTGGGCATAGTGACAGACGCAAAAGGATAGTAAATCCTATTCCAGTATGATCGAGAACCGACAGATGATTAGCCATGCAGTGACAGTGCATTGGACCATTTTCACAGAGAGGATGGGATGTAGCCATTGACAACGGTGATGCCCTACATAAAGCTTGCCATGGAAGGGAGTAGGAATGATAGGATGAAGACAGCAGGAAAGCAGAGGTTCAGGAGGAACGAAAGCATCTCTATACGCTTATCTGAAATTCTCACCAATGAATTACATAAGTATCTCTATCCCAGTTTATATTTTATTTATGTTTTTATTATCTATTCACCATAACCATTTGAATCCGCCTGACTGAGATTTACAAGGTGACCATAGCTTGCTTCAGGCCGACAATCTCCGTGGGATCGACCCTTACTCACGTAAGGTTTATTACTTGGACTACCCAGTGAACTTGCTGGTTAGTTGTGCAAAGTTATGATAAAGAGTTGAGATTACAATTATGCGTACCAAGTTGTTGGCGCCATTGATGATCACAATTTCGTGCACCAAGTTTTTGGCGCCGTTGCCGGGGATTGTTCGAGTTTGGACAACTGACGGTTCATCTTGTTGCACAGATTAGGTAATTTTATTTTGATTTTAAGCTTTTTATTTCTTATTTTTGAAAAATAAAAAAAATAATTTCTTCTTTTTTCGTTTTTCCCAATTAATTTTCGAAAAATAAAAAAAAAATTTATAAAATCATAAAATCAAAAATATTTTTTTGTGTTTCTTGTTTGAGTCTAGAGTCAAGTTTTAAGTTTGGTGTCAATTTCATCTTTTTAATTTTCTAAAAAATTATTTTCGAAAATTTCATGCATTGCATTCTTCATGATCTTCAAGTTGTTCTTGGCAGTCTTCTTGTTTGATCTTCATATTTTCTTGTTTTGTGTCTTTTCTTATTTTTCATACGCATTCTTGAAACATTAATGTCTAAAGAATAAAAATTTTTAAGTTTGGTGTCTTGCATGTTTTCTTTTTTTGAAAATTTTTCAAAAATAAGTTCTTGGTGTTCATCTTGACATTCAAAGTGTTCTTGGTGTTCATATTGACATTCATAGTGTTTTTGCATGCATTTTTGGTTTTGATCTTAATTCTTCATGTTTTGTTTCATTCTTGCTGTTTAATGAAAAAAAAAAAAGAGAGAAAAACATCAAAAAGATATCTTTTCCTTTTTTATCTTTCTTTATTAAAATTCAAAAATAAAAAAAAATATCTTTTCCTTTTTCACTCATAAATTTTCGAAAATTTGAGTTGACTTTTTCAAAACTTTTTAAAATTTAGTTGTTTCTTATGAGTCAAATCAAATTTTCAATTTAAAAATTCTATCTTTTTTCAAATTTTTTTCAAAAATCAAATCTTTTTCAATTTTTCTTTCATATTTTTGAAAATTTCAAATTAATTTTCAAAACTTTTTCTTATTTTTATTCCATACTTTTGAATTCAATGCTAACAATTAATGTGATTGATTCAAAAATATTAAGTTTGTTACTTGCCTAATAAGAAAGGTTCAATCTTTAAATTTTAAAATCAAATCTTTTTGTTTCTTGTTAGTCAAGTAATCAACTTTAATTTTCAAAATCAAATCTTTTTAAAATTCTTTTTCAAATCTTTTTCAAATTAAATTTCAATCACATCTTTTTCAAAATTTAATTTCAAAATCCTTTCTAACTTTTTATCTTTTCAAATTTGATTTTCAAATCTTTTTCAATTAACTACTTTACTTTTTATTTGATTCTTATCTTTTTCAAAATTACCTAACTAACTCCCTCTCTAATTTTCGAAAATCCCTTCTCTCTTTCTCAAATTTCCTTTTTAATTAACTAATTGTTTTGATTTCAATTTAATTTGATTTCAATTTTAATTTTCGAATTTTAACATTAATTTTAAAATATTTTTATTTTATTTTATTTAAATTTTCGAATTCTTCTCTTCCTCACCTCCTTCTATTTATTTATTCATCTACTAACACTTCTCCTCCACCCAAAAATTTGAACCCCACCCCCCTCTCTGTGTTCGAATTTTTCATCTTCTCCTTCTTACATTCTTCTCTTCTTATACTTGCATAAGGAATCTCTATACTGTGACATAGAGGATTCCATATTTTCTTTTGTTTTCTCCTCTTTTTCATATGAGTAGAAACAAGGATAAGAACATTCTTGTTGAAACTGATCCTGAACCTGAAAGAACTCTGAAGAGGAAGCTAAGGGAAGCTAAAGCTCAACTCTTTGGAGAAAATCTGACAGAAATTTTCGAAAAGGAAGGAGACATGGCCGAAAATAATAACAATGCAAGGAAGATGTATATATTCTATGATGGTCTGTCTGAGCTATCAAAGATGTCACTGGACCATTCTGCAGGTGGATCTATTCACCTAAAGAAAATACCTGCAGAAGCTCAAGAACTCATTGATATGGTTGCAAATAACCAGTTAATGTACACTTCTGAAAGGAATCCAGTGAATAATGGGACGCCTATGAGGAAGGGAGTTCTTGAAATTGATACTCTGAATGCCATATTGGCTCAGAACAAAATATTGACTCAGCAAGTCAATATGATCTCTCAGAGTCTGAATGGATTGAAGGAATCATCCAACAGTACTATAGAGGCATCTTCTGAAGAAGAAGCTTATGATGCTGAGAACCCTGCAATAGCAGAGGTGAATTACATGGGTGAACCCTATGGAAACACCTATAATCCCTCATGGAGGAATCATCCAAATTTCTCATGGAAGGATCAACAAAAGCCTCAACAAGGCTTTAATAATTGTGGAAGAAACAGGTTTAGCAATAGCAAGCCTTTTCCATCATCGACTCAGCAACAGACAGAGAATTCTGAGCAGAATCCATCTAGCTTAGCAAATATAGTCTCTGATCTATCTAAGGCCACTTTAAGTTTCATGAATGAAACAAGGTCCTCCATTAGAAATTTGGAGGCACAAGTGGGCCAGCTGAGTAAAAGAGTCACTGAAACTCCTCCTAGTACTCTCCCAAGCAATACAGAAGAGAATTCAAAAAGAGAGTGCAAGGCCATTGATTTAACCATCATGGCCGAACCTACAAGGAAGGGAGAGGACGTAAATCCCAGTGAGGAAGACCTCCTGGGACGTCCAGTGATCAGCAAGGAGTTTCCCTCTGATGAACCAAAGGAATCTGAGGCTCAATTAGAGACCATAGAGATTCCATTGAACCTCCTTCTACCTTTCATGAGCTCTAATGAGTATTCTTCTTCTGAAGAGAATGAAGATGTTACTGGAGAGCAAGTTGCCAAGTACCTTGGTGCAATCATGAAGTTGAATGCCAAATTATTTGGTAATGAGACTTGGGAAGATGAACCTCCCTTGCTCACCAATGAACTGAGTGATCTGGATCAACTGACATTGCCTCAGAAGAAACAGGATCCTGGAAAGTTCTTAATACCTTGTACCATAGGCACCATAACCTTTGAGAAGGCTCTATGTGACCTTGGGTCAGGGATAAACCTCATGCCACTCTCTGTAATGGAGAAACTTAGAATCTTTGAGGTGCAAGCTGTCAGAATCTCATTAGAGATGACAGACAACTCAAGAAAACAGGCTTATGGACAAGTAGAGGACGTGTTAGTAAAGGTTGAAGGCCTTTACATCCTTGCTAATTTCATAATCCTAGACACAGGGAAGGATAAGGATGAATCCATCATTCTTGGAAGACCCTTCCTAGCCACAGCAAGAGCTGTGATTGATGTGGACAGAGGAGAGTTAGTCCTTCAACTGAATGTGGACAACCTTGTGTTTAAAACTCAAGGATCTCCTTCTGTAACCATGGAGAGGAAGCATGAAAAGCTTCTCTCACTGCAGAGTCAACAAAAGCCCCCACAGTCAAACTCTAAGTTTGGTGTTGGGAGGCCACAACCAAACTCTAAGTTTGGTGTTGAACCCCTACATTCAAACTCTAAGTTTGGTGTTGGGAGGTCCCAACAATGCTCTGAACATCTGTGAGGCTCCATGAGAGCTCACTGTCAGGCTATTGACATTAAAGAAGCGCTTATTGGGAGGCAACCCAATGTTATTTAATCATATCTATTTTATTTTCTTTTTGTTGTTCTGTGTTTTATTAGGTTGATGATCATGTGAAGTCACAAAAACTACTAAAAAATAAAAAACAGAATGAAAAATAGCATTGAAAACAGCATACCCTGGAGGAGAGCAGTCTGGTGTTTAAACGCCAGAAACAAGCATCTGTTTGGCGTTTAACGCCAGAAACAGGTACCAAGCTGGCATTTAACGCCAGAAACAAGCATCTTCCTGGCGTTAAACGCCAGAAACAAGCTACATTTGAACGTTTAACACCAGAAACAGGTAGCAGTCTGGCGTTAAATGCCAGGATTGCACAGCAAGGGCGTTTTACACGCCTAATTGGAGCAGAGATGTTAAGTCCTTGGCCCCACTGGATCTGTGGACCCCATAGGATCCCTACCACTTCTTCTCTCATCTTCATCCCTTTTCATAATATTCTTCCTCAATTAACCTCCACCAATCACCTCCATTACTCCTCCAAAACCATCATACAACCCACCTACACCCACCCACTTAAATTCAAACCATCACTCCTTCCTTTTCACACATCATAACCACCTAAACCCCCTTGACCAAACCATTCACACACCTCTATCTCCTCCATTCTCTTCTTCTTCTACTCACTTCTTTCTTCTTTTGCTCGGGGATGAGCAAACCTTTTAAGTTTGGTGTGGTAAAAGCATTGCTTTTTGTTTTTTCATAACCATCTAGGGCACCTAAGGCCAGAGACATTCTCATTGAAGAGGACAAGCCCATCACTAAGAAAAGGATGGAGCAAACAAGAGATCATGGACCTCAACAAGAGCATGAGGAAATCCCCCACCATGAAATCCCTGAGATGCCTCAAGGGATGCACTTTCCTCCACAGAATTATTGGGAGCAAATCAACACCTCCCTAGGAGAATTAAGTTTCAACATGGGACAACTAAGGGTGGAGCACCAAGAGCACTCCATCATCCTCCATGAAATTAGAGAAGATCAAAGAGCTATGAGGGAGGAGCAAGAAAGACAAAGAAGAGACATAGAGGAGCTCAAGAGCACCATTGATTCTTCCAGAAGAGGAAGACGCCACCCTCATTAAGGTGGACTCATTCCTTAATCTCCTTGTCTATTTATTTTTTGTTTTTCGATTTCTGAGCTTTATGTTTATTTATATTTGTGTCTTATTACATGATCATTAGTGTCTAAGTGTCTATGCCTTAAAGTTATGAATATGAATCCATCACCTCTCTTGAATGAAAAATGTTTTAATTACAAAAGAACAAGAAGTACATGGTTTCGAATTCATCCTTGAAACTAGTTTAATTATTTTGATGTGGTGGCAACACTTTTTGTTTTCTGAATGAATGCTTGAACAGTGCATATGTCTTTTGAAGTTGTTGTTTATGAATGTTAAAAATGTTGGCTCTTGAAAGAATGATAAAAAGGAGAAATATTATCTGATAATCTGAAAAATCATAAAAATGATTCTTGAAGCAAGAAAAAGCAGTGAATACAAAAGCTTGCAGAAAAAAATGCGAAAAAAAGAGAAAAAGAAAAAGAAAAAGCAAGCAGAAAAAGCCAAAAGCTCTTTAAACCAAAAGGCAAGAGCAAAAAGCCAATAGCCCTTAAAACCAAAAGGCAAGGGTAAATAAAAAGGATCCAAGGCTTTGAGCATCAGTGGATAGGCGGGCCTAAAGGAATAAAATCCTGGCCTAAGTGGCTAAACCAAGCTATCCCTAATCATGTGCTTGTAGCGTGAAGGTGTCAAGTGAAAACTTGAGACTGAGCGGTTAAAGTCAAGGTCCAAAGCAAAAACAGAGTGTGCTTAAGAACCCTGGACACCTCTAATTGGGGACTTTAGCAAAGCTGAGTCACAATAATTTATAGTATATTCTCTTCTTTTTATCCTATTTGATTTTTAGTTGCTTGGGGACAAGTAACAATTTAAGTTTGGTGTTGTGATGAGCGGATAATTTATACGCTTTTTGGCATTATTTTTACATAGTTTTCAGTATGATTTAGTTAGTTTTTAGTATATTTTTATTAGTTTTTAATTAAAATTTACATTTTTAGACTTTACTATGAGTTTTTGTATTTTTCTGTGATTTCAGGTATTTTATGGCTGAAATTGAGGGACTTGAGCAAAAATCAGATTCAGAGGTTGAAGAAGGACTGCAGATGTTGTTGGATTCTGACCTCCCTGCACTCAAAGTGGCTTTTCTGGAGCTACAGAACTCCAAATGGCGTGCTCTTAATTGCGTTGGAAAGTAGACATCCAGGGATTTCCAGCAATATATAATAGTCTATACTTTGCTCGGGTTTAGATGACACAAACTGGCGTTCAACTCCAGTTCCATGCTGCATTCTGGAGTTAAACGCCAGAAACAGGTTGCAAAGTGGAGTTAAACGCCAGAAACAGGTTACAAACTGGCGTTCAACTCCAAGAGAAGCCTCTACACGTGTAAAGCTCAATGCTCAGCCAAGCACACACCAAGTGGGCCCCAGAAGTGGATTTCTGCATCATTTACTCATTTATGTAAACCCTAGTAACTAGTTTAGTATAAATAGGACTTTTTACTATTGTATTTACATCTTTGGATATCTTTGGATTATCTTTTGATCCTTTGATCATGTTTAGGGGGCTGGCCATTCAGCCATGCCTGGACCTTATCACTTATGTATTTTCAACGGTAGAGTTTCTACACTCCATAGATTAAGGTGTGGAGCTCTGCTATTCCTCATGAATTAATATAAAGTACTACTGGTTTTTCTATTCAATTCAAGCTTATTCCTTCTCTAAGATATCCATTCGCACCCAAGAACATGATGAATGTGATGATTATGTGACGCTCATCATCATTCTCACCTATGAACGCGTGCCTGACAAACACTTCTGTTCTACATGCAAACAAGCTAGAATGAGTATCTCTTAGATATCTAATACAGAGGACCGAGTCCGAGATATTAGTATCTTTGTGGTATAAGTTAGAACCCATGGATGGCCATTCTTGAGATCCGGAAAGTCTAAACCTTGTATGTGGTATTCCGAGTAGGATCTGGGAAGGGATGGCTGTGACGAGCTTCAAACTCGCAAGTGCTGGGCGTAGTGACAGACGCAAAAGGATAGTAAATCCTATTCCAGTATGATCGAGAACCGACATATGATTAGCCATACAGTGACAGCGCATTGGACCATTTTCACAGAGAGGATGGGATGTAGCCATTGACAATGGTGATGCCCTACATAAAGCTTGCCATGGAAGGGAGTAGGAATGATTGGATGAAGACAGCAGGAAAGCAGAGGTTCAGGAGGAACGAAAGCATCTCTATACGCTTATCTGAAATTCTCACCAATGAATTACATAAGTATCTCTATCCCAGTTTATATTTTATTTATGTTTTTATTATCAATTCACCATAACCATTTGAATCCGCCTGACTGAGATTTACAAGGTGACCATAGCTTGCTTCAGGCCGACAATCTCCGTGGGATCGACCCTTACTCACGTAAGGTTTATTACTTGGACGACCCAGTGCACTTGCTGGTTAGGTGTGCGAAGTTGTGATAAAGAGTTGAGATTACAATTGTGCGTACCAAGTTGTTGGCACCATTGATGATCACAATTTCGTGTACCAGCTGCCATTGAATGAATCATTTGTTATTGAAGTAGACAGTAAGAAAAGTTAATCTGGAAAGAATACGCATCTCCGAAGGCTTAAATGAATCTTTATCACTATTTTCACATCAATCTCGTATTTCGTTTATGCTTTCAAACAAACAATCATCTTTTCTAATCGCCTGACTAAGATTTACAAGGCAGCCATTGCTTGCTCAATCCGACAATCTCTGTGGGATTTGACTCTCACTTACCTGAGGTATTACTTGGATGACCCAGTGCACTTGTCAGTTCAGTTGTGTGGAGTTTAATTTTGCACACTGTTCCGAGGGTTACCTGAAACTGTGGGTCAATCTCAGACGAGATCTTCTGTACTGATCAGAGCTGTTGTGTCCGACTTATTGATGGTGGCCGGAGCCGCCGTGTCCGACTTGTTCGACTTGGTGATAATTCTGATCCTTCGTCACCGGAGGGTGGTGGTACTTGCAAGGGACTCCGATGCTTAAGTTAGCAAGGGTATTAAGCAGGTTTTTTGTAGAATCAGAGTATGAGTTATACCTGGGTGCTCCAGTGTATTTATAGTAGTGTGGAGTGACCTTTCTGGAGATAAGATAGTTATCTTATCTTATCTTATTTTTGAGTGAAGTCATCTTTATCTTCTGGGGGGCCGCCCTTATCTTCCTGGGCTTTAGTTGCCTTTAGATTGGGCTATGTCCCTTTATTTGGGCCCTTTTTGGGCTTCTTCATGATGATTTGGCCGAACTCTTTAAGAAGAGGTCCGGTAATCCTGACCCGAAGAGGTGGTCGACTTGTCGTCAATCAGCCCGGGTCGGACAGCTCGACACATGGTATGAACAGTGCCCCTGCTCAAGTGTGGTCTTTTTTTTTTTTGAGGTCGAGTCCTTTTTAGGACTTCAATCCTTCTCTGGAAAAGCTGAGCTCGAGCATTTGTTGATCTCTTTTGTAGAGCTTCCCTTTGAATGTGGAACGTTTTTCTTTATTCCTTTAATTTTGAAAACGTGTGTTCCTTGCCTTGGGAACGCGCGAGGGCTTTAAATGCTCCTTAACTTCCTCCTTTGCCATTTCCTTTGCTTCCCACTCCTTTCTTCATTTCAAATTTTCAAAGAGTCTCTGTTCTCCGTTTCTCCTCTTTCTTGCTTCACTGTAACTCCATCCTTTCCCTTCCGTTTTTTCTGGCTCGCCTGGGACTTTTGTTTTCACGTTTTCACGCTTCTCTCCGTGGCGCCATTTGGTGGTTGTTGGTGCTTCGCTTGTTTGAAAGGTGATCTTTGGTCTCGTTTTTCGTCTTCAACCTCTCAGTGTTCATCGTCTCCTCCCTTTTGCAGGTAGGTTTTCTTTTCTGTTTCTTTCTTTTACCTCTTTCACCGTTCTTTGTGCTTGCATTGTTCTATCTTTTGGCAAAATTTTGATTTTGCTTGAATTTGCATTGGAAAGCTTGAACCTTTTCATATCGTCATGCTTGATTGTTGCTGTGACGCATGAGTTCCTTCGACTTATATATGCTCCTTGGTGTATTCCCTGATAATTTGATGCTTTTAGGGTTTTGCATGTTGTCACTGCTTCTGACCGTACCTTTTGTGGCTTATGAACTGCTTGATTCTAAAAAAGATTGTGCCTTTTGGTGATTTTGATCTGTTTGATTGTTGACAGTTTCCTTCGCTAGTAGTTTTGTTGAAAGATGGCTACTTTTGATGACTTTTTGATTTTGTGATTTTCTTCTCGGAGTGTCTTTTGTTTGAAAGAAGGTTATTTTTCTTGTTGAGATGACCTTGTAGATTTTCCTGAAAGAAAGAAGGTTATTTTTCTTGTTGAGATGACCTTGTAGATTTTCCTTGTAGATTTCCCCAAGTCTTCGTTCTATTACCGCCTCCAAAGGATGCCCCTGGACCTTGGGTTGTGTCCCGGGGTCTCCTTTTGCTATTGTATCTGTTTTCGTCCGAGCTGTTTTTGTTATGCCCGAGTTGTTATTTAGTAATCCTCTCTCTTTTCCTTTGCTGTAGGACTAGTTGACCATGTCTTCTCGCAAAAATATTATCGAGACATCCTCCAAAGTCCCCGAGGGAATGTCTGACTGGTTGGACTCCCTCGTTCTGATGTGTGTTTTCGTAGTTAATTCTGAGTTCTGCGTGGAGCTTAGAAAACATCATCGAATCTATAGTAGTAGGGAGCAGGAGAAGAACTATGAGTTGGTGGCGCCGGATTCTGACGAGAGGGTTTGCTTTCCTTCTCTAACCCCGGGGGAACGCCCTTTCTTTTATGCTTACGATTACTTTTTTAGCCAGATGAATATTACCCTACCTTTTACCTCTTTCGAGACTGATTTGCTGTGGTCATGTAATGTAGCTCTGTCCCAGCTTCATCCTAACTCATGGGGCTTTATTAAGATTTTTTAGTTTCTTTGCCAAGAGTTGGATGCCAAACCTTCTCAAACTCTCCTTCTCTATCTTTTTGTTTTAACTAAACCCGGGATCTCTTTAAAAAGAAAGCTTCTTGGATTTCTTTTCGGTCTGCTCAAGGACATAAAGTGTTTGCTATGTATGACGAGTCCTTTAGGGACTTTAAGAATTACTTTTTTAAGGTCCGAGCTGTTGAGGGAGCTCGGCCATTTTTCTTAGAGTCGAATAATGAACCTGCCTTCCCCTTGTGTTGGCAAAAGAATGTTGTGGTGTCTCGATACTCGTGGGAGATGCTTGATGAGGTCGAGTAGGATTTTGTGAATGTGTTGGAAGATATTTGGGGGCAACTTCCCCATCTCGGTACAAAGAGATTTTTGGGGGACCCCCCTCTTGTCCGAGTTGAGCTGGGTAGTGACCGACTTCCTTTGCTTTGTTTTACTTACTTTTGTTTCTTTTCTTTCCAGTTTATAATTTTTTTTTTGGTTAATTTTTTTCAGAGATGGCCAAGACCAATGATTCCATGAAAGCCTTTAAGAAGGCGAGGAAGGCTACCGCTACCCAGAACATCTCGGCCAAGGCTGTAGGGGAGGGATCTTCCCAAGTTCCTCCTAAGAAGCCGATCTTGAGCTCTGTTGGACCGAGGAGGATTATTCCGACTCCTCAGGTCCCTTTGGTTGATCCTCCCCAGACTTCTGTTGCTACCTCTTCTCCTAATGTTGGCCCTTCTCCAAAAAGACAGAGGACTGTTGAGCCTTTCAATTTGGACGCCCCGGACTTTGATGCCGTTGGATTTGTTGATCAACAAATTGCTCCTTATGGTGTTGTTCCTACTGATGATGTCTCCCTCCATCGTCATTTGGACTTTATTAACCGGAGTAGTATTAAGATGGCACATATGGGAGCGGCTTTATACCGAACTGCCCAGGATCTTCCCATTCATGCCACAAAGGCTTTTATGGAGGAGGCCAAATCGTAGTTCGACAGGATCAAGGGGTTGAAGGAGGAGCTTGAGGTGAAGATGGTGAGGCTGAAAAAAGAGTTAGAGGGTGAGAAGATTCGAGCTACTGCTGCGGTGGCCTCTGCGAAGTTGGCTGAGGATATGGCACTGAAGCATAAGGAGAGCTATGTCTTGACTTATGGTGAGATGATGGAGCTTAGGAAGAGTTTGAAATCTGCTCGAGCTGACTATGCCGAGCTTCAGAGCCATCTTGTGGGCAGTGTGACTCCTGCTTATGAGAACCTGAAGGATCAGGTCCGAGTTCATGCTCCTGATCTCGACCTTTCTTTCTTCAGCTTAGATAATGTTGTGGAAGATGGGAAGATCGTCCCTGCCACGGATAAAGATGATGATGCAGATCCACCTCCAGTGCCATCCACCAAGGCTTCTGTTGCCCGGACCTCTTCAACACCTGCAGCCAAGGTCGAACACCCTGATTCGGATCCTGATGTTCAGATCCTGAATCGGGCGGATGGGATTGTCGACGCTGTCCCCCTTCAGACTCGTCCTCCTTCACCCCGAGATGCTGCCACTGAGGAGTTGATGAGTCCATATTTGATGGTATATTTCAACTCACTTTGAATGGATTTTAGCATATGAACTCACACTTAAGCACCAAAATAACATACTTTTGTGTTTGATCCCTAATTTGAACTTAAATGTGAAAACATGCAATTTTGTACTTTAAATAGAGCAATTTGATCCCACCTTTGTGTCATTCGATGCCGTGATATGGTTTGTGAGTAATTTCAGGCCTTGAAGGCAAGAAGGGAAGGATAAAAGTGGAAGAAAGCATGTACAAGGGAGAAAGCATGAAGAAAACAAGGAAAAGCACACACAGCGAAGTGTGCGTGTGCACAGCCTTTGGTGCGCACGCACAAGCGAGAAAATCCGTGTGTGCGTGCGCACAGCCCTGTGTGTGCGTGCACAAGAAGAAATTTCCATGTGTGCGTACGCACATGTCAATTTTCAGCCGCGTGTGCGGACGCACATGTCTTTGCGTCCGCACAGGTCCCAACACGTGATTTCATTAATGATGCACGTGTTTCGTGATTTCTGGGGCCCTTGGCTCATTTTTGGAAGGCTGAAATGCTATTTTGGAGTGCTATATAAAGGAGACTTCAACACTTATCAAAGGGGGGAAGCATTAGAGCAATTTTTACATAGTTATCATAGTAATTAGGAGTAGGAGTATTGTAGAGTAGAAAGCTCTCTTAGGGTTTATCAATTTCCATTGTGGTATTTTATAGCAAGCTTTGATTTTGATTTTACTTCTTCAATTGTAAGTACTCTCAATTTCCTCTTTAATTCAAGCACTTTTACTTTCAATTTCTCTTGGTTCAAGTTACTTTTTTCATATTGCAATTTTGTGTTTCTTGAAGTTTTGATTGATGAATTTTACATTTCATGCTTCCTTTATACTTGATTGCTTGTTTAAGTTTGGTTTTGTTGATAGTTGGTTGTAGTTTTACATTTTACTTTGCAATTCTCCATGTTTTACTTTTATGTACACAAGGTGTTTGTGAAAATGCCAACTCTAGATTTTGAGTAGATTTTCCCACCTTGACTTGTGGTTTGAGTCTTTAGGATACTAGAGTCATAATGTCCGACATTTAGTGGTAATTCTTGGGTAGTTAGTTGGCTCTTGTTTCCATTGACACTAGCCTTTTATCAATTAGTTTGGTAAGTTGGTTAGGACTTTTGGATTAAGGTCAATTATGCTTGCTTGTGGGGTTGACTAGGCGAGATTGACTCGTGATAATTACCATAGTTGTGGTTATGGCCATGATAGGATTCCTTGGATACTCACTCCCAAGTCAAGGCTCTTTTATTGCGTTTATAGCATTTTCACTAGTTTTGATCTCACTTCCCTTTAATTGCATTAATTACAATTTTGACCATTGCTTAGTTCTTTTAATCTTTTGTTCTTTGATTTCAAAACCCCTTTTTTCCCTCTTCACAACCGAAAGAAGTAACATTTCATTTGCAATCCTAGGGAGAACGACCCGAGGTTTAATTACTCTTGGTTTATATTTTGAATATTTGATTTGAGCATTACTTGTTGGCTAGGAACTATACTAACAATGCCAATCTTATTTTGAGATTAAATTCCTAGTCGACGGAAATGTTCAACCTATCAAATTTGGCACCGTTGCCGGGGATCTGCAAATGGTGTTATGTCTTTTGGTTGTTGTGAATATGTTAGTAGTGTAAATAGCTCTTTTTGGTTGTTTGTTCATTTTTGTTAGTAGGATTTTGTTTATATTTTCTTAATGACTTTTTCTCACCATTGCCACTATGCACCCTAATGGAACCCAAATACTTACCCTTATAGTTACCAATCTTACACACCACCCCCTCACTACATGCAAAACCCTTACCCTCATGAGTTTGACTGTCAACCTTCATCGCCTCAATCCTCATCTTCGTATACGGATTAAACCACACAAGAAGTATTTTTCATGCTCATTCAAGAACAACAAGAGTTCTGGAAGAAGCAAGAGCAAGTCATGTCTACCTTAGCCAAGGCTTTGGGTTATTTAGATTTATTACGTTCATGCCACGAGCAACAAACTCTAGTGGATGAATATGTGGAACCAAGTGAGAAGTGTGGAGTGAAAGAAGAATTGAAAAATCAAGTAGAAGATGGCAAGACACCATATGAAGTGCAAGAGGAGATAAATGAAGAGTGGATAGGAATTGATCAAGAGGATTCCATCATTCAAGATTTTTTGTCCAACTTGGGTAATTCCTTCTATGACCTTCATGAACCTGCATCATTAGATTTGGAAAGAGATGTCGATGTGGACTTCACACAACCTCCGATATTTGACTTGAGTGATAATGAAGAAGATTCAAAAGAGGTTGAGGAAGATTCTGTTTGCCAAGAAGTAAAGATAGTTGTGCAAGAACGAATTGAACAGGTGAAGATTTCTCTAACAAGATTTCGAAGCCCATATCAATACGTCGTTATAGAAACGGATGGCCAACTTCGAACCTTTCTTGGAGTAGTGGATGGTGAAGAGAAGAATGTTGATTGGTTAAGAAATGGAAAGTTCATCAAAGGAGCCGACTCAACATTTGGAGCTCAATTTTGGTGCATGAGTCACTTTAGTGGATTCCGGAGAGTGCACAAGCGTATCAATGGTGATAGAGGAACTCAAGTGTGGGATCCGAGCATCAAATTCAAGAATCAATACTTAAGGATCCTCGTTACTAGCTTGAAGTCTCTTATGAGTTCGATGCAACTTAGTTGGGACCCCGGAGGTCGGATCAATAGCAAACTTGGTTGGAGATTCAAGGAGGAGTGAAAGCATAAGTCGCCCTAACAAGGATCTCCTCACCAAGTCCAACATAGGACTATAAACCAAAGTGCTAGGTGGGAGGCACCCTCCATGGTAATATCCTTCTAACCTATTCACTTTTAGATTTTGTTTCATAAATAATTGGTTAGTTTCCTTGGTTGATTATTTTATTTTGATGGTTGTCGAGTAGTTTTAATGAAATAAGGTTTTTTTTTGGGAGTTTTGTGATGTTTTGGGGCTTGAAAACCTGTTTGGAATGTCAAATTTGGTGCCCTAGATCCAAAATTCTTGTTACAGGAACAGAGACCTGTGCGTCCGCACAGACCTGTGCATGCGCACAGCTCCCCTGTTTCCCATCCCTGTGTGTCCGCACAGCAGTATGCGTACGCACGCCCCCAAAAGCCCCTCTGTTCACCGCACACGCACAAGTTGTGCGCGTGCACAGCTTCTTCTTTTCCCTCTTCTATGCGTCCACACACCATGCGTGCGGCCGCACACCATGTGTGCGGCCGTAGGCATCCCTTTTTTTTCTCTAAAAAAAAAAGAAAAACTGCTTGAGCAACACCCCCTGGTCGCAGCGCACGCACAAGCTGTGTGTATGCTCCCAACCCTTTTCCCTCCCCTGTGCATCCGCATACCAAGTATGCGCCCGCACAGGTTGCGTTCCACCTTCTGCTTGCAGCGCTCGCATGACCCTGTGCGCGCACATACCTCTCTTTCTCCCCTGTGTGCATCCGCACACGACCTTGTGCGTCTGCACAGGTCACTTTTCGAACATTAATTCGAAAAGATCAGGGGCTTGATGAACCAAATATTCTTATGCCGGTTAGAATTTAGTGATGAATTCAATCGTGAATATAGTTTAACCAACACGCAAATATCGCATCAAACAATTCTAAAATCTCTGACCGAGAGTGTTGATCCCGGGTCGTTCTCCCTAGGAATTGCCTTAAAATGCACATCCTTGATTAGGAAATCTTTTGTGGTTTTGAGAATTTGTGCAAGAATTTAAGCTAATAAGAGCAAACCACAATTAATTGAGATAAAGGCCTTGGCTAAAGGTAAGTATTGGAAGTTCCATCATTATAGCTTCCTTCAATTATGATAAGAATTGATTGTTGCTTCACTTAGTTAACCCCCTAACAATGGAGGAAAGTCAAGTGAGAGTAACTAACTTGAGTCACAAGTCCTAGTCTCACCCTAGGGAAGTCTAGCTTTAGTGCACTCCAAGTCAATTAGCAATTCTCAATTCATAATCTACAATTGATATCCACTATTCAAGTGTCTCCAATAACTCAACCCCTAAGCCAAGTAAGAGAAATCTACTCCATAGCTAGGGTTGTCATTTTCACAAATAATTGGTAGGCAATCATAGAAGACATGGTGTAATTAAAAGAAGAAAATTGAATTAAAGCTATCTAATCCAAACAATCATCAACAGTCAAGCAATTGAATGAAAATCCACAATTCATCAATCCAAATTCAAAGTAACAAAGTCAAACAAATCTTAGATCTAAGAGATTGAATCAAAAGAACATCAATTAAGAGTAGGAGAAGAGCGGATCTACAACTTGTATCAAAGTGAAAGTGAATTAGCAATGGATCTCACCAAGAAATCAAAGAAGAATTGCAATGGAGGAAGTGAAATCCTAGACAGAAGTTGGAGTTTCTCTCTCTAAAAACAAAATGTAACTAACTCCCTAAAATATCTAGAATTATGACTAATTGTCCTAACACTCCTAATCCTTGGCCTTCTTAAGCTTTTCCCTCCAAAATTCTGCTCCAAAACAGGGCCTAGCCTGAAATCACTGGTCACGTATTTTGATTAAAAAATCACGTGCGTCCATCGACGCATACGCGCACGGCACGCGTATGCGCACTTGGGGTCCTCTGCGATCTGCGCGTAGGCGCATAGTGCGCGCGCGCGTCCAATGACTTGTAGCCCAGCCATATGAGCGTGCCGGCTTCTCATCTCGGCTCCACTCAGCCGGCTCTGGGGGTACACAACCGCGCGTACGTGCACGGTGCGCGTGCGCGCACATCTCCAAACTTCAATTCTTTAATTTATTCCTTGCTCCTTCCATTCATGCATGCTTCCCTCATTCCTCTTAGCCATTTTTGCCCTGTAACTTCTGAAACCACTTAACAAACAGATCAAGGCATCGAATGGTAATTGAGGGGGATTACAATATATCAATTTTGATGCAAAAAAAGCATATTTTCATCTATGAGGCAAAATAAGGAAAGGAACACAAAATCATGCAGTTTTATCTGAATAAGTGTGGAAGATCATTGATAAAACCCTTAAATTCTATACATGTTAAACCCTAAAAACGGGGTTTATCAGGGCTCGCGCTTCAGTTACCACAACCCCCCCAAACCTTTCTTCTTCTCTCAGTAACCATACCACCACCACACATACCCTCCCTCTTAGCCCCTTCGTCCCTCCACCCTACAACCAACCACCGTCGGCGACCACACTACCGCCGCCGTCACTCTCCCTCCCTCCATCTCTCTCTTCCTTTCTCTTCTCTCTCGCACTACATTTCTCTCCCCTTGTCCCTGTTTCACGCTTCTCTGCCACCGCGCCAGCGCTGCCCTAGGCCGCGCCTTTCTGTCCGGCGAGCAGCACCCAGCAGCGGCGGTCCCCTGTGCTGCTGCGCCTCTCTCCATCTACCACCCTTCCTTCCCTCTACATTGCAGGTCTGACCCTTGTTTTCCTTCACCCCTGTTCCATTTCTTTACTACTTTATTTTACTGCTTCCTTTTACTTTTGTTTTTAATTCTGCTTTAGTTTCTAGGTGGTTTTAGGTTAGATGATTTATAATTTTTTGGATTGAATATGAATATGTGATGCTGGCTGAATACTTGAATCATTTTTTGCACTGGATGAAATTGCTGTTCTTACTTGAACTGTGAATGCTGCTTGTCAATTTCTGCACATGACATACCTGATTAAATGCCTGAATGGAAATTCTGGTTCAAATTCTGTGTCTGTTCAACATAGGTTTTTGCATTTTCTTCCATTTGGCATTATTAATTTCTGATTGTGCACATCTTCTTTTATTCTATTTGCAGTCTGAGATGATTTGCTTAGTATATTATGTACTCCTACTCAAAACATCAATCTGAATGTCACTTTGCCTATGTAATTCTCGTGTTTGATGTCGCCTTTTGCTGAGCATATCATTCTTTGAATTAACATGCTATTATGCACTTCTTTGCTGATCTTGTCCTGAAACCGAATTTGATTGGAATGTACATCTTTGATCCTCCTATTTGGTACTTTTAAGTGTATAGCATGCTGATTCCATGCATTATATGCTAACTGCCAAACCATCTTGTTTTAAACCCAAACTAGCTTGAATAGTATCAATCTTCAATTCTGTTTGGCGCTTTTTGCAGCAGTAAATATAATGTTTATTTGGTGAATTAAATAACTGCTTATTCATGTGTGTTTAACATCAAAGCCATGTACATAATAACTTGTTCCTTTAAGTTTTTGAGCAATGCAACCTTGTGTATATGTGGTGATCTCCTATCTTCTAAACATGAATATGAATAGGCTTTCGCTCTGAATCTGATTTGTACCCATTGTGCCAAGTTTTACAAAATTTTTCAACCTTTAAAGCACAATGGCGACAATCAATTTCTCTCCATTCAATTCACATACACCTAAGTACCATCTATGCTTCCAACTATTGTTTACTCATTGATTTGTCACCTAGGTTGCTTGATTTTGGGAAAATGCATTCTCTTTGGAACATTTTACTATTTACACATGTTTTTCCCTGATTGGCATTTGTTTATCTGACTGGCTCTTAATTGAATTGTTTGATTATATCCTTCTTCTTTCTGTGATTTTATCTGTTCCTTGAGTTGTGTTCTATTTTTGTCTTCTTCAGGATGGGTCACAAGGGAAAAGAGAAAGCCAACCCCTTGGCTCGCCCTCCTCCCGTGCCTCCCAGTGACCATCTAGACACTTTTATCAATTTTGAGGCCCAAGAGCAATACAAAAAGCTAGAAAAGCGCGCCTTTTATTATGAGAGGAAGCTAAACCTGCCTGAAAAATATGTGGATGCCATTCTAAACAGAATCAATTTCTATCATTGGGAATTCGTAAAATTCAATCCGGTGGAAGTAAATGAACACCAGGTCAAAGAATTTTACGCAAATATCCTAACGAGGGATGCCAAAACAATTTTTCTCAGAGGTGTCACCTTGAACACCTCTGATACTGCTTTAGAGGCCCTCTTGGACATTCCGCATATTCCTCCGGCTAGGGATGCTCTCACTCAAATAATGACGGACATCACCAAAGGAAAAATTTCTTTGGATGCGGTCCTGAAAAAGATTGGCCAGCCTGAGGCTAAGTGGGAATATAGCAAGGGAGAGCAGCCTATCCCCGCGAGCATTACGTGCACGGACCTTAACCTGGACGCAAGGATCTGGCAGCAGATCATTGCCGATTATATCCTTCCAAGCACGCATGCCACACATATTAGGATTCGTGTGGTAGTGATACTATGGTCTATTCTGGAGGGGAAGAGGATATCTGTTCTTCCCCTTATTAGAGAGTCGATGATGAAGGTGAACCTACAACAGAAATTCAACATTCCTTTCCCATCCCTCATTACCAGATTAGCAGCCTTATCTGGGGTAGAGAGACGTCCAACAGACTGGACGTCTGTCTACAACAGTAAGCAGCCGTATCTGCCATACGGCGATTATGACGGGCCGCCTCAGAAGAAAAGGAAGACTATTGAGCCTCCATCAGCAGCAGCAGAGCCTTCAGCACCTCCTTCAGCACCCGCACCCTTACACCAACCTCAGACACCCTATGAGATGTGTCGGGAGATCCTTCAGGCCGTCCACCGCTATGAGCGCCGTAACGCTTGCCGCTTCCAGTGGATAGTGGCGAAGTTTGAGGGTAGAGACCCTGGGCCACCTCATCCAGATACGCCAGAGCCAGAGGCCGAGGAGCCTGCATCTGAGGAGCCAGTAGCTGAAGCTGGCCAGGTAGTCCAGCCACCTGAGTAGATACCTGAGGAGCCCATGACTGAGGAGGTAGTAGTTGACAGAGCTGAGGAGCATGCAGTGGAGGAGCCGGCAGTTGCAGCCGAGCCGAGAGCGGAGGCAGCTGACCAGGCAGTGGACCCGCCAGCAGCACAGACCACCACACAGCCATCTAGCGCCCTTATTGTTTACCAGCGCCATCACCACCCACCACCGCCAGGCGGTGGAACCTCACATGATTGGCCTCTCCCGATTGATTCCTTTGGCACTGAGGACAGTGCATAGCTTAAGTGTGGGGGAGGATCTTCTATTTTTGGGTGTAAATATTCTCTCCTGAACACTCTCATGTAGTTTACTTTTAGTTTTATTATGCTTTTGTGGATATTGACAGCACTTTACTTTCTCATATTGCTTACTACTTTTCGGTATATATATATTAGTTGCTTTTAGTCATCTTTAGTATTGCATCCCTAGTCTTGGTATATATATATATATATATTGCATCTTTATATTGCTTGGTATATAGTATAGATATGGATTTTGATTGGATGATGTGAATAGCATATGCCTGGTTATCTTGATCCTAATTGTTCATGTTAACTTTTGCTTGTTGAAAATTAGGAAAAGAGCTAGGAAATTTTGAAAAATTTTGCATCCATCACATCATACATATAGAAAATAATTTTGGTGAAAAAAAACAACAAATTTTCCAAGAATTTTTGCCAAGGGCATTCTATTAAGTTGATTGAAAAAACTATTTCCAAACTTGCTTGAATTATTTCTTTTGGAACATAGAAGAGTAAAGAATAAATACCTTATGAGTCTTTGAGCTATATTGAGTGGTTACACACTTTAACCACTAATTTTGTTTATTGTGTGATAAATCTCTTCTATGATTGTGATCTTAGTCTTGCTTGATTCTTTATTTCCATTGATTGATGTCTTGAATTGCATTGAGCATGATTGAGGTCATCTTTGTTTAAAAGCTCACTTTACCCATATAGCCTTACCCCTTGCATTCACCATTGTTAACCCCTTTTGAGCCTTATTTACCCCATTGTTCTTGATATTAGCACATCACAACCTTAAGCGAAAAACCATGAATTACCTTGGATTGCATCCTTGATTAGCTTAGGTTAAAGAAGTGTGTTTCATGTAAGTGTGGGGAAATCTTTTGGGAAACATTGGTAGGGAATGAAAATGTTTAATTTGGGTATCTCATTGAAAACTTTGGAAAATGGGAACATTCATCTATGAACTACTTAACCATATGCAATTCTCATTTCAAAAAAAAAAAAAAAAACCCTTCATCATAAAAGGCGCAAAGTCACCCAAAAAGGGTAAACAATTGAATAAAGAATTGCATATGTGAGGTTCAAATGAAATTCAAATTTAAAAAAAAAAAAAAAAAACCCTTCATCATAAAAGGCGCAAAGTCACCCAAAAAGGGTAAACAATTGAATAAAGAATTGCATATGTGAGGTTTATGAGATAAGCATACATGAATTAGTGAAAAGAATTTATGGAAGCTTAGGATTGCATTTTGTTTTGATTTGACTGATACAGGTTGACATGGATACTTAAACTAATCAAGGATTCAACCATTTTAGTCCACTTAGCCATATCTATCTCACCTTTACCCTAACCACATTACAACCCCAATAAGTCCTCATGATGATTGTATTCATGCATCACTTGTTGTTGATTATTAGATGAAAAGCAACTTCTTGAAAGCATGATTAGAAGAGACTTGAGTGAATTGACCCTTAGACACCGAGTGATTAGAGTGTATACACACCTAGTGAGGGTTCAATTACTCAATTCTATGTTTCCATGCTTCTTATCATGTGTTCATGCAAGTTACTTCATTTTGATGAGTAAATCAATTCTCTAGATTTTTGGGTTAAATTGGATTATTTCCTTGCTTAGCCCTGTTTGTCTATACTTGCTTGGGAATTTGATTGTTTGCTTTCACCAATTTCTTATAGGTACTATAGATAGATAAATAGATAGATATATGGTATTTACATACTCGCATGTATATAGGTAGTTGCATTCAATAAATTGATTACCCCTTTTGATCATTCTCCTTATTGGTTTAGCATGAGGACATGCTATTGTTTAAGCGTGGGGGAGTTGATGAGTCCATATTTGATGGTATATTTCAACTCACTTTGAATGGATTTTAGCATATAAACTCACACTTAAGCACCAAAATAGAATACTTTTGTGTTTGATCCCTAATTTGAACTTAAATGTGAAAACATACAATTTTGTGCTTTAAATAGAGCAATTTGATCCCACCTTTGTGTGATTCGATGCTGTGATATGGTTTGTGAGTGATTTCAGGCCTTGAAGGCAAGAATGGAAGGATAAAAGTGGAAGAAAGCATGTACAACGGAGAAAACATGAAGAAAACAAGGAAAAGCACACACAGCGAAGTGTGCATGCTCACAGCCTTGCGTGCGCGCGCACAAGCAAGAAAATCCGTGTGTGCGTGCACACAGACCTGCGTGCGTGCGCACAAGAAGAAATTTCCATATGGGTGCGTACGCACAGGTCAATTTTTAGCCGCGTATGCGTCCGCACAGGTCCCAACACATGATTTCATTAATGATGCACGTGTTTCGCGATTTCTGGGGCCCTTGGCTCATTTTTGGAAGGCTGAAATGCTATTTTGGAGTGCTATATAAAGGAGACTTCAACACTTATCAAAGGGGGGAAGCATTAGAGCAATTTTTACATAGTTTTGTGTAGAGTAGAAAGCTCTCTTAGGGTTTATCAATTTCCATTGTGGTATTTTATAGCAAGCTTTGATTCTGATTTTATTTTTTCAATTGTAAGTACTCTCAATTTCCTCTTTAATTCAAGCACTTTTACTTTCAATTTCTCTTGGTTCAAATTACTTTGTTCATATTGCAATTTTGTGTTTCTTGAATTTTTGATTGATGAATTTTACATTTCATGCTTCCTTTATGCTTGATTGCTTGTTTAAGTTTGGTTTTATTGATAGTTGGTTGTAGTTTTACATTTTACATTGCAATTCTCCATGTTTTACTTTTATGCACACAAGATGTTTGTGAAAATGCCAACTCTAGATTTTGAGTAGATTTTCCCACCTTGGCTTATGGTTTGAGTCTTTAGGATATTAGAGTCATAATGTCTGACATTTAGTGGTAATTCTTGGGTAGTTAGTTGGCTCTTGTTTCCATTGACGCTAGCCTTTTATCAATTAGTTTGGTAAGTTGGTTAGGACTTATGGATTAAGGTCAATTATGCTTGCTTGACTTACTCCTCGATGGTTGGGGTTGACTAGGCGAGATTGACTCGTGATAATTACCATAGTTGTGGTTATGGCCATGATAGGATTCCTTGGATACTCACTCCCAAGTCAAGGCTCTTTTATTGCGTTTATAGAATTTTCACTAGTTTTGATCTCACTTCCCTTTAATTGCATTAATTACAATTTTGACCATTTCTTAGTTCTTTTAATCTTTTGTTCTTTGATTTCAAAACCCATTTTTGCCCTCTTCACAATCGAAAGAAGTAACATTTCATTTGCAGTCCTAGGGAGAACGACCCGAGGTTTAATTACTCTCGGTTTATATTTTGTTTTGATTTTGAATATTTGATTTGAGCATTACTTGTTGGCTAGGAACTATACAAACAATGCCAATCTTATTTTGAGATTAAATTCCTAGTCGACGGAAATGTTCAGCTATCAGGAGTCTTTGAATCCTTTATAGTTTTCTTTGATATATTGTGTACAGCCTGGTCTGTGGGCTTTTAAACTCTTATTTCTGTAACTTGTAGTCTACTTAACTCAGATATTTTGGTTGCTTCTCTATAGCAACTTTATGTAGAAAAACAAAGTAGTTTCTTTAAGCATTTGAGGTTGGCTTTTTTGGGTGGCCTCTTGAGCTTTTTACTATGCCAACTTTGTTCTTTTGTGATATGCTTTGCGTATAGCTTTGTTTAGCACTTCCTGGCATCCTTTAGAGTTCTGGCATCTTGATGCTCAACCTCTTTCAATATACTTCTATTTTGGTTTCTGCTTTCGAAATGGCCTTTGAGGCTAGCTTTGTTCGGCTTATTTTTCTTCGCATTCTTTGATATAGTACTTGTAGATTAAGGTCATGGCTTTCTGGGTCCGGCTTTATTCCCTTATAGCGCACGCCTTCTATCGGTCAACTTCTTTTTTTTTTTTAGTCCTCGCGAATTATTTTTAGTAATCCCTTGGAATTTACTTTCTATAATTCTGATGCTTGAATTAGTTTGGTCCGACTTCTTCGTGTCGGTTCCTTCTAAGTTATTTCTGGTAATCCATTTTTTAGTTGGACCTTACCAAGTCTCTTTTTATGGATTATCTTTATAACTTTGTACCTTTAATTGGCTTAGGCCAACTTCTTCATATCGGTCCCTTCGAAGTTATTTCTTGTAATCCATTTTATGTGGACCTTGTCAGGTCTTTTTTTATGGATTACTTCCTTATAACTTTTTGTAGTATTGTCGGGCCGACTTCATCATGTCGGTCCCTTCTAAGTTATTTCTAGTAATCCATTTTATTTGGACCTTGTCAGGTCTCTTTCTATGGATTACTTTTTATAAATTTTTGTAGTTTTGTCGGGCCGACTTCATCCCTTCTAAGTTATTTCTAGTACTCCAATTTCAGGGCTGGCCAGGCCTCCTTTTTATGGGTTACTTTTTATAACTTTTTGTAGCTTTGATCTGGTCTGACTTCTTTTAAGTCGGTCCATTCTAAGTTATTTTTAGCAATCCAATTTTTGTTTCATACCTCGTCAGGTCTCTATTCAGGGATCGCTTTTTGTAAATTCTTGCATTATTCTGTTTTTGTCGCTTTTCATCTTGCCAATTTTGATCCTCGCTTGACCTTTAATGAATTCGGTTTTCATCTTTGCCGGCTTTATAATGATCGAACAGTGAGTTTTGGTTTTCACTTTTGCCGATCTGTAGCTTTATAATCGGGTGATGAATTCTTGATAAAGAAGATTTGTAGAAAGTTTGAAGAAACTTTATTTAAGATAGAAATTATGCAAATATATACATGTATGTGCTTTATCTCTCTAAGTCAGGTAGTTCATAGATCTTGGCTTGGCGCCTCGTTAAAAAAACTTTTCAGGAAAAAGAGTGCCCCTTGACCTAAGATCTTTATTACCTCTAACTATAATACCTTCTTAGGTTGCAGGCATGCCATGACCTTGGTAGCTCTCGCCCTTCTAGTTCGGACAGCCTATAGTAGCCTTTTCCCAGTACTTCAGTGACTCGGTAGGGTCCTTTCCAGTTAGCTGCTAGCTTCCCCTCTCCCGGTCGACTTGTTCGGATATTATTTCAGATTAGGATGAGGTCGTTGTTAGCAAAGTTCGCTGTACTACCTTCCAATTGTATCTTGAGGCCATTCGACATTTTAACGCCTCTTCCCTGATCCGAGCTCTCTCTCGGATTTCTGGAAGTAGGTCAAGTTCTTCCCTTTGAAGTTGGGAGTTGGCCTCTTCACTATAGTGGATCACTCTGGGCGATCCTTCTTCGACTTCCACTGGGATCATTGCCTCCATTCCGTAAGCTAATCGGAAAGGTGATTCCTTTGTGGTGGAGTGTGGAGTTGTCCGATATGCCCATAGGACTTGTGGGAGCTCTTTAGCCCAGGCTCCTTTCGCGTCCTGTAATCTCCATTTTAACCCGGCCAGTATGACTTTGTTGGTAGCTTCTGCTTGTACATTAGCCTGGGGGTGTTCTACAGATGTGAATTGGTGCTTTATTTTCAAGTCGGCCACCAATTTTCTGAAGCCTGCATCTATGAATTGAGTGCCATTGTCTGTGGTAATGGAGTATGGAACCCCAAATCTTGTGACAATGTTTCTATATAGAAATTTTCGACTTCTTTGAGCAGTGGCGTTAGCTAGGGGCTCTATCTCAATCCACTTTGTGAAATAGTCTACCCCTACGATGAGGAACTTGACCTGTCCTGATCCTTGAGGAAAGGGCCCAAGGAGGTCGAGTCCCCATTTTGCAAATGGCCAGGGTGAGGTTACACTGATGAGTTTCTCTGGTGGGGCGATGTGGAAATTAGCATATTTCTAACATAGTGGACATGTCTTTACGAACTCTGTTGCTTCCTTTTGTAAAGTTGGCCAGTAGAATCTGGCTCGGAGTACCTTTTTGGTGAGAGCTTGTGCTCCGAGATGGTTGCCACAGATGCCACTGTGTATTTCTTCTAAAACTTCCTTTGTGTTGGAAGTCGGCACACATTTTAATAGTGGTATTGAAATTCTTCTCTTATATAGAGTATTGTTTATGATGGTGTAGTATTGTCCCTCCCGTTTTAACCTTTTTGCCTCCTTCTTATCTGCAGGGAGTATTTCTGTTTTGAGGTAGTTAATTATGGGAGTCATCCATCCTTGATCCAGACCGGTTATGGCTAGGATCTTTTCTTCTTCCGAAATTGACGGGTTTTACAGTATTTCTTGGATGAGGCTTCTATTGTTGCCCCCTGGTTTGGTTCTGGCTAGTTTTGAGAGTGCATCAGCTCAAACATTCTATTCCCGAGGTATGCGGCGGACTTGATATTCCCCGAGTTGTCCAAGCTATTCCCTAGTTTTGTCCAAGTACTTTTTCATGGTGGGATCCTTGGCTTGGTAGCTCCCTGTTATTTGTGAGGTGACCACTTGTGAGTCGCTGAAGATAATAAATTTTTGAGCTCCAACCTCCTTAGCCAGCTTCAAACCAGCTAGCAATGCCTCATATTTGGCTTGATTGTTTGAAGCAGGGAACTCAAACTTTAGGGAGAGTTCGATTTGGGTTCCCTGATTTCTTTCTATTATCACGCTTGCTCTGCTCCTGGTTTGTTTGAGGAACCTTCTACGTAGAGATTCCACTCTGTAGGGATTTCTGGGGTGTTAGTAAACTCTACAATGAAGTTGGCCAGGTACTGTGATTTAATGGCTGTCCGAGCTTCATATTGAATGTCGAATTCGGACAACTCGACTGCCCACTGTAAGATTCTTCCAGCTAAGTCTATTTTCTACAGAATACCTTTTATTGGCTGGTTGGTCCGAACCTTGATGATGTGGGCTTGAAAATATGGGCGAAGTCGTCGAGACGTAAATATGAGGGCGTAGGTGAATTTTTCTATTTTTTGGTAGTTTAGTTCGGATCCTTGTAGTGCTTTGCTGATGAAGTATATAGGTTGTTTGATGAGCGGATAATTTATACCCTTTTTGGCATTGTTTTTACATAGTTTTTAGTATGTTTTAATTACTTTTATTATATTTTTATTAGTTTTTATTCAAAAATCATATTTCTGGACTTTACTATGAGTTTGTGTGTTTTTCTGTGATTTTAGGTATTTTCTGGCTGAAATTGAGGGACCTGAGCAAAAATCTGATTCAGAGGTTGAAAAAGGACTGCAGATGTTGTTGGATTCTGACCCTCCTGCACTCGAAGTAAATTTTCTGGAGCTACAGAAGCCCAATTGGCGCGCTCTTAATTGCGTTGGAAACTAGACATCCTGAGCTTTCCAGCAATATATAATAGTCCATACTTTGCCCGAGATTTGATGGCCCAAACTGGCATTCAAAGACAGCCTAAAACATCTTGGCGTAAAACACCGGCGTTTAAAACATCTCAAGGATTTGATGGCCCAAAGTGGGTCCCAAAAGTGGATTTCTACACTATCTACACTTAGTTACTCATTTTATGTAAACCTAGGTTACTAGTTTAGTGTAAAAACTACTTTTAGAGATTTATTTTATATCTTTTTTAATCTTATGCTATCATAGACCATTGTACACGTTTGGAGGCTGGCCTCACGGCCATGCCTAGACTTCTTTCACTTATGTATTTTTTTACAGTGGAGTTTCTACACCCCATAGATTAAGGTGTGGAGCTCTGTTATTCTTCATGAATTAATGCAATTACTACTGTTTTCTATTCAATTCACGCCTACTTCTTCTCCAAGATATACTCTCGTACTTAATTCAGTTAAGTCAGAATGAAGGGGTGACCCGTGACAATCACCCAATCTTCGTTACTCGCTTAGCCAAGATCACGTGCCTGACAACCACAAAGCGATCTACATGATGTTAAACGTAGTCATTGGACGACAGCCGGAGTATATTCTCTTGGATATCTAATACACGGACCGAGTCCGTGAGATTAGTATCTTCGTGGTATAGGCTAGAATTATTGGCAGCCATTCCTGGGATCCGGAAAGTTTAAACCTTGTCTGTGGTATTCCGAGTAGGATCCAGGAAGGAATGACTGTGACGAGCTTCAAACCTGCGAATGTTGGGCACAAGTGACAGTGTGCAAAAGGATCAATGGATTATTTTCCGACTCTAGTGGGAATCGACAGATGATTAGCCATGCGGTAGCTGTACCTGGTATTTTTCATCCGAGACGAGAAATTTGACAGTTGATTAGTCGTGCAGAAACCGTAGAGGACCATTTTCACTGAGAGGATCTTACAGCTTGCCATGGAAGGAAGTAACGCATGGTTGGAAGAATCCGCCTGACTGAGATTTACAAGATGACCATAGCTTGCTTCAAGCCGACAATCTCCGTTGGATCGACCCTTACTTACGTACGGTTTATTACTTGGATGACCCAGTGCACTTGCTGGTTAGTTGCGTGGAGTTGTGATAAAAGTATGAGACCACGATTCCGCGTACCAAGTTTTTGGCACCGTTGCCAGGGATTGTTCGAGTTTTGACAACTGACGGTTCATCTTGTTGCTTAGATTAGGTAATTTTATTTTATGTTTAATCTTTTTTATTTTTAATTTCGAAAAAAATAAAAAAAAATTTAATTATGTTCTTAAGAATTTTTAAGAATGAATTCTAGAGTTTCAGATGACATGTGAAGCCTGGCTGGCTGCTAAGCCATGTCTAATTTTTTTTGGACTGAGGCTTTCACTTATCATTACAGGAGCTTTTTGATTCCTATCAATTTGGCTGTTGTATGTAATGCTCTGCTGAAGCTTGGCTGGCCATTTGGCCATGTCTAATCTTTTGGACCGAAGCTTTCACATAAATCTTGGCTGGCTATTTAGCCATGTCTAAATTTTTGGACCGAAGCTTTAGACTAACATTGTATGATTCCTGGAATTCTTATTAAAAATTTTGAATTTCTTTATTCTCTTTTTCCAAAATAAATTTCGAAAAATACAAGAAAAAAAAATGAAACCATAAAAACCAAAAATTTTCTGTTTCTTGTTTGAGTCTAGTGTTAAATTTTAAGTTTGGTGTCAATTTCATGTTTTAATTTTTCTTTAATTTTTGAAAATTCATGCATTGTGTTCTTCATTGATCTTCAAGTTGTTCTTAATGATTTTCCTTGTTTGATCTTTAATTTTTCTTGTTTTGTGTCTTTTCTTGTTTTTCATATGCATTCTTGAATTATTAGTGTCTATAGATTAAAAATTTCTAAGTTTGGTGTCTTGCATGTCTTTCTTTTCTAAAAAAAAAAATTTCAAAAATATGTTCTTGATGTTCATCATGATCTTGAAAGTGTTCTTGGTGTTCATCTTGACATTCAAAGTGTTCTTGCATGCATTATTAGTTTTGATCTTAAATTTTTATGTTTTGTGTCATTGTATTATTTTTCTCTTTCCTCATTAAAATTCAAAAATAAAAAATATATCTTTTCCTTTAATTGCTCATAAAATTCGAAATTTTGAGTTGACTTAGTCAAAAATTTTTAAAATTTCAAAAATCAAACCTTTTTCAATTTTCTTTCCTATTTTTGAAAATTCCTAAAAATTGATTTTCAAAATATTTTTCTTATTTTTATTTCATATTTTTGAAATTAATGCTAACAATTAATGTTTTGATTCAAAATTTTTAAGTTGTTACTTGCCTATTAAGAAAGGATCAATCTTTGAATTCTAGAATCATATCTTTTAGTTTCTTGTTAGTCAAGTAATCAACTTTAATTTCAAAAATGAAATCTTTTTAATTTCCTTTTCAAATCTTTTTCAAAATAGATTTCAATCATATCTATTTTAAAACTTAATTTCAAATATTTTTTTCTAACTTCTTATCTTTTCAAAATTGATTTTCAAATCTTTTTCAATTAACTACTTGACTTTTTGTTTGATTATAAAAGTTTTCTATTTCAATCATATCTTTTTCAAAACCACTTAAATACTTTTCTCTCTCTAATTTTCGAAAATCACTAACCACTTTTTCAAAAATCTTTTTAATTAATTTATTTAGTTTTCAAATTTTATTTTATTTCTTTTCTTAATTTTCGAATACTAACCAATAATTAAAATAAAAACAAAAATAGTTTTCTTTTTTATAATTAAAATTCGAATACTCTTCTCTCTCTCATCTCTTTCTATTTATTTATTTATTTACTAACACCTCTCTTCTTCTTAAAAATTCAAACCCTCTCCATCTCTCTGTGTCCGAATTCTTCTTCTTCTTCCTTCTTCATTCTATTCTTCTATTCTTCTACTCACATAAAGGAATCTCTATACTGTGACATAGAGGATTCCTATTCTTTTCCGTTCTCTTCTTTTTCATATGAGCAGGAACAAGGATAAGAACATTCTTATTGAAGCTAATCCTAAACCTGAAAGGACTCTGAAGAGGAAGCTAAAGCACAAAACTCTGGAGAGGACCTAACAAAACTTTTCAAAAAAGAAGAAGACATGGCCGAACCTAATAACAATGGTGGAGATGCAAGGAAGATGCTTGGTGACTTTACTGCACCAACTTCTGACTTCTATGGAAGAAGCATCTTAATCCCTGTAATTGGAGCAAACAACTTTGAGCTTAAGCCTCAATTAGTTTCTCTAATGCAATAGAATTGCAAGTTTCATGGACTTTCATTGGAAGATCCTCATCAGTTCTTAGCCGAGTTCTTGCAAATCTGTGACACTGTTAAGACCAATGGGGTTAATCCTGAGGTCTACAGACTTATGCTTTTCCCCTTTGCTGTAAGAGACAAAGCTAGGACCTGGTTGGACTCACAACCTAAAGGAAGCCTGAACTCTTGGAAAAAGCTAGTCAATGCCTTCTTGGCCAAATTCTTTCCACCTCAAAACTTGAGCAAGCTTAGAGTGGAAGTCTAAACCTTCAGATAGAAGGAAGGTGAATCCCTCTATGAAGCTTGGGAAAGATACAAGAAATTGATCAGAAGGTGTCCTTCTGACATGTTTTCAGAATGGAGCATCTTATGTATATTCTATGATAGTCTGTCTGAATTGCCCAAGATGTCATTGGATCACTCTGCTGGTGGATCTCTTCATCTAAAGAAGACACCTGCAGAAGCCCAGGAACGCATTGAAATAGTTGTAAATAACCAATTCATGTACACTTCTGAAAGAAATCCTGTGAATAATGGGACAACTTAGAAGAAAGGAGTTCTTGAGATTGATACTCTGAATGCCATATTGGCTCAGAATAAAATATTGACTCAGCAAGTCAATATGATTTCTCAGAGTCTGACTGGAATGCAAGCTGCATCTGGCAACGCTAAAGAAGCTTCCTCTGAAGAAGAAGCTTATGACCCTGAGAATCCTGCAATGGAAGAGGTGAATTACATGGGAGAATCCTATGGAAATACCTATAATCCTTCATGGAGGAATCATCCCAATCTCTCATGGAAGGATCAGCAGAAGCCTAATCAAGGCTTCAACAATAATAATGGTGGGAGAAATAGGTTTGGCAATAGCAAGCCTTTTCCATCATTTTCTGAGCAACAGACAGAGAATTCTAAGCAGAGCCTCTCTGACTTAGCAACCATAATCTCTGATCTAAGTAAGACCACTCACAGTTTTATGACTGAAACAAGGTCTTCCATTAGAAATTTGGAGGCACAAGTGGGTCAACTGAGTAAAAGAGTTACTGAAATTCCTCCTAGTACTCTCCCAAGCAATACAGAAGAGAATCCAAAAAGAGAGTGCAAGGCCATAAACACGTCCAACATGGCCGAACCTGTAGAGGAGGGAAAGGCAGTGAATTCCAGTGAGGAAGACCTCCATGGACGTCCACTGACCCCTAATGAGTTCCCCAATGAGGAACCAAAGGAATCTGAGGCTCATACAGAGACCATAGAGATTCTATTGAACTTACTGTTGCCATTCATGAGCTCTGTTGAGTATTCTTCCTCTGAAGGGGATGAAGATATTACTGAAGAGCAAGTTGCTCAGTATCTAGGAGCAATCATGAAGCTGAATGCCAAGTTATTTTGTAATGAGACTTGGGAGCATGAACTTCCATTGCTCATCAATGAACTGAATACCTTGGTTCAACAGAAATTACCTCAGAAGAAATCGGATCCCAGAAAGTTCTTAATACCCTGCATCATAGGCACTATGACCTTTAAGAAGGCTCTGTGTGACCTTGGTTCAAGTATAAACCTCATGCCACTCTTTGTAATGGAGAAACTAGGGATCTTTGAAGTACAAGCTGCAAGAATCTCACTAGAGATGGCAAACAATTCAAGGAAACAAGCTTATGGACTGTAGAGGATGTCTTAGTGAAGGTTGAAGGCTATTACATCCCTGCTAACTTTATAATCCTAGACACTAGGAAGGATGAGGATGAATCCATCATCCTTGGAAGACCCTTCCTAGCCACAGCAAGAGCTGTGATTGATGTGAACAGAGGAGAGTTAGTCCTTCAATTGAATACGGATCACCTTGTGTTTAAGGCTCAAGGATCTTCTTCTGTAACCATGGAGAGGAAGCATGAAAATCTTCTCTCAATACAGAGTCATACAGAGCCCTCACACTCAACTTCTAAGTTTGGTGTTGGGAGGCCAACATCAAGCTCTGAGTATCTGTGAAGCTCTCTAAGAGCTCACTGTCAAGCTATTGACATTAAAGAAGCGCTTGTTGGGAGGCAACCCAATGTTATTTATTTAGATTTATTTATATTCCATTCTTATTCTATGTTTTCTTTAGGTTGATGATCATGTAAAGTCATAAAAACAACTGCAAAATTAAAGCAAAATAAAAAACAGCATCAAAAATAGCACACCCTGGAGGACAAGCTTACTAGCGTTTAAACGCTAGTAAGGATAGCAGAATGGGCATTTAACGCGTAGCCTGGCAGCATTCTGGGCATTAAACGCCAGAATGGGCAGCACTCTGGGCGTTTAACGCCAGAAAAGGCTGTCTGCGTCTAGCTGGCGTTAACCGCCAGAAATGGGCAGTAGATTGGCGTTAAATGCCAGGAAAGGTAGCAGAGCTGGCGTTTAACGCCAGAATTGGCACACTGAGGGCGTTTGAATGCCAGATTGGTGTAGGGAGCAGAATTCCTTGACACCTCAGGATCTGTGGACCCCACAGGATCCCCACCTACCCCACCTCTTCTTCTCTCCTCTTCACACTTTTCTATAACCATCAATGGCACCTAAGGCCAGAGAAACCTCTAGAAAGAGGAAAGGGAAGGCAATTGCTTCCACCTCCGAGTCATGGGAGATGGAGAGATTCATCTCAAAGGTCCATCAAGACCACTTCTATGAAGTTGTGGCCAAGAAAAAAGTGATTCCCAAAGTCCCTTTCAAACTCAAAAAGAATGAATATTCGGAGATCCGACATGAGATTCAAAGAAGAGGTTGGAAAACTCTCACCAACCCCATTTAACAAGTCGGAATCTTAATGGTTCAAGAGTTCTATGCCAATGCATGGATCACTAAGAACCATGATCAAAGTATGAACCCGAACCCAAAGAATTGGCTCACAATGGTTCAGGGGAATTACTTGGATTTCAGTCCGAAAAATGTGAGGCTAGTATTCAACTTGCCAATGATGCAAGGAGATCCTCACCCTTTCACTAGAAGGGTGAACTTTGATCAAAGGTTGGACCAAGTCCTTAGGGACATTTATTTGGAAGGAGCTCAATGGAAGAGAGACTCAAGAGGCAAGCCGGTTCAACTAAGAAGGCTTGACCTCAAGCCCACGGCTAGGGGATGGTTGGAGTTTATCCAACGCTCTATCAATCCTACTAGCAATCGGTCTGAAGTTACAATAGACCGGGCTATCATGATCCATAGCATCATGATTGGAGAGGAAGTAGAAGTTCATGAGATCATATCCCTAGAACTCTACAAGGTGGCAGATAAGCCCTCTACTTTGGCAAGGTTAGCCTTCTCTCATCTCATCTGTACCCTATGCAATTCAGTTAGGAATTGTCATAGAAGAAGACGTCTTCATTGAAGGAGACAAGCCCATCACTAAGAAAAGGGTGGAGCAAACAAGATAGCCCACTCATGGACCTCAACAAGAGCATGAGGAAATTCCTCATCAAGAAATCCCTGAGATGCCTCAAGGGATGCACTTTCCTCCACACAACTATTGGGAGCAAATTAACACCTCCTTAGGAGAATTGAGTTCTAACATGGGACAACTAAGGATAGAGCACCAAGAGCATTCCATCCTCCTCCATGAAATTAGAGAAGACCAAAGAGCCACGAGGGAGGAGCAACAAAGGCAAGGAAGAGACATAAAGGAGCTCAAGCACTCCATAAGATCTTCAAGAGGAAGAACTAGCCACCATCACTAAGGTGGACCCGTTCTTTAATTTCCTTGTTCTTATTTTTTCTGTTTTTCAAATTCCATGCTTTATATTTTGTCTATGTTTGTGTCTTTATTACATGATCATTAGTGTCTAATGTCTATGTCTTAATGCTATAAATGTCCTATAAATCCATCACCTTTCTTAAATGAAAATGTTTTTAATTGCAAAAGAACAAGAAGTACATGATTTCGAATTCTATCTTGAAATTAGTTCAATTATTTTGATGTGGTGGCAATACCTTTTGTTTTCTGAATGAATGCTTGAACAGTGCATATTTTTTAATTTGTTGTTTATGAATGTTAAAATTGTTGACTCTTGAAAGAATAATGGAAAAAGATAAATGTTATTGATAATCTGAAAAATCATAAAATTGATTCTTGAAGCAAGAAAAAGTAGTGAATAGACAAAGCTTGCGAAAAATATGAAAAAATGGCGAAAAAATAAAGAAAAAAAAGAGAAGAAAAAAGAAAAAGCAAGCAGAAAAAGCCAATAGCCCATTAAACTAAAAGGCAAGGGTAAAGAGGATCCAAGGCTTTGAGCATTAATGGATAGGAGGGCCCACAGGAATAAAATCCTAGCCTAAGCGGCTAAAACAAGCTGTCCCTAACCATGTTCTTGTGGCGTGAAGGTATCAAGTGAAAAGCTTGAGACTGAGCGGTTAAAGTCGTGGTCCAAAGCAAAAAGAGTGTGCTTAAGAGCTCTGGAAACCTCTAACTGGGGACTCTAGCAAAGCTGAGTCACAATCTGAAAAGGTTCACCCAGTTATGTGTCTGTGGCATTTATGTATCCGGTGGTAATACTAGAAAACAAAATGATTAGGGTCACAGAAAAGACTCATAAAGTAGTTGTGTTCAAGAATCAACATACTAAACTAAGAGAATCAATAACACCATCTAAATTTTGAGTTCCTATAGATGCCAATCATTCTGAACTTCAAAGGATAAAGTGAGATGCCAAAACTATTCAGAAGCAAAAAGGCTACAAGTCCTGCTCATCTAATTGAAGCTAATCTTCATTGATAAGTTTGGAATTCATTGTATATTCTCTTTTTTTTATTCTATTTTTTTCAGTTGCTTGGGGACAAGCAACAATTTAAGTTTGGTGTTGTGATGAGCGGATAATTTATACCCTTTTTGGCATTATTTTTACATAGTTTTTAGTATGTTTTAATTACTTTTTATTATATTTTTATTAGTTTTTAGTGAAAAATTACATTTCTAGACTTTACTATGAGTTTTTGTGTTTTTCTGTGATTTTAGGTATTTTCTAGCTGAAATTGAGGGATGATGAGCGGATAATTTATACGCTTTTTGGCATTCTTTTTAGGTAGTTTTTAGTATAATTTAATGAGTTTTACTATGTTTTTATTAGTTTTCAAGAAAAATTCACATTTCTAGACTTTACTATGAGTTTGTGTGTTTTTTTGTTATTTCAGATATTTTCTGGCTGAAATTGAGGGACCTGAGCAAAATCTGATTCAGAGGCTGAAAAAGGACTGCAGATGCTGTTGGATTCTGACCTCCCTGCACTCGAAATGGATTTTCTGGAGCTACAAAAATCCAAATGGCACGTTCTCAATTGCGTTGGAAAGTAGACATCCAGGGCTTTCCAGGAATATATAATAGTCTATACTTTGCCCGAGTTTTGATGACGCAAACTGTCGTTCAAACGCTAACTTCCTGCCCTATTCTGAAGTTAAACGCCAAAAACAGGTTACAAACCAGAGTTAAACGCCACAAACAGGCTGCAACCTGGCGTTTAACTCCAAGAGAAGCCTCTACACGTGTAAAGCTCAATGCTCAGCCCAAGCACACACCAAATGGGCCCCGGAAGTGGATTTCTGCACTATCTGCACTTAGTTACTTATTTTCTGTAACCCTAGCTACTAGTTTAGTATAAAAACAACTTTTAGAGACTTACTATGTATCTCATGACAGTTTACACATTTCATATTGTATTTCTGACGGCATGAGTCTCTAAACCCCATGGTTGGGGGTGAGGAGCTCTGCTGTGTTTCGATGAATTAATGCAATTACTACTGTTTTTCATTCAATCACGCTTGTTTCTATTCTAAGATATTCACTCGCACTTCACTCTGATGAATGTGATGATCCGTGACACTCATCATCATTCTCATCTATGAACGCGTGCCTGACAACCACCTCTGTTCTATCTGCATTAGCTTGAGTGTGTATCTCTTAGCCTCCTGGTTCACGATCAGAGTCTTCGTGGTATAGGCTAGAATTATTGGCGGCCATTTCGGAGATCCGGAAGGTCTAAACCTTGTCTGTGGTATTCCGAGTAGGATCTGGGAAGGGATTATTGTGACGAGCTTCAAACTCACGAGTGTTGGGCGTAGTGACAGACGCAAAAGAATCAATAGATTCTATTCCAACATGAGTGAGAACCGACAAATGATTAGCCGTGCGGTGACAGCGCATTTGGACCATTTTCACTGAGAGGATGGATGGTAGCCATTGACAACGGTAATCCACCAACATACAGCTTGCCATGGAAGGAGCCTTGCGTGCGTGAAGAAGAAGACAGTAGAAAAGCAGAGATTCGGAAGATAGAGCATATCCAAATCCTCAATCTGTTCTCCATTACTGCATAACAAGTATTATTTAATTTATGCTATTTACTCCTCATAAACCCAATCACTTTTATTACTAATTTCCTAACTAAGATTTACAGAATAACCATAGCTTGCTTCAAGCCAACCATCTCCGTGGGATCGACCCTTACTCACGTAAGGTATTACTTGGACGACCCAGTGCACTTGCTGGTTAGTGGTACGAGTTGTGAAAAGTGTGATTCACAATTCGTGCACCAAGTTTTTGGTGCCGTTGCCGGGGATTGTTCGAGTTTGGACAACTGACGGTTTATTTTGTTACTTAGATTAGGAATAATTTATTTTTATTGGTTTAGAGTCACTAGAATTGCAGCTGCTATTTTCCTTTCAAAAATACTAGTTTTTCTTTATTAATTTTTAATTTTTCTTTGAGTCTTCTGTTTGAGTTTAGATTCATATTTTAAGTTCGGTGTCAATTGCATGTTTTTATTTTCCTTTAAATTTTTGAATTTGTGTTCATTGTTTTTTTTCTCTTGATCTTCAAGTTGTTCTTGTTATTTTTCTTGTTTGATCTTTAGTTTTTCCTGTTCTGTGTCTTTTCTTGTTTTTCTTGTGTGTTTTCAATTTATCAGTATTCAAAAAAAATTATATACATTAAATACCTTTTTTTTAAAACACGTTAAATTTATAGTTCAGTTGGCTAGAGCGTTGTGCTTATGTTCTTGGTAATTGGGTATCTTCCTTTTAAAACTTTTTCAAAAATAATTTTTCTTTGATTAAATCTTGTGTCAAACTTTTAAGTTTGATGTTCTCTTGTTATTTTTCTTTAATTTTTGAAAATTTATTTTTAGTTTTCTAAAAGTTTTAAGTTTGGTGTTCTGTTTTATGTTCTTGAGTCTTTGAATTTTATTCTTGTTGTTCTTGTGAGTCTTCAAGGTGTTCTTCAGTCTTCTTTGTATTTTGATCTTAAAATTTTTAAGTTTGGTGTTCCCTGGTGTTTTCCCTCCAAAATTTTCGAAAAACAAGGAGCATTAGATCTAAAAATTTTAAGTCTTGTGTCTTTTGTGTATTCTTCTCTTTCCTCATAAAATTTAAAAATAAAAAAAATATCCTTTCCTTTAATTGCTCATAATTTTCGAATTCATTAAGTTGATTCGATCAAAATTTTTAAAATCATATCTTTTTTAAAATCTTATCTTATCTTTTCCAATCTCAAATTTTAAAATCATACCTTTTTTAAATCTTTTTAATTTATTTCTTATTTTAATTTTCAATTTCCTTTATCTATTTTTCTAATTTTTGAAATTATAGTTAATTTTTTTTAATTATTTTATTTTATTTTATTTTCCTTTTAATTTTCGGTATTCAAAAAAAAATATTTAAAAAAAAATAATAAATTTTTTTTATATTTTGCAATTCACATCATCTCCCTTTATCCATCATGGACTTAAGTGGAAATGAACAGTCCAAAAGGACTCTGGGGTCATATGCCAACCCCATTACTACTGCATACGGGAGTAGTATCTGTATACCTCCCATCAAAGCAAGCAGTTTTGAGCTAAATTCTCAGCTCATTGTCATGGTGCA
>NC_029791.2:61167488-61175029 GCF_000816755.2 Arachis ipaensis | reverse complement strand
TTGAATTTTATTCTTGTTGTTCTTGTGAGTCTTCAAGGTGTTCTTCAGTCTTCTTTGTATTTTGATCTTAAAATTTTTAAGTTTGGTGTTCCCTGGTGTTTTCCCTCCAAAATTTTCGAAAAACAAGGAGCATTAGATCTAAAAATTTTAAGTCTTGTGTCTTTTGTGTATTCTTCTCTTTCCTCATAAAATTTAAAAATAAAAAAAATATCCTTTCCTTTAATTGCTCATAATTTTCGAATTCATTAAGTTGATTCGATCAAAATTTTTAAAATCATATCTTTTTTAAAATCTTATCTTATCTTTTCCAATCTCAAATTTTAAAATCATACCTTTTTTAAATCTTTTTAATTTATTTCTTATTTTAATTTTCAATTTTCTTTATCTATTTTTCTAATTTTTGAAATTATAGTTAATTTTTTTTAATTATTTTATTTTATTTTATTTTCCTTTTAATTTTCGGTATTCAAAAAAAAATATTTTAATAAAAATAATTTTTTTTATATTTTACAATCCACATCATCTCCCTTTCTCCATTATGGATCTAAGTGGAAATGAACAGTCCAGAAGGACTCTGGGGTCATATGCTAACCCCATTACTGCTGCATATGGGAGTAGCATCTGTATACCTCCCATCAAAGCAAGCAGTTTTGAGCTAAATCCTCAGCTCATTGTCATGGTGCAGCAAAATTGCCAGTATTTCGGTCTTCCACAGGAAGAACCCACTGAGTTTTCTGGCGCAGTTCTTGCAAATTGCTGACACAGTGCATGACAAGGAGGTAGATTAGGATGTATACAGAATGTTACTGTTTTCGTTTGCTGTAAAAGATCAAGCTAAGAGGTGGTTAAATAACCAACCCACAGCAAGCATAAAAACATGGAAACAGTTATCAGACAAATTCCTGAATCAATATTTCCCTCCAAAAAGGATGACACAGCTAAGGCTAGACATCCAAGGCTTTAAACAAGAGGATGATGAATCCCTTTATAACGCCTGAGAGAGGTACAGAGGGATGCTAAGGAAATGCCCCTCTGAAATGTTTTCAGAGTGGGTTTAATTAGATATCTTTTACTATGGGCTTACAAAAAAAGCTCAGATATCTCTAGACCACTCAGCTGGTGGATCTATACACATGAGAAAGACTATTGAAGAGGCTCAAGAGCTTATTGATATAGTTGCTAGAAATCAGCATCTGTACATAAGTAATGAGTCCTCTATGAAAGAAGAAGCTAAGGAAGTGTCAACTGACTTTAGTCCTCAGGAAGAAGTTGTTGAACTCAATCAGCAACTATTTTCTATAACAAGGCAGTTAGCAGAATTTAAGGAGATGCTACAAGAGACCAGAATTGCTAACAAGGATATGGAATCACAATTGAATCAGACAAAATAGCAGTTATCAAAATAGATAACAGAGGAGTGCCAAGCAGTTCAATTAAGAAGTGGAAAAACGTTAAATACTCCAACTCAAAGTAGCAGAAAGCCAAGAAAAGAACAGCTGGCAGAGGATGAGCAACCTGCTACCCAAAATCCCTCTGAGGACAGTAAGAGCCCAGAGAGGAATATGTCTGGCGATCAAATGCCCAAAAAGGGTAGGAATCTGGCGTTAAACGCCCAATCCATGTCCAGTTCTGGCGTTCAAACGCTAGTGAGGGATCAGACACCTGCAAGTGCTGATACTAACCCCCTCAAGAAGGCTTCTCAACCTGCCTCTGTAGGAAATAAACCTGCAGCAACTAAGGTTGAAGGATATAAAGCCAAAATACCTTATCCTCAGAAACTCCGCCAAGCGAAACAGGATAAACAATTTGCTCGCTTTGCAGACTATCTCAGGACTCTTGAAATAAAGATTCCGTTTGTAGAGGCACTTGAGCAAATACCCTCTTATGCTAAGTTCATGAAAGAGATCTTAAGTCATAAGAAAGATTGGAGAGAAACAGAAAAAGTTTTTCTCACTGAAGAGTACAGTGCAGTCATCCTAACAAGCTTACCAGACAAGCTTAAGGATCCCGGAAGCTTTATGATACCATGCACACTAGAGGATACTTGTACCAAGACAGCTCTATGTGACCTTGGGGCAAGTATCAATCTAATCCCTGCATCCACTATCAGAAAGCTTGGCTTGGCTGAAGAGGTCAAACCAACCCGGATATGTCTTCAACTTGCTAATGGCACCATTAAATATCCATCAGGCATAATTGAGGACATGATTGTCAAGGTTGGGCCATTTGCCTTTCTCACTGACTTTGTAGTGCTGGAAATGGAGGAGCACAAAAGTGCAACTCTCATTCTAGGAAGACCCTTCCTAGCAACTGGACAAACCCTCATTGATGTCCAAAAAGGGGAAGTGACCTTAAGAGTCAATGAAGACGAGTTCAAGCTGAATGCCGTTGAGGCAATGAAGCATCCAGACACATCAAAAGACTACATGCGTGTTGATATTATTGACTCCCTAGTAGAGGAGATCAACATGGCTAAGAGTCTCGAATCAGAGCTAGAAGATATCTTTAAAGATGTCTAGCCTGATCTGGAGGAATCAGAGGAAATAAAAGAGCCTCTGAAAATTCCTCAGGAAGAGGAGAAACCTCCTAAACCCGAGCTCAAACCACTACCATCATCCCTGAAATACGCATTTCTGGGAGAAGGTGACACTTTTCCGGTGGTCATAAGCTCTGCTTTAAATCCACAGGAAGAGAATGCACTACTTCAAGTGCTAAGGACGCACAAGGCAGCTCTTGGGTGGTCCATAAGTGATCTTGAGGGCATCAGCCCAGCAAGATGCATGCACAAAATCCTATTGGAGGACGATGCTAAGCCAGTAGTTCAACCACAGAGGCAGCTAAATCCAGCCATGAAATGGTGACTGAAGGAATTGTCCTTGGGCATAAAATTTCAAACAAGGGAATAGAAGTGGATCAAGCTAAAGTGGAAGTAATTGAAAAATTACCACCACCTGCCAATGTTAAGGCAATCAGAAGCTTTCTGGGGAATGCAGGATTCTATAGGAGGTTTATAAAGGATTTTTCAAAAATTGCAAAACCTCTGAGTAACCTGTTAGCTGCTGACACGTCATTTGTGTTTGACACAGAGTGTTCGCAGGCATTTGAAACTCTGAAAGCTAAGCTGGTCACAGCACCAGTTATTTCTGCACCAGACTGGACATTACCATTCGAACTAATGTGTGATGCCAGTGACCATGCCATTGGTACAGTACTAGGACAGAGGCATAACAAGCTTCTGCATGTCATTTATTATGCTAGCCGTGTTTTAAATGATGCCCAGAAAAACTACACAACCACAAAAAAGGAATTACTTGCAGTGGTTTATGCCATTGACACGTTTAGATCATACTTAGTAGGATCAAAAGTGATTGTGTACACTAACCATACTGCTCTTAAATATCTACTCACGAAGCAGAATTCAAAACCCAGGCTCATAAGATGGGTAGTACTTTGTATTAATTCATGAGGAACAGCAGAGCTCCACACCTTAATCTATGGAGTGTAGAAACTCTACCGTTGAAAATAAATAAGTGATAAGGTCCAGGCATGGCCAAATGGCCAGCCCCCAAAACGTGATCAAAGGATCAAAAGATAATCCAAAGATGTAAATACAATAGTAAAAAGTCCTATTTATATTAAACTAGTTACTAGGGTTTACAGAAATGAGTAAATGATTCAGAAATTCACTTCTGGGGCCCACTTGGTGTGTGCTTGGGCTGAGCATTGAACTTTACACGTGTAGAGGCTTCTCTTGGAGTTGAACGCCAGTTTGTAACCTGTTTCTGGTGTTTAACTCCACTTTGCAACCTGTTTCTGGCGTTTAACTCCAGAATGCAGCATGGAACTGGCGTTGAACGCCAGTTTGCGTCGTCTAAACTCGGGCAAAGTATAGACTATTATATATTTCTGGAAAGCCCTGGATGTATACTTTCCAGCGCGATTGAGAGCGCGCCATTCGGAGTTCTGTAGCTCCAGAAAATCCACTTTGAGTGCAGGGAGGTCAGAATCCAACAGCATCTGCAGTCCTTCTTCAACCTCTGAATCTGATTTTTGCTCAAGTCCCTCAATTTCAGCCAAAAAATACCTGAAATCACAGAAAAACACACACACTCATAGTAAAGTCCAAAAATGTGAATTTTAATTAAAAACTAATAAAAAATATACTAAAAACTAACTAAATCATATTGAAAACTATGTAAAAACAATGCCAAAAAGCGTATAAATTATCCGCTCATCACAACACCAAACTTAAATTGTTGCTTGTCCCCAAGCAACTGAAAATCAAATAGGATAAAAAGAAGAGAATATACTATAAATTCCAAAATATCAATGAAACTTAGCTCCAATCAAATGAGCAGGACTTGTAGCTTTTTTTGCCTCTTGAATAGTTTTGGCATCTCGCTTTATCAATTGAGGTTCAGAATGATTGGCATCGATAGGAACTCAGAGTTCAGATAGTGTTATTGATTCTCCTAGTTCAGTATGTTGTTTCTTGAACACAGATACTTTATGAGTCTTGGCCGTGGCCCTAAGCACTTTGTTTTCCAGTATTACCACCGGATACATAAATGCCACAGACACATAACTGGGTGAACCTTTTCAGATTGTGACTCAGCTTTGCTAAAGTTCCCAATTAGAGGTGTCCAGGGTTCTTAAGCACACTCTATTTTTGCTTTGGACCTTGACTTTAACCGCTCAGTCTCAAGTTTTCACTTGACACCTTCACGCCACAAGCACACGGTTAGGGACAGCTTGGTTTAGCCGCTTAGGCCAGGATTTTATTCCTTTAGGCCCTCCTATCCACTGATGCTCAAAGCCTTGGATCCTTTTTATTACCCTTGCCTTTTGGTTTAAAGAGCTTTTGGCTTTTTCTGCTTGCTTTTTCTTTTTCTTTTTCTCTTTTTTTTTCGCATTTTTTTTCTGCAAGCTTTTGTATTCACTGCTTTTTCTTGCTTCAAGAATCATTTTTATGATTTTTCAGATTATCAGATAACATTTCTCCTTTTCATCATTCTTTTAAGAGCCAACATGTTTAACATTCATAAACATCAACTTCAAAGGACATATGCACTGTTCAAGCATTCATTCAGAAAACAAAAAGTGTTGCCACCACATAAAAATAATTAAACTTGTTTCAAGGATGAATTCGAAACCATGTACTTCTTGTTCTTTTGTAATTAAAATATTTTTCATTCAAGAGAGGTGATGGATTCATATTCATAACTTTAAGGCATAGACACTTAGACACTAATGATCATGTAATAAGACACAAATATAAATAAACATAAAGCTCAAAAATAAAAAAACAGAAAATATATAGACAAGGAGATTAAGGAATGAGTCCACCTTAGTGAGGGTGGCGTCTTCCTCTTCTTGAAGAATCAATGGTGCTCTTGAGCTCCTCTATGTCTCTTCCTTGTCTTTCTTGCTCCTCCCTCATAGCTCTTTGATCTTCTCTAATTTCATGGAGGATGATGGAGTGCTCTTGGTGCTCCACCCTTAGTTGTCCCATGTTGGAACTTAATTCTCCTTGGGAGGTGTTGATTTGCTCCCAATAATTCTGTGGAGGAAAGTGCATCCCTTGAGGCATCTCAGGGATTTCATGGTGAGGAATTTCCTCATACTCATGTTGAGGTCCATGATCTCTTGTTTGCTCCATCTTTTTCTTAGTGATGGGCTTATCCTCTTCAATGAGGATGTCTCCCTCTATGTCAATTCCAGCCGAATTGCAGAGGTGGCATATGAGGTGAGGAAAGGCTAACCTTGCCCAAGTGGAGGACTTGTCAGCCACCTTGTAGAGTTCTTGAGGTATAATCTCACGAACTTCCACCTCTTCTCCAATCATGATACTATGGATCATAATGGCCCGGTCTATAGTAACTTCAGACCGGTTGCTAATAGGAATGATTGAGCGTTGAATGAACTCTAACCATCCCCTAGCCACTGGTTTGAGCTCATGCCTTCTTAGTTGAACCGGCTTGCCTCTTGAGTCAATTTTCCATTGAACTCCTTCCTCACATATGTCTATGAGGACTTGGTCCAACTTTTGATCAAAGTTGACCTTTCTTGTGTAGGGGCGTGCGTTCTCTTCCATCATTGGCAAGTTAAACGCTAGCCTTACATTTTCTGGACTGAAATCTAAGTATTTCCCCCGAACCATGGTAAGCCAATGCTTTGGATTCGGGTTCACACTTTGATCATGGTTCCTAGTGATCCATGCGTTTGCATAGAACTCTTGAACCATTAGGATCCTGACTTGTTGAATGAGGTTGGTGAGAACTTCCCAACCTCTTCTTTGGATCTCAAGTCGGATCTCCGGATACTCATTCTTCTTGAGCTTGAAAGGAACCTCAGGGATCACTTTCTTCTTGGCCACAACTTCATAGAAGTGGTCTTGATGGACCTTTGAGATGAATCTCTCCATCTCCCATGGCTCAGAGGTGGAAGCAATTGCCTTCCCTTTCCTCTTTCTTGAGGTTTCTCTGGCCTTAGGTGCCATTGATGGTTATGAAAAAATAAAAAGCTATGCTTTTTACCACACCAAACTTAAAATATTTGCTCGTCCCCGAGCAAAAGGAAAAAGAAAGAAAGATAAGAAGAAGAGAAATGGAGGAGAGGGAGAGAGAGGTGTTTTTGGCCAAGGGTGAATTTAGTGTTGTGTTGTGTGAAAATAAAGAGTGAATGAGGGGTTTATATAGGAGTGGGGGGAGGGTGAAGTTTCGGCCATTAGGGTTGGGTTTGGGTGGGAAATTAGTTTGAATTTGAAGGTAGGTGGGATTTTTGGGGAAGAGAAGATGGATGTGGGTGGTGAGGGGGTAATGAGAAAGAGTGATTGAAGTGATTGGTGAAGGGTATTTGGGGAAGAGAGTTATGAAAATGTGTGAAGGGGAGAGAAGAAGTGGTGGGGATCCTGTGGGGTCCACAGATCATGTGGGAATCCTGTGGGGTCCACAGATCCTGAGGTGTCAAGGATTTTTCATCCCTGCACCCTTTAGATGTGTAAAACGCCCTATACATGCAATCCTGGCGTTTAACGCCAGACTGCTTCCTGTTTCTGGCGTTAAACGCCACTTCCATGCTCTGTTCTGGCGTTTAACGCCAGGTAGATGCTTGTTTCTGGCGTTAAACGCCAGCTTGGTGCCTGTTTCTGGCGTTAAATGCCAGACAGATGCTTGTTTCTGGCGTTTAAATGCCAGACTGCTTTCCTCCAGGGTGTACTATTTTCAATGCTATTTTTTCATTTTTTTTTATTTTTCAATAGTTTTTGTGACTTCACATGATCATCAACCTAAAGAACACATAAAATAACAATGGAAAATAAATAAATATAATTAGATAACATTGGGTTGCCTCCCAACAAGCGCTTCTTTAATGTCAATAGCTTGACAGTGAGCTCTCATGGAGCCTCACAGATGTTCAGAGCATTGTTGGAACCTCCCAACACCAAACTTAGAGTTTGACTGTGGGGGCTCTGGTTGACTCTGCAGTGAGAGAAGCTTTTCATGCTTCCTCTCCATGGTTACAGAAGGAGATCCTTGAGT
>NC_029791.2:61138988-61166875 GCF_000816755.2 Arachis ipaensis | reverse complement strand
CATTCAGTTGAAGGATCAATTCTCCTCTGTCCACATCAATCACAGCTCTTGCTGTGGCTAGGAAGGGTCTTCCAAGGATGATGGATTCATCCTCATCCTTCCCAGTGTCTAGGATTATGAAATCAGCAGGGATGTAAAGGCCTTCAACCTTTACTAACACGTCCTCTACCTGTCCATAAGCCTATTTTCTTGAGTTGTCTGCCATTTCTAATGAGATTCTGGCAGCTTGCACCTCAAAGATTCCCAGTTTCTCCATTATAGAGAGTGGCATGAGGTTTATCCCTGACCCAAGGTCACATAGAGCCTTCTCAAAGGTCATGGTGCCTATGGTACAAGGTATTAAGAACTTTCCAGAATCCTGTTTCTTCTGAGGCAATGTCAGTTGATCCAGATCACTCAGTTCATTGGTGAGCAAGGGAGGTTCATCTTCCCAAGTCTCATTACCAAATAATTTGGCATTCAACTTCATGATTGCACCAAGGTACTTGGCAACTTACTCTTCAGTAACATCTTCATTCTCTTCAGAAGAAGAATACTCATTAGAGCTCATGAATGGCATAAGGAGGTTCAATGGAATCTCTATGGTCTCTAGATGAGCCTCAGATTCCTTTGGTTCCTCAGAGGGAACTCCTTATTGGTCACTGAACGTCCCAGGAGGTCTTCCTCAATAAGATTCACGTTCTCCTCCTCCTCTTTGGGTTTGGCCACATCATGTAAGGCTATGGCCTTGCACTCTCTTTTTGGATTTTCTTCTGTATTGCTTGGGAGAGTACTTGGGGATTTCAGTGACTCTTTTACTCAGCTGGCCCACTTGTGCCTCTAAATTCCTAATGGAGGACCTTGTTTCATTCATGAAACTTACAATGGCCTTAGATAGATCAGAGACTATATTTGTTAAGCTAGATGGATTCTGCTCAGAATTCCCTGTCTATTGCTGAGTGGATGATGGAAAAGGTTTGCTATTGCTAAACCTGTTTCTTCCACCATTATTAAAGCCTTGTTAAGGCTTTTGTTGATCCTTCCATGAGAAATTTGGATGATTTCTCCATGAGGGATTATAGGTGTTTCCATAGGGTTCACCCATGTAATTCACCTCTGCTATTGTAGGGTTCTCAGGACCATAAGCTTCTTCTTCAGAAGATGCCTCTTTAGTACTGTTGGATGATTCCTTCAATCCATTCAGACTCTGAGAGATCATATTGACTTACTGAGTCAATATTTTATTCTGAGCCAATATGGCATTCAGAGTATCAATTTCAAGAACTCCCTTCCTCTGAGGCGTCCCATTACTTACAGGATTCCTCTTAGAAGTGTACATGAACTGGTTATTTGCAACCATGTCAATGAGTTCTTGAGCTTTTGCAGGCATTTTCTTTAGGTGAATGGATCCACCTGCAGAATGGTCCAGTGACATCTTTGATAGCTCAGATAGACCATCATAGAATATATCCAGGATAGTCCATTCTGAAAGCATGTCAGAAGGACACTTTTTGGTCAGTTCCTTGTATCTCTCCCAAGCTTCATAGAGGGATTTACCTTCTTTCTGTCTAAAGGTTTGAACATCCACTCTAAGCTTGCTAAGCTTTTGAGGAGGAAAGAACTTGGCTAAGAAAGCCATGACCAGCTTATCCCAAGAGTTTAGGCTATCTTTAGGTTGAGAGTCCAACCATACTCTAGCTCTGTCTCTTACAGCAAACGGGAAAAGTATAAGCCTGTAGACCTTGGGATCAACCCCATTGGTCTTAACAGTATCACAGATCTGCAAGAATTCAGTTAAGAATTGAAAAGGATCTTTGGATGGAAGTCTATAAAACTTGCAGTTCTGTTACATTAAAACAATTAGTTAAAAAAAAGGGAATTTTGAAAAAGAGGAAGGTGATTTTCGAAAATTAGAGAGAGAATTAGTTAGGTAGTTTTGAAAAAGATATGATTGAAATAGTAAACTTTTAAAATCAAATAAAAAGTAAAGTGATTAATTGAAAAAGATTTGAAAATCAAATTTTGAAAAGATAGGAAGTTAGAAAAGAAGTTAGAAAAGATTTTGAAATTGATTTTGAAAAAGACATGATTGAAACTTAATTTAAAAAAGATTTGAAAAGAAATTTGAAAAGATTTGAATTTTGAAATCAAAGTTGATTACTTGACTAACAAGAAACTAAAAAGATATGATTCTAGAGTTTAAAGATTGAACCTTTCTTATTAGGCAAGAAACAAACTTAAAAATTTTGAATCAATCACATTAATTGTTAGCATTAATGTCAAAAATATGAATTAGAAATAAGAAAAAGATTTTTGAAAATCAATTTGAAATTTTCGAAAATTATGAAAGAAAAATGAAAAAGATTTGATTTTTTGAAAAAGATTTAAAAAAGATAGAGTTTTTAAAATGAAATTTTGATTTGACTCATAAGAAACAACTAATTTTGAAAAATTTTTGAAAAAGTCAACCCAAATTTTCGAAATTTTATGATAGAATAAGGGAAAGATATTTTTTTGATTTTTTTAATTTTTAATGATGAAAGAGAAAAACATCAAAAAGACTCAATGCATGAAAATTTTGGATCAAAACATGTGATGCATGCAAGAACACTATGAATGCCAAGATGAACACCAAGAACACTTTGAATGTCAAGATGAACACCAAGAACTTATTTTTGAAAAATTTTCAAGAAAAGAAAACATGCAAGACACCAAACTTAAAAATTTTCATTCTTTAGACATTAATGTTTCAAGAATGCATATGAAAAATAAGGAAACACACTAAACAAGAAAATATGAAGATCAAACAAGAAAACTGGCCAAGAACAACTTGAAGATCATGAAGAATGCAATGCATGAAATTTTCAAAAATAATTTTTTTAGAAAATTAAAAAGATGCAATTGACACCAAACTTAAAACTTGACTCTAGACTCAAACAAGAAACATCAAATTATTTTTGATTTATGATTTTGTTAATTTTTTTTGGTTTTTTCGAAAATTATTTTGGGAAAAACGAAAAAGAAGAAATATTTTTTTTTTGAAATTTTCAAAAATAAGAATAATAAAAACAAAAAGGTTAAAGTTAAAATAAAATTACCTAATTTGAGTAACAGGATGAACTGTCAGTTGTCCAAACTTGAAAAATCCCCGGCAACGGCGCCAAAAACTTGGTGCACGAAATCGTGATCGTTCATTCCCCGGAAACGGCGCCAAAAACTTGGTGCACGAGATTGTGATCATCAATGGCGCCAACAACTTGGTACGCACAATTGTAATCTCAACTCTTTATCACAACTTCGCACAACTAACCAGCAAGTGCACTGGGTTGTCCAAGTAATAAACCTTACATGAGTAAGGGTCGATCCCACGGAGATTGTCGGCTTGAAGCAAGCTATGGTCACCATGTAAATCTCAGTCAGGCGGATTCAAATGGTTATGGTGAATTGATAATAAAAACATAAATAAAATATAAATTGGGATAGAGATGCTTATGTAATTCATTGGTGAGAATTTCATATAAGCGTATAGAGATGCTTTCGTTCCTCTGAACCTCTGCTTTCCTGCTGTCTTCATCCAATCATTCCTATTCCCTTCCATGGCAAGCTTTATGTAGGGCATTACCGTTGTCAATAGCTACATCCCATCCTCTCTGTGAAAATGGTCCAATGCGCTGTCACTGCATGGCTAATCATCTGTCGGTTCTCGATCATACTGGAATAGGATATACTGTCCTTTTGCGTCTGTCACTACGCCCAGCACTCGCGAGTTTGAAGCTCGTCACAGCCATCCCTTCCCAAATCCTACTCGGAATACCACAGACAAGGTTTAGACTTTCCGGATCTCAAGAATGGCCGTCCATGGGTTCTAACTTATACCACCAAGATTCTAATATCTCGGACTCGGTCCTCTGTATTAGATATCCAAGAGATACTCGTTCTAGCTTGTTTGCATGTAGAACGGAAGTGTTTGTCAAGCACACGTTCATAGGTGAGAATGATGATGAGCGTCACATAATCATCACATTCATCATGTTCTTGGGTGCGAATGGATGTCTTAGAGAAGGAATAAGCTTGAATTGAATGGAAAAACAGTAGTACTTTGTATTAATTCATGAGGAACAACAGAGCTCCACACCTTAATCTATGGAGTGTAGAAACTCTACCGTTGAAAATACATAAGTGATAAGGTCCAGGCATTGCCGAATGGCCAGCCCCCAAAACGTGATCAAAGGATCAAAAGATAATCCAAAGATGTAAATACAATAGTAAAAAGTCCTATTTATACTAAACTAGTTACTAGGGTTTACAGAAATGAGTAAATGATGCAGAAATCCACTTCTGGGGCCCACTTGGTGTGTGCTTGGGCTGAGCATTGAACTTTACACGTGTAGAGGCTTCTCTTGGAGTTGAACGCCAGTTTATAACCTGTTTCTGGCGTTTAACTCCACTTTGCAACCTGTTTCTGGCGTTTAACTCCAGAATGCAGCATGGAACTGGCGTTGAACGCCAGTTTGCGTCATCTAAACTCGGGAAAAGTATAGATTATTATACATTTCTGGAAAGCCCTGGATGTCTACTTTCTAAAGCAATTGAGAGCGCGCCATTTGGAGTTCTATAGCTCCAGAAAATCCACTTTGAGTGCAGGGAGGTCAGAATCCAACAGCATCTGCAGTCCTTCTTCAACCTCTGAATCTGATTTTTGCTCAAGTCCGTCAATTTCAGCCAGAAAATACCTGAAATCATAGAAAAACACACACACTCATAGTAAAGTCCAAAAATGTGAATTTTAATTAAAAACTAATAAAAAATATACTAAAAACTAACTAAATGATACTGAAAACTATGTAAAAACAATGCCAAAAGCGTATAAATTATCCGCTCATCAGCATCCTTCCCCTCTATTGAGATCTCTGAAACCTTTCCGGATGAGCAATTGTTTGCCATTCAGGAAACACCATGGTTTGCAGACATTGCAAACTATAAAGCTGCAAGATTCATACCCAAGGAGTACAGCAGGCAACAAAAGAAAAAATTAATTACTGATGCAAAGTACTACCTGTGGGATGAACCATATCTCTTTAAGAGATGTGCAGACGGAATAATCCATAGGTGTGTGCCTAGAGAAGAAGCACAGAAGATCCTATGGCATTGTCATGGATCACAATATGGAAGACATTTCGGAGGTGAGCGAACAGCCACAAAAGTCCTCCAATGTGACTTCTATTGGCCCACTCTCTATAAAGACTCCCGAGAGTTTGTGCATAACTGTGACAACTGCTAGAGAGCTGGTAATCTACCTCGTAGTTACGCCATGCCTCAGCAAGGGATCTTAGAGATTGAGTTGTTTAACGTATGGTGTATTGACTTCATGGGTGCCTTTCCCACCATCATACTCAAACACTTATATTCTGGTGGCAGTTGACTATGTATCCAAATGGGTAGAGGCCATTGTAACACCCACCAATGATACTAAGACAGTGCTGAAGTTCCTCTAGAAACATATCTTCAGCAGGTTTGGTGTCCCTAGAGCACTAATCAGTGATGGGGCACTCACTTCTGCAACAAACAGCTTTACTCTGCTATGGTCCGATATGAAATTAGCCACAAGGTGGCAACTCCATATCATCCACAGACAAATGGACAAGCTGAAGTCTCTAATAGAGAACTAAAAAGAATCCTGAAACGGACTGTAAGTACCCGTAGAAAGGATTAGGTAAGAAGCTTGGATAATGCTCTGTGGGCATATAGAACAGCATTCAAGACTCCTATAGGGACCTCTCCATACCAGCTTGTATATGGTAAGGCCTGTCATCTGCCCGTGGAACTGGAGCATAAGGCCTACTGGGCAACCAGGTTCCTAAACTTTGATGCCAAATTAGCTGGAGAAAAAAGATTGCTCCAGCTGAATGAGCTAGAGGAATTCGGACTTACTGCTTTCAAAAATGCCAAGCTTTACAAAGAGAAAGCAAAAAGGTGGCATGACAGAAAGCTGTCATCTAGAGTCTTTGAACCAGGACAGAAGGTTCTGCTGTTTAGCTCTAGGCTCAGATTATTTCCCGGGAAACTAAAATCCCGATAGAAGGGACCATATGTGATTACAAGTGTGTCACCATATGGCTATGTGGAGCTTGAAGACATTGATTCTAATAAGAAGTTCATTGTTAATGGACAGAGAGTCAAGCATTATCTTGAAGGCAATGTTGAGCAAGAATGCTCAAAGCTGAGACTAGATTAAAAGCTCAGTAAGGTCCAGTTAAAGACAATAAAGAAGCGCTTATTAGGAGGCAACACAATTTTTACTTATCTATGTTAATTTTCTGTTTTCCATTTTTATTTTATGTTTTCTTTAGGATGATGATCATGTGGAGTCACAAAAATCAAAGCAAAATCAAAAACAGCATTAAAAACAGCTCACCCTGGAGGAAGAGCTTACTGGCGTTTAAACGCCAGTAAGAAGCATCAGACTGGCGTTTAACACCAGAAAGAAGCATCAAGCTGGCATTAAACGCCAGAAATAAGCTACAATCTGGCGTTTAACGCTAGAAACAAGCACCAACTTGGCGTTAAACGCCAATAAAGGGAGAAAAGCTGGTGTTTAATGCCAGAAACAAGCAGCAATCTGGCGTTAAACGCCAGGATTGCACTCTAAGGGCATTTACACACCTAAATGGAGCAGGGATGCTAAGTCCTTGACCCCTCAGGATCTGTGGGCCCCACAGGATCCCCACCTACCCCACCACACATCTCCATCTCCTCCTTTCTTTCTTCGTTTGCTCGAGGACGAGCAAACATTTTAAGTTTGGTGTGGAAAAAGCCTCGCTTTTTAATTCTCCATAACCATATGGCACCTTCCATGAGATTAGAGAAGATCAAAGAGCTATGAGGGAGGAGCAACAAAGGCAAGAAAAAGACATAGAGGAGATCAAGAGCACCGTTGGTTCTTCAAGAGGAAGAAGACGCCACCCTTACTAAGGTGGATCCGTTCCTTAATCTCCTTGTCTATTTATTTTTTTTGTTTTCGTTCTCTATGCTTTATGTTTATTTATGTTTGTGTCTTTCTTACATGATCACTAGTGTCTAGTGTCTATGCCTTAAAGCTATGAATGTCCTATGAATCCATCACCTTTCTTAAACGAAAAATATTTTTAATCACAAAAGAACAAGAAGTACATGATTTCGAATTCATCCTTGAAATTAGTTTAATTATTTTGATGTGGTGACAATACTTTTTGTTTCTCTGAATGAATGCTTGAACAGTGCATATGTCTTTTGAATTTGTTGTTTATGAATGTTAAAATTGTTGGCTCTTGAAAGAATGATGAAAAAGGAGAAATGTTATTTGATAATCTGAAAAATCATAAAATTGATTCTTGAAGCAAGAAAAAGCGGTGAAAAGCAAAAGCTTGCGAAAAAAATGGCGAAAAAAAAGAGAAAAAGAAAAAGCAATCAGAAAAAGCCAAGAGCCCTTTAAACCAAAAGGCAAGAGCAAAAATCCAATAACCCTTTAAATCAAAAGGCAAGGGTAAAATAAAAAGGATCCAAGGCTTTGAGCATTAATGGATAGAAGGGCCCAAAGGAATAAAATCCTGGCCTAAGCGGCTAAACCAAGCTGTCCCTAACCATGTGCTTGTGGCGTGAAGGTGTCAAGTGAAAAGCTTGAGACTGAGCGGTTAAAGTCGTGATCCAAAGCAAAAAAAAGAGTGTGCTTAAGAACCCTGGACACCTCTAATTGGGGAATCTAGCAAAGCTGAGTCACAATCTGAAAAGGTTAACCAAGTTATGTGTCTATGGCATTTATGTATCCGGTGGTAATACTAGAAAACAGAGTGCTTAGGGCCACGGCCAAGACTCAGAAAGTAGCTGTGTTCAAGAATCAATGTACTGAACTAGGAGAATCAATAACACTATCTAAATTATGAGTTCCCATAGATGCCAATCATTCTGAACTTCAAAGGATAAAGTGAGATAATTTATACGCTTTTTGGCATTGTTTTTAGGTAGTTTTTAGTATAATTTAATTAGTTTTTACTATGTTTTTATTAGTTTTCAAGAAAAATTCACATTTCTATACATTACTATGAGTTTGTGTGTTTTTCTGTTATTTCAAGTATTTTCTGGTTGAAATTGAGGGACCTGAGCAAAATCTGATTCAGAGGTTGAAAAAGGACTGCAGATGCTGTTAGATTCTGACCTCCCTGCACTCGAAATGGATTTTCTGGAGCTACAAAAACCTAAATGGTGTGCTCTCAATTGCGTTAAAAAGTATACATCCAGGGATTTCCAGCAATATATAATAGTTCATACTTTGCCCGAGTTTTGATGACGCAAACTGGCGTTCAAACGCCAACTTCCTGTCCTATTCTGAAGTTAAACGCCAGAAACAGGTTACAAACCAGAGTTAAATTCCACAAATAGGCTGCAACCTGGCGTTTAACTCCAAGAGAAGCCTCTACACGTGTAAAGCTTAATGCTCAGCCCAAGCACACACCAAGTGGGCCTCGGAAGTGAATTTCTGCACTATCTGCACTTAGTTACTTATTTTCTGTAACCCTAGCTACTAGTTTAGTAGAAAAACAACTTTTAGAGACTTACTATGTATCTCATGACAGTTTACACGTTTCATATTGTATTTCTGACGGCATGAGTCTCTAAACCCCATGGTTGGGGGTGAGGAGCTCTGCTGTGTTTCGATGAATTAATGCAATTACTACTGTTTTTCATTCAATCACGCTTGTTTTTATTCTATGATATTCACTCGCACTTCACTCTGATGAATGTGATGATCCGTGACACTCATCATCATTCTCACCTATGAAAGCGTGCCTGATAACCACCTCCGTTCTATCTGCATTAGCTTGAGTGTGTATCTCTTAGCCTCCTGGTTCACGATCAGAGTCTTTGTGGTATAGGCTAGAATTATTGGCGGCCATTCCTAAGATCTAGAAAGTCTAAACCTTGTCTGTGGTATTCCGAGTAGGATCTGGGAAGGGATGACTGTGACGAGTTTCAAACTCACGAGTGTTGGGCGTAGTGACAGACGCAAAAGAATCAATGGATTCTATTCCAACATGAGTGAGAACCGACAGATGATTAGCCATGCGGTGACAGCGCATTTGGACCATTTTCACTGAGAGGATGGATGGTAGCTATTGACAACGGTGATCCACCAACATACAGCTTGCCATGGAAGGAGCCTTGCGTGCATGAAGAAGAAGACAGTAGGAAAGTAGAGATTCGGAAGACAGAGCATCTCCAAATCCTCAATCTGTTCTCAATTACTGCATAACAAGTATTATTTAATTTATGCTATTTACTCCTCATAAACCCAATCACTTTTATTACTAATTTTCTAACTAAGAATTACAAAATAACCAAAGCTTGCTTCAAGCCAACAATCTCCATAGGATCGACCCTTACTCACGTAAGGTATTACTTGGACGACCCAGTGCACTTGCTGGCTAGTGGTACGAATTGTGAAAAGTGTGATTCACAATTCATGCCCCAAGGGACCTGAGCAAAATTCTGATTCAGAGGCTGAAAAAGGACTGCAGATGCTGTTGGATTCTGACCCTCCTGCACTCGAAGTGGATTTTCTGGAGCTACAGAAGCCCAATTGGCGCGCTCTCAATTCCGTTGGAAACTAGACATCCCGGGCTTTCTATCAATATATAATAGTCCATACTTTATCTGAGATTTGATGGCCCAAACTGGCGTCCAAAGACAGCCTAAAACATCTTGGCATAAAACGCCCAAACTGGCACTAGAATTGGAGTTAAACGCCCGAACTGGCACCAAAGCTGGTGTTTAACTCCAGGAACAGCCTATGCACGTGTAAAGCTCAAGGCTCATCCCAAGCACACACCAAGTGGGCCCCGGAAGTGGATTTCTGCACTATCTGAACTTAGTTACTCATTTTCTGTAAACCTAGGTTACTAGTTTAGTATAAAAACTACTTTTAGAGATTTATTTTATATCTTTTTTAATCTTATGCTATAATAGACCATTGTACACGTTTGGAGGCTAGCCTCACAGCCATGCCTAGACCTCTTCCACTTATGTATTTTTTTACAGTGGAGTTTCTACACCCCATAGATTAAGGTGTGGAGCTCTGCTGTTCTTCATGAATCAATACAATTACTACTGTTTTCTTTTCAATTCATGCCTACTTCTTCTCCAAGATATACTCTCGTACTTAATTCAGTTAAGTCATAATGAAGGGGTGACCTGTGACAATCACCCAATCTTCGTTACTCGCTTAGCCAAGATCGCGTGCCTGACAACCACAAAGCGGTCTACATGATGTTCAACGTAATCATTGGATGACAGCCGGAGTATATTCTCTTGGATATCTAATACACGGACCGAGTCCGTGAGATTAGTATCTTCGTGGTATAGGCTAGAATTATTGGCAGCCATTCCTGGGATCCAGAAAGTCTAAACCTTGTCTGTGGTATTCTGAGTAGGATCCGGGAAGGAATGACTGTGACGAGCTTCAAACTTGCAAATGTTGGGCATAAGTGACAGTGTGCAAAAGGATCAATGGATTATATTCCGACGCTAGAGGAAACCGACAGATGATTAGCCATGCGGTAGCTGTACCTGGTATTTTTCATCCGAGACGAGAAATTCGACAGTTGATTAGCCGTGTAGAAACTGTAGAGGACCATTTTCACTGAGAGGATCTTATAGCTTGCCATGGAAGGAAGTAACACATGGTTGGAAGAAGGCAATAGGAAAGCTGAGGTTCAGAAGCAACAAAGCATCTCCAGACGCTTATCTGAAATTCCCACCAGTGAATTACATAAGTAACTTTATCTTATTTTATGTTTTATTTATATTTTAATTATCAGACCTCATAACCATTTGAATCCGCCTAACTGAGATTTACAAGATGACCATAGCTTTCTTCAAACCGACAATCTCCGTGGGATCGACCCTTACTCACGTAAGGTTTATTACTTGGACGACCCAGTGCACTTGCTGCTTAGTTGCACGGAGTTATGAGAAAAGTGTGAGACCACGATTCCGCGTACCATTGTTGTCCACTTTCGTCCTCTCTGACCAGTGCTGAGGCTACTGCCCGATTTCCTACTGCGAGGTACAATACAAGTGGTTCTCCTTCCCGTGGCCGAATTAGAATAGGTGGTTGTCCCAGGAACCTTTTGAAATCATGGAAGGCTTGTTCCCTTTCTTAGAGTGGCGTAGAAGGGGAGAGATCTTATTGCTGATTCGGCTAGAAATCTGGACAAGGCTGCCAATCTTTCGTTCAGTTGTTGCACCTCTTTGACACAGCTCGGACTTTTCATGTCGATTATGGCCTGGCACTTATCCGGGTTTGCTTCTATTCCTCTCTGTGTGAGCATGAATCCCAGAAATTTGCCGGCTTCTACTGCGAAGGTGCATTTTGCTGGATTAAGTCTCATGCCATGCTTACGTATGGTTTTGAGCACTTATGCGAGATTGGATAGTAATGTCTCCTCGCTTTGTGTTTTTACTAACATGTCGTCCACATATACTTCCATAAGTTTCCCAATATGGTCTACGAAGACCTTGTTCATTAATATTTGATACGTGGCTCCTACGTTTTTGAGTCTGAATAGCATGACGATGTAGCAGTAGTTTGCTTTTGGGGTTATGAATGAGGTTTTTTCTTAATCGGGTGGATACATCGGGATTTGATTGTATCCCAAATAAGCGTCCATAAACGAGAGGTATTTGTATCTGGAGGAAGCATCCACTAGGGTGTCGATACTTGGAAGTGGATAGGGATCTTTTGGGAAAGCTTTGTTGAGATCGGTATAGTCGGTGCACATCTGCCACTTCCCATTTAATTTCTTTACTAGGACAACGTTGGCAAGCCATAGTGGGTATTTGACTTCTCTTATGAATCCTGCCTCTAGTAGAGCTTGCACCTGCTCTTCCACAGCTTGGGATCTTTCTGGTCCGAGCTTTCTGCGTCTCTGCTGTACTGGCCGAGATCCTGGGTATACTGCCAGTTTGTGGCACATTAGTTTGGGGTCTATGCCCGGCTTGTCTGTGGCCTTCCATGTGAAGAGGTCAACATTATCTCTTAAGAATTGTATGAGGGACTCCTTTACATCTCCTTTTAGGATTCTGCCAATGTTGGTTGTTTTATCTGGGACATCTCTGATATGGACTTTTGCTATCTTGCCTTCAGGTTGTGGACGAAGTTCTTCCCGCCCTCGAACTCCCCCGGGTTCGATGGTGTGGATTTCCTCTCTTTTACCTCTGAGGTTCAGACTTTCATTGTAACAGCGGCGTGCTATTTTCTGGTCTACTTTTATCGTAGCGATTCCTTCAGTAGTTGGGAACTTCATGCACAGATGTGGAGTCGAGACTACTGCGCCGAGCTGATTTAGCGTTGTCCAACCTATCAGGGCGTTGTAGGTTGTACTTACGTCGACCACGATGTAATCTATGATGAGCGTCCTTGACCGGTTTCCTTTTCCAAAGGTTGTGTGTAGTGAAATGTATCCAAGTGGTTGGATTGGAGTGTCTCTTAGCCCGAATAAGCTGTTCGGATATCCTCTGAGTTCTTTTTCCTCTAGGCTGAGTTTGTCGAAAGCGGTTTTGAACAATATGTCAGCCGAGCTTTCCTGGTCCACCAGTGTGCGGTAGAGATTAGCATTGGCCAATATGATAGTGATGACCATGGGATCATCATGTCTCGAGATGACGCCAGCTACGTCCTCTTTAGTGAAAGTGATAGTAGGGAGGTCGGGTACTCCTTCTCCTCCATCGACATGATATACTTCTTTAAGATGTCTTTTGCGAGATGATTTAGAGATTCCTCCTCCTACAAATCCTCCGTGTATCATGTGGACATGTCTTTCCGGGGTACGAGGTGGTCATTCAGTTCGCCCAACCTCGTCGTCCCTTCTTCTTTTTCTTGGATCATCTGCTTTGCTGGCTAATTACCGATCTAGTCTTCCCTCTCTAACCAATTTTTCTATGACATTCTTCAAATCGAAGCACTCGTTGGTGGGATGTCCATAGATTAGATGGTATTCACAGTATTTTGTCTGATTTCCTCCTCCTTTTTTGCTTTTGAGTGGGCGAGGTGGGGGTATCTTTTCAGTATGGCATACTTATCGATAAACATCTATAAGAGACACCCGAAGAGGGGTGTAACTGTGGTATTTCTTGATCTTTTCTCTATGCTGATCTTCTTTTTTCTTGGATTCTTTGTCCTTATCTCGGGAGGAGTAGGGGAATCTGGACTTTGAGGTCTCTCCTAGTCAAGAGTTTTCCTCCATGTTGATGTATTTCTCTGCTCGTTCTTGTACTTCGTTCAGAGATGTAGGATGTTTTTTCGATATGGAGTGACTAAAAGGTCCTTCTTGTAAGCCATTGATGAGACCCATAATGGCTGCTTCTGTTGGCAGACTTTGTATGTCCAGACATGCTTTGTTGAATCTTTCCATGTAGCTGCGAAGACTTTCCCGATCTCCTTGCTTGATCCCTAATAGGCTCGGGGCATGTTTGGTTCTGTCCTTCTAGATGGAGAATCTAGCTAGAAACTTCTTGGCTAAGTCGTCAAAGCTTGAGATGGACCTAGGGGGCAGATTGTCGAAACCACTTAATTGCTGTCTTCGTTAAGGTAGTCGGGAAGGCTTTGCATCAAACCGCATCTGAGGCGTCAGTGAGATACATTCTACTTCTGAAATTACTAAGATGATGGCTGGGATCTGATGTGCCATCGTACGGAGTCATGTCAGAGGGTTTAAAGTCTTTTGGGATTTTGGCCTTCATGATCTCTTTGATGAATGGGTCTTGGTCCTTGCGGGGGTTGTCTTCGTGACTGGATCGAGTGGTTTTAGCTTTGAGATCGGCTTCAAGCTTTAGGAGCTTGTCTTCTAATTCTCCGCATCGCCTAGCTTCCCTTTGTAGGTCTCTCTCGGCTTCCCGTTGATATTCAACCTCTTTTTTGAGTTGTTTTAGTCGATCTTGAAGTGCCTCCATGACTCCTGTGTTTGGCAAATTTTTGTTTTTGTTAGGCTGAGAAGTATCGTCTGGTGTGACTTCCGCATTCTTATGCGGCGTTCTGTTCTCTAAATCAAAATTGTGGTCGTTGTCAAGGTTGTCCGCCATGATGATGGGATGACTTCCAGGTTCCCCGGCAACGGCGCCAATGTTCCGAGGGTTACCTGAAACTGTGGGTCGATCTCGGACGAGATCTTTTGTACTGATCGGAGCTGATGTGTCCGACTTGTTGATGGTGGCCGGAGCTGTCATGTCCGACTTGTTGGACATGGTGATGGTGCTGATCCTTCGTCAGCGGAGGGTGGTGGTACCTGCAAGGGACTCCGATGCTTAAGTTAGCAAGGGTATTAACCATGTTTTTTGTAGAATCAGAGTATGAGTTATACCTGGGTACTCTAATGTATTTATATTAGTGTGGAGTGACCTTCTTGGAGATAAGATAGTTATCTTATCTTATCTTATTTTTGAGTGAAGTCATCTTTATCTTCTGGGGGGCCACCCTTATCTTCCTGGGCTTTAGTTGCCATTAGATTGGGCTATGTCCCTTTATTTTGGCCCTTTTTGGGCTTCTTCATGATGATTTGGCCGAACTCTTTAAGAAGAGGTCGGGTAATCCTAACCTGAAGAGGTGGTCGACTTATCATCAATCAGCTCGGGTCGGACAGCTTGACCTAGGGTATGAACACACACCAAGTTTTATCACATGCATACAAGGAGAAGCAAAGTTCACCACCCATTTTAGAATTGAAGCCACTCCCTTCAACACTCAAATATGCATTCCTTGGTCCCAGGGATACTCTCCCAATGATCATCAATTCTTCATTGAGTGTACAAGAAGAGAAAGAACTTATCAAAGTGCTTCAAACTCATAAATCAGCCATTGGATGGACTACCAATGATCTAAAGGGAATTAGTCCAATAATGTGCATGCATAAAATTTTGCTAGAGGAGAATGCAAAGCCGGTGGTACAACCTCAAAGAAGACTCAACCCAACCGTGAAAGAGATGGTTCAAAAAGAAGTGCTCAAGTTGTGGGATGTTGGAATTATATACCCAATCTTAGATAGTTCGTGGGTTAGTCCAATGAAAGTAGTGCCTAAGAAAGGTGGAGTCACTGCGGTGGCTAATGAAAGAAATGAATTTATTCTAACCAGAACAGTTAGAGGACGGAGGATGTGCATAGATTACAGAAGGCTTATTGATGCAATAAGAAAAGATCATTTTTCACTCATTTTCATTGATAAAATGGTGGAAAGACTTGCTGGACATGCATATTATTGTTTCCTTCATGGATACTTTGGTTACAATCAAATTGTGATAGACCCAAAAGATCAAGAGAAGACATCATTCACTTGCCCATTTGGGGTTTTTGCATATAGGCACATGCCCTTTAGACTTTGCAATGCACCCGCCACATTCTAAAGGTGTCTGCTATCCATTTTCTCCGATATGGTTGAGAAATTCATAGAGGTTTTCATGGATGACATTTTAGTATTTGGTAGTTTATTTGATAATTGCCTACACCACCTTGCCTTGGTTTTTAAAAGATGTAAGGAAACAAACTTGGTTTTAAATTGGGAGAAGTGCCACATTATGGTGATAGAGGGCATTGTTCTTGGATATGAGATTTCAAAACAAGGCATAAAGGTGGACAAAGCTAAGGTGGAGGTTATTGAAAGATTACGACCACCTAGCAATGTCAAGGCAATTCGAAGTTTTTTGGGCCATGCTGGATTCTATTGAAGGTTCATTAAAAATTTCTCAAAGATTGCCAAACTTTTGAGCAATCTCTTAGCATCTGAACAACTTTTCAATTTTGAGAAGGAATATCTATTAGCTTTTGAAACACTTAAGGCAAGGCTTACTTCTGCACCTATTTTAGCACCACCAATTTAGGGCCCAACATTTAAATTTATGTGTGATGCTAGTGACCTTACAATTGGTGTGGTACTAGGATAGAGGCAAGATAAGCTCTTGCAATGCTATATAATATGCTAGTAGAGTGTTGAATGAGGCCCCAAAAAAACTATACAACCACTGAAAAGAAATTGTTAGCCGTTGTCTTTGCCTTTGATAAGTTTAGGTCATATTTGATTGGCTCCAAAGTCATTGTATATACTGATCATGCTGCATTGAAATATCTCTTGACTAAACTAGAAGCAAAACCAAGACTCATCGGATGAATTCTTCTACTTCAAGATTTTGATATTGAAATAAGAGATAGGAGAGGCTCAGAAAATCAAGTAGCAGATCATCTATCAAGGCTCATATAACACCCCGACTCTCCACAGAATTATTCTCAGAAATTTTGTGATGAGAAATTCGATAAAATATCTAAGAATCACCTCATCATAAAATAATAAGGCAGATTTAGATTTAATCAGTGAAAAGAATATATATGTCGTGAGAGATAAAAGCGTGTTCTAAGCTGAAAATCGTACCAAACAAACTCTACCCTTTCATAATCAAACCGGTTTTTTCCTCCATTATAAAGCCACGGTTTTCTTTTTTCTTTCACCATATTTTTCTATCAAACATCATAAACACCATATCTTTAATTATTCATTATTTTTCCTTCCTCCGTTGCAAAGTAACGATTTTTCTTTTCCTTCTCCCGGTTCAACCAAACCAAGCTTCCTTTAACTAAACCAAAGCCCAAGAAAACTCTGATTAAACCCGTTCCCTCTTCCCCTCTCACAACCAAATGGCATTTCAGGGAGAACCATGGTCACCTCTTCATGCAATGAATGCTGTGATGTGGTGTTGCAAAAGGAGGAAGTCATGAAGCCTTGCTGCACCAGCTCACCTTTTTCCACTACCAATAGGTATAGGTAGATAAGTCCAGCCTTTCAATTCCTCTAAAAACCAAACAAAGACAAAAAAAAGGAAGAAAAAGTGGCGATTGATCAAGGACGAGAAGGAGAAAATGTCAACAGGATCATCATCATCATCTGTGTACATCACCATCAAGAAGGAAGAAGAGGACCATCGTAGGAGCTGCTACCCGACGCCAAAAAAGAAACCCTACCCCTTTTTCTTTCTGATTCCCTTGGTGTTTTTCTTGGTAGGTAAGAATAAGTAACTCTGTGCTTTGTTGTTCTTCCTAATTCGAAGGTTTTACCCTTGTTAAGCTTCAATTTCTTTAATTGATGACCAAAAAAATCAAATTCATCACATCACAAGAATAAGACTCCTTCTGTTGCTCTATGTGAAGCTCAGCCATTTAGCCCTGTGAACTGAAAAAATTCTTTAATTCCGTTTGTTAGGATTTTCTGATTTAAAGTAGCAAATGACAGACCTTGGTTTGTGAATTCTCAAAGAAAGGTAAGGGATAGAATAGATAGAAGGTTACTTTTGTTACTGAGCTTGATAGTATGGATTGATGAATTACTGTATGTTTAAATGATGATGATTACTGAATTATGATGGGTATGATTGATGATGAGCCTCTATGAAAAACTCTGTTTAGGATGGTGCAAAAAAATATATGTTCAATTAAGTATATGAGAATTTGTAAAAAGGTGAATTGATGAGTTTAAACTCCTGAGGCCATGTTGATCACTTTAGCAGCTTTGGTTAGTCGAAAGAGGTATAGAATTATGGTTTTAGAGGAATTTTAGGCTTAAATAAAAAATTTGGTATGTGAGGTTATCAAAATACTTAATGCATAATTTTCTACATATTTGGCAGTAACTTAGAATAAAAACTGGGAGCAATCTAGACATGATTTTTGGTGTAAATTATTTTTCTACTAAACTTCAAGAAGTCAAAATTTCTCGATAAAAATTTCATAAAATTTGGCCAAGTGGTTTGGAAGAGGTGAATTTTTGAAATTTCGTGGTTTTGCTGCAGAATTTTCTGATTTTCTGGTTCTACAGTATCAACTTCTAGCCACTAGAACTTTTGACTTATTTGGCATTTTAAGTTACTTCGAAAGGTATTTCAAAGATCTGTGAGTATACTTTAATTGAGTACAAGTTTCATGTCCAAAGCTATTTGTTAGAGTTAATTATGTCTCTTGGAAGCTGGGCTGTTCGCAGAAAATTCAAAAAATTCAGAACCAAACGAAGTGCTATGAACCTGGAACTTATTTTTCCTAAAACTTAGGTGTGTAGAGTGTATCCTCACCAAAATCTAGAAGTAACGGATTAGAATTGAATTTATTATAGATTTTTCAAAAATTGAGCTGCCTGCTGTACTTTTCTGACTCTTCTTAAGTGCAGCAGCAGATTTTTATTGAATTTGTTATCAAATTCAATTCTAATCCAAATAGGAAAAAAGTTTGATTTAGATCCAAAGGGTAAGTTCAAATTTGGCAGCATGTATGAACATAGTTAAACATAGTTCAAATTTGGTAGCATGTATGAACATAGTTAAACAAAAGTGTGTAATTTGTCCCTAAGATACATTGAAAGTTAAAGTGTGATGCGGAGGTACGCCTAGTTTTATGGTGATACGGAGTTACGTTTAGCTACTTGGTGATGCGGAGGTATGCTTAGCTGTAAGATGATGTGGAGGAATAATAAAAAGAAAAGAAAATGAGAAATGAAGAATGGAAAAGATACTTAGAGGAAAAGAAAGAGAAATAATGAATGAAATAAATAATTGAGAATTGTATGTTGAATGGGACTTTGTGCCAAACTGCTAATGCGAAAGTGTGCACCTAACTGATAGTCTAAGGTTGCTAATGCCGGAATGTTCGCCTAACTGATAGCACTATTTCTTACTGTGATGTACATTAAAATGTTATTATGATGTGGCCTAACTGACATGGGTAACCGTGATGCCAAGGTATCCTAATTGACATGGGTTCACCCATGATGATACCAATGTGTCTAACTGACACAGTAAGAAACCATATTTAAGGTTTTCTCCGAGTAACGTCAGGTTGCGGGTAGAAAACCAATGCATGAGCTCATGACCTGCACTAGGAATATGCATGCATCATAAATTGTTTGCGCATTTGATTATGGTTGTTTACAGTTCATTCTTTCTGTTATGTGCTATCTACTTCTTATTAATCTTTTATTCCCTGATCCTTGTCTGTATTTTTAGAATTATATGATTTAACTTTCTCTAAAGATTAGAATAAGCTAGTAAAGGTAGGAATAATAGTCAGAAAATAGCGTAGTAACGACATTGATCCCAAAGAAAGATACCGAGAAAGAGTTATGTCAGAACCCGTGATGCGGAAGTAGCTGAGAGACTTAACAAGCGAATTATTACAACAGAGCCAAAACTCTAGGTTTCATGAGAGAGATGCGTTTTCCCCACAGATGGAGGATTTCAATTTGACTACCGCCATTGGAGATATACTCAGAGAGGTACCAGAAGAGCATGTGTTATCGGACCCTATAGGAGATGCTTGAGACTATTCCTGAGATGATGCCTGCAGACTTATGCCTGATGGTGAAAAGAATATAGGATAGATGGTCTTTATTCTTTAGACTTTGATTTTCCTCACTTTTGTAGCATCTTTGAGTGGTAGGACTTGATATTTTTTTTCTTTTCTTTTGTTAGTCCAGGTACCAGCTTAGGAGTTTTTTATATGAACCAGGTATCTAGAAAGTGGTCAGTTGTATATGATCCGGATTCTAATTCCGAATGACAGTGACATTCCTCTGATTCAAAAGAGAGTGAGATGCCAAAACTGTTTAGAATTACAATAGGTAAACCCTACTTTAAGAAGAGACATGAGCATAACTGAACTCTCACCTCTCATGCAAATTCACATCTTAATCATATATTAATTTTGGTTGCTTGAGGACAAGCAACAATTCAAGTTTGGTGTTGTGATGCGTGAGCATCTTCTCTATCTTTTCCTAGTGAATTTGCATTCAAATTCTCGAGTTTAATCAAGGTTTAAATATCTTTAAGCCACTATGGATGCTACTTTCAGTTGTATGCAATTCTATTTATTTCATGTAGCATTTGGATGGATTTGACGAAGTTTTGTACAAAAAAAGAAGAAAGCGAATGATGCTGTCAACCTCGACCTCCTTGCACGCACACAAAAATAACTTGAGCTACAAAGGTCAAATTGACGTGATTCTAGCGGCCTTGGAAAGCTAACTTTCAGAGCTTTCCAACGATATATAATCGTATACCCTTTCGTACGGACCACGTCATGCCAAACTTAAGGAAGCTCATGTTTCGTGCCAACTCAAAAGCCCCAAGGAAATCGTGCTGCCATCTCCACAACTCAAGTTCGGTGCCAACACAAGAACTCCAAGAAAGGCTACGCACCAATCCATGGCAAACATGGATTCTTCCAAGTTTGGTGCCAAACTTGGATTCTTCCATGAAAAAGAGAAGGTCAGCAAAAAACAATCCAACCTCTACCCCCAACAAGCAAGGTGAATTAAGTTAACCACAATAAAAGAAAGCTTATTAGGAGGAATTTATATCAGGGGGCAGTAATTTTCACCTCTCCCCCTTGGAGACATTTCTTTTAACCAACTGGAAGAAGAGGAAGAAAATTTAACAATCAAGTGTCAAGCTAGTGACATTAAAGAAGCGCTTGTTGGGAGGCAACCCAACTACTAGTATCCTTGGTTTCGCAGTTGCTTTGGTTTTAATTTTATAGTTATTTTGATTTTAGCATTATAGTTATTTTAGTTCTGGTTTAAAATTACTTTATCTCAATTTATTTTTTTTGAATTTTTTCATGTTTTACATGTTTTTGGTCATGCAGAGTGATTAGAACAGGAACAGGAGCCATTAAAAGGAATTTTCGACACCCTGAAGTTTTTCTTTGCTTGGGGACAAGCAAACTTTTAGGTTTGGTGTTGTAGAGCATGCTCTCTGTTTACCTTATCATTAGTGGCACCATGGGGAGATGAATGTTCTTCATGGAGGAGCACACCAGCATAACTGACGTGGTTGAGATCCTTTCATTCTATTTCCCTTCCGTTCTTTTTTTGTTGGCTTCTGTTTTCTGTTGCTTTGATTGCTTGTATAATCTTTAGTACTTTTAGTTCTTAGATTTAGTTTCATTCTCTTATTTGCTTTTAGTTAAAAAAATTTCTTTTGTCTCATGTACTGCTCATTGAGCTTGAATATAAAAAGAAAAAAAATGATGTAATGCATGAGTATGAGAGTTTATAACAGAAAGTAGTATCATTTAATCAAATGTGGTGGTGTTCTCTGTAATTCTGAATGCATGACACGAATCGTGCATGTTTTAATTTGAATCAAGGGATGTTGATGTATAGGGAACAGGAGTTTAGAGAACTATTATGAATTTCCTGCAGTTAGTGCAAGTTGATCCTTGAAGCAAAAAAGAAACCACAAGGAAAAAATTAAATAAATAAAAAGCAAGGTCCAAGGCTCTGAGCATCAATGACTAGGGAGGTCGGACATGATTAAAAGCTCAAAGAGTTACTTTCCTAGTCATATGCTTGTAATGTTCTTGTGTCAAGTAATCCTTGAGACAGAACATTTAGAGTCGAGATCAAATGCATTTACCAGAGTATGCTAAAGGCTTTGAGCACCACTGTCTGGGAGTAGCTGAAAGAAGAATCAGAACTTCAAGAGAGTTCCCAAGTTAAGTGCTTGTGGTGTTCTTGTGTCAATTAACCTTTGAGACAGAACATTTAAAGTCACGGCTAGGCTCAAGGTGCAAAGCACCAGTTAATTGAGAATAAAAGGATATCTGCTGTGTTCAAGGATTAAACTAAAGTATAACGATCAGAGAATTCATAATATGATCTGAATTCTAATTCCAAATGACAGTGACATTCCTCTAATTCAAAAGAGAGTGAGATGCCAAAACTATTCAGAATTACAATAGGTAAACCCCACTTTAAGAAGAAACATGAGCATAACTGAACTCTCACCTCTCATGCAAATTCACATCTTAATCATGTATTAGTTTTGGTTGCTTGATGACAAGCAACAATTCAAGTTTGGTGTTGTGATGCGTGAGCGTCTTTTCTATCTTTTCCTTGCAAATTTGCATTCAAATTGTTGAGATTAATCAAGATTTAAATATCTTTAAGTAACTATGGATGCTACTTTAAGTTGTGTGCAATTCTATTTATTTCATGTAGCATTCGGATGGATTCGATGGAGTTTTGTAGCAGAAAAGGAAGAAAGCGAATGATGTTGTCAACCCCGACCTCCTTGCACTTAAACAGAAATAACTTGAGCTACTGAGGTCCAATTGACGTGATTAACGTGGCATTAGAAATCTAATTTCCAGCACTTTTCAGTGATATATAATAGTATACTCTTTTCTTCCATTTCTTATGGACTACTTCACAACAAACTTGATTAAGCTCAAGCTTGGCACCAACTCAAAAGCCCCAAGTAAATCGTGCTGCCATCTCCATGCCGAACTTGAGTTTACTCAAGTTTGGCGCCAACACTAAAACTCCAAAGAAAGGCTTTGCACCAATCCATGCAAAACATGGATTCTTCCAAGTTTGGCGCCAAACTTGGATTCTTCCATGAAAAAGAGAAGGTCAGCAAAAAACAATCCAACCTCTACCCTAACAAGCAAGGTGAATCAAGTTAACCACAATTAAAGAAAGCTTGTTAGGAGGAATTTATATCAGGGGGTACTAATTTTCACCTCTCCCCCCTTGGAGACATTTTTTTTAACGAACTGGAAGAAGAGGAAGAAAATTTAACAATCAAGTGTCAAGCTAGTTACATTAAAGAAGCGCGTGTTGGGAGGCAACCAAACTACTAGTATCCTTGGTTTCACAGTTGCTTTGGTTTTAATTTTATAGTTATTTTGATTTTAGCATTATAGTTATTTTAGTTCTGGTTTTAAATTACTTTATCTCAATTTTTTTTTATTTTGAAGTTTTTCATGTGTTTTGTCATGCAAAGTGATTGGAACAGGAACAGGAGCAATTAAAAGGAATTTTTGACACCCTGAAGTTTTTCTTTGCTTGGGGACAAGCAAACTTTTAGGTTTGGTGTTGTGGAGCGTGCTCTCTGTTTACCTTATCATCAGTGGCACCATGGGGAGATGAATGTTCTTCATGGCGGAGCACACCAGCATTACTTAGGTGGTTGAGATCCTTTCATTCTATTTCCCCTTCTGTTCTTATTTTGTTGGCTTCAGTTTTCTGTTGCTTTAATTTTCTGCATGATCTTTAGTACTTTCAGTTCTTAGATTTAGTTTCATTCTGTTATTTTCTTTTAGTTAAAAAAAATCCTTTTAGCTCATGTACCGCTCATTGAGGTTGAGTATAAAAAGAAAAAAATGATGTAATGCATGAGTAAGAGAGTTTATAATAGAAAGTAGTCTCATTTAATCAAATGTGGTGGTGTTTTCTGTGATTCTGAATGCATGACACGAACCGTGCATGTTTGAATTTGGATCAAGGGATGTTGATGTATAAGGGACTGGAGTTTAAAGAACTATTATGAATTTCCTTAAGTTAGTGCAAGTTGATCCTTGAAGCAAAAAAGAAACAGCAAAGAAAAAAATTAAATAAATAAAAAGCAAGGTCCAAGGCTCTGAGCATCAATGACTAGGGAGGTCAGACATGATTAAAAGCTCAAAGAGTTGTTTTCGAAGTCATATGCTTGTAATATTCTTGTGTCAAGTAATCCTTGAGGCAAAACATTTAGATTCGAGAGCAAATGCATTTAGCAGTGTATGCCAAAGGCTTTGAGCACCACTGTCTGGGAGTAGCTGAAAGAAAAATCAGAACTTCAAGAGAGTTTCCCAATTAAGTGCTTGTGGTGTTCTTGTGTCAATTAACCCTTCAGACAGAACATTTAAAGTCACGGCTAAGCTCAAGGTGCAAAGCACTAGTTAATTGAAAATTAAAGGATATCTACTGTGTTCAAGGATTAAACTGAAGTATAAAGATAAGAGAATTCATAATATGATCTGAATTCTAATTCCAAATGACAGTGACATTCCTCTGATTCAAAGGAGAGTGGGATGCCAAACCTGTTCAGAATTACAATAGGTAAACCCCACTTTAAGAAGAAACATGAGCATAACTGAACTCTCACCTCGCATGCAAATTCACATCTTAATCATGTATTAGTTTTGGTTGCTTGATGACAAGCAACAATTCAAGTTTGCTGTTGTGATGCGTGAGAATCTTCTCTATCTTTTCCTAGTGAATTTGCATTCAAATTGTTGAGTTTAATCAAGATTTAAATATCTTTAAGCCTCTATGGATGCAACTTTGAGTTGTGTGCAATTCTGTTTATTTTAGGTAGCATTCAGATGGATTTGACGGAGTTTTGTAGCAGAAAAGGAAGAAAGCAAATGATGCTACCAACCCCGACCTCCTTGCACTCAAATATAAATAAATTGAGCTACAAATATTCAATTGACGTGATTTCAGCAGCATTAGAAAGTTAACTTCTAGGGCTTTCCAATGCTATATAATAGTATACCCTTTTCTTCCATTTAGTACGGACCATTTCATGTCAAACTTGAGGAAGGTCAAGTTTGGCGCCAACTCAAAAGCCCCAAGGAAATCGTGCTGCCATCTCCACGCCGAACTTGAGTTTACTCAAGTTCGGCACCAACACAAGAACTCCAAAGAAAGGCTATGCACCAATCCATGCCAAACTTGGATTCTTCCATGAAAAAGAGAAGGTCAGCAAAAAATAATCTAACCTCTACCCCAACAAGCGATGTGAATCAAGTTAACCACAATAAGAGAAAGCTTGTTAGGAGAAATTTATATCAGGGGGCACTAATTTTCACATCTCCCCCCTTGGGGACATTTCTTTTAACCAACTGGCAGAAGAGGAAGAAAATTTAACAATAAAGTGTCAAGCTAGTGACATTATAGAAGTGCTTGTTAGGAGGCAACCAAACTACTAGTATCCTTGGTTTCGCAGTTGCGTTGGTTTTAATTTTATAGTTATTTTGATTTTAGCATTATAGTTATTTTACTTCTGGTTTTAAATTACTTTATCTCAATTTATTTTTTTTTTTGAATTTTTTCATGTTTTACATGTGTTTTGTCATGTAGAGTGATTAGAACAGGAACAGGAGCAATTAAAAGGAATTTTTGACACCCTAACGTTTTTCTTTGTTTGGGGACAAGCAAACTTTTAAGTTTGGTGTTGTGGAGCGTGCTCTCTGTTTACTATATCATCAGTGGCACCATGGGAGATGAATGTTCTTCATGGCGGAGCACACCAGCATAACTGAGGTGGTTGAGATCCTTTCATTCTATTTCCCCTTCCATTCCTATTTTGTTGGCTTCTGTTTTCTGTTGCTTTTATTGCCTGCATGATCTTTAGTACTTTCAGTTCTTAGATTTAGTTTCATTCTGTTATTTGCTTTTAGATAAAAAAAATTCCTTTTGTCTCATGTACCGCTCACTGAGCTTGAATATAAAAAGAAAAAAAATGATGTAATGCATGAGTAAGAGAGTTTATAACAAAAAGTAGTCTCATTTAATCAAATGTGGTGGTGTTCTCTGTGATTCTGAATGCATGACATGAACCATGCATGTTTGAATTTGAATCTAGGGATGTTGATGTATAAGGAACAAGAGTTTAGAGAACTATTATGAATTTTCTGAAGTTAGTGAAAGTTGATCCTTGAAGAAAAAAATAAATAGCAAAGAAAAAAATTAAATAAATAAAAAGCAAGGTCCAAGGCTCTGAGCATCAATGACTAGGGAGGTCAGACATGATTAAAAGCTCAAAGAGTTGTTTTCCTAGTCATATGCTTGTAATGTTCTTGTGTCAAGTAATCCTTGAGGTAGAACATTTAGAGTCGAGATCAAATGCATTTAGCAGAGTATGCCAAAGGCTTTGAGTACCACTGTCTAGGAGTAGCTGAAAGAAAAATCAGAACTTCAAGAGAGTTCTCCAGTTAAGTGCTTGTGGTGTTCTTGTGTCAATTCACCCTTGAGACAGAACATTTAAAGTCACGGCTAGGCTCAAGGTGCAAAGCACCAGTTAATTCAGAATTAAAGGATATCTGTTGTGTTCAAGGATTAAACTGAAGTATAAAGATCAGAGAATTCATAATATGATCCGGAATCAAAATCCAAATGACAGTGACATTCCTCTGATTCAAAGGAGAATGAGATGCCAAAACTGTTTAGAATTACAATAGGTAAACCCCAGTTTAAGAAGAGACATGAGCATAACTGAACTCTCACTTCTCATGCAAATTCACATATTAATCATGTATTAGTTTTGGTTGCTTGATGACAAGCAATAATTCAAGTTTGGTGTTGTGATGCGTGAGCATCTTCTCTATCTTTTCCTAGTGAATTTGCATTCAAATTATTGAGTTTAATCAAGATTTAAATATCTTTAAGCCACTATGGATGCAACTTTGAGTTGTGTGCAATTCTGTTTATTTCAGGTAGCATTCGGTTGGATTTGACGGAGTTTTGTAGCAGAAAAGGAAGAAAGCGAATGATGCTGCCAACCCCGACCTCCTTGCACTCAAATATAAATAACTTGAGCTACAGATGTCCTATTGACGTGATTTCAACAGCATTAGAAAGCTAACTTCCAGAGTTTTCTAACGATATATAATAGTATACCCTTTTCTTCCATTTCGTACGGATCATTTCACGCCAAACTTGAGGAAGATCAAGTTTGGCGCCAACTCAAAAGCCCCAAGGAAATCGTGCTACCATCTCCACGCCGAACTTGAGTTTACTCAAGTTCGGCACCAACACAAGAACTCCAAAGAAAGGTTACCCACCAATCCTTGCCAAACTTGGATTCTTCCAAGTTTGGTGCCAAACCTGGATTCTTCCATGAAAAAGAGAAGGTCAGCAAAAAATAATCCAACCTCTACCCCCAACAAGCAAGGTGAATCAAGTTAACCATAATAAAATAAAGCTTGTTAGGGGGAATTTATATCAGAGGGCACGAATTTTAACCTCTCCCCCCTTTTGAGACATTTCTTTTAACCAACTAGAAGAAAAGGAAGAAAATTTAACAATCAAGTGTCAAGCTAGTGACATTAAAGAAGCACTTGTTAGGAGGAAACCCAACTACTAGTATCCTTGGTTTCACAGTTGCTTTGGTTTAATTTTATAGTTATTTTGATTTTAGCATTATATTTTTTTTGTTTGGTCATGCAGAGTGATTAGAACAGGAACAGGAGCAATTAAAAGGAATTTTTGACACCCTGAAGTTTTTCTTTGCTTGGGGACAAGCAAACTTTTAAGTTTGGTATTGTGGAGCGTGCTCTCTGTTTACCTTATCATCAGTGGCACCATGGGGACATGAATGTTCTTCATGGAGGAGCACACCAGCATAACTGAGGTGGTTGAGATCTTTTCATTCTATTTCCTCTTCCGTTCTTATTTTGTTGGCTTCTGTTTTCTGTTGCTTTGATTGCCTACATGATCTTTACACTACAAGAAAATAGAATATTTGTAACAAAAACTTTGTAACAAATTTAAAATTGTTACAAAAAATAATTTTTTTGTAACAAAAATTAGTAATTGTTACAAAATAATAATGTTTTGTAACAACAATACAATTTGTTACAAAACGTTTTGATATTTTGTAACTACTTGATTTTTTTATTACAAATTATATTGATTTTTCTAACGAACCAGTGTTTTGTTGCAAAATTTTAAAATATTTTGTAACAAAAGATGAAGTTGTTGCAAAAGTTTAAAATATTTTGTAACAAAATATCCATTTGTTTTAAAAACTCCAATTATTTTGTAACAAAAAAATTAATTTGTCACAAAATTCAATATTGTGTGTAACAAATTATTTGTTTGTCACAAAATACAAGAATTTTTGTAACTAAAAAAAATTATTTTAAAATGTTAAAATCTTTAAGATAATTTTATTTTGTTTTAAAAATTTAATTTTTTAAAATATTATTTGTATTAATTAATTATTTTTATAAAAAATTCAAGATTAAATGATTAATTTTTAAAAATGGTATATATCATTTTAATTTTTTTATAAAACTAATA
>NC_029791.2:61137458-61137997 GCF_000816755.2 Arachis ipaensis | reverse complement strand
TATATATTATTTTATATTTTTTTATAAAATTAATATATAATTTTACTAATAATTAAATCTTAAATGTTGATTAAAAATTAACTTTTTAAATTAAAAAAATTAATTATTAAACATAAATAAAAATAATTAAAATTTAAAAATAAAAACAAATATAAAAGTAAAAATTTTAATTTTATCCCTCACTTTTATTATTTTTCATTCTGCTGTTTGCTGTCCTTGTCAATTTAAATAAAATTTTGAAAAACTCCCTTAAGAATAAAATATCGAGCTCTGGTTTTTTTCTCTCTCTACTAGTCCTAAACCTACCATAACTCAACTGTAACATTCCAAATTTTTTGATAATTAAATTTATTATATTTGTTGAGGATTTTATTTTAAGAAAATTATTTTACTGAAAGAAATTAAATAAAGCTTTATGATACTTTAAATTTAAAAATAATTAGGAGTTATATGTAATTTTTATAATAATTGGAGTTTAAATTAATTAGAATTTTTATATAATCTTTATTGGATATTTGGTATAATTGAAATTATAATTT
>NC_029791.2:61125140-61136995 GCF_000816755.2 Arachis ipaensis | reverse complement strand
TATTTCATTGAAAATAATTAAATCAGGTTTTGATAATTAAAATATAAATTTTACTTAATTTCATTATTATTGAATAATTTTCTATACTTAAATTATAAAATTTAGCAGTTGTAAAAGAATAAGAATTTTATATAATTTAGTTTAAATAATTGAGATTTTAGAATTTGATATTTTAATTTTATAAACAAAGAAAATAAATTATATCATCTTTAATTTTAAATTAAGATACTTGATTAAAATCTAATTAGCAAATTGATAATTAAGTAATATTTTTAAAATAATTTCAAGAAATTAAATTAGATTTCAAATTAATAAAATATACCCTAATTTGATTAGAATTACCAAATCCTAATTAACCCAGTCACCAAAAAAATCTCTATGAGTCATCCAAAAAAAAAATCCTAATTAACCCAATTATCCCCAAATTAAACCCTAACCTCCCTAATACTAACAGCACCGCCATCCACCCCCTAAAACCCCCAGCTATTCACCCATTCACTGAGAAAGAAAGAAAGAAAAGCAGGAAGAAAGAAAGGAAACTGAGAAGAGAGGGAGATTCGAGAAAGCAGGGGGGAACGGAGGAGAAGGAGAGGAAAGAAAGGAAGGAGCTTGCCGGCGCTGCTGGGTCCGCCACCACCGTTGCGCGCCATTGTCGCCGCCGAGCCAAGCGCCGTCGCGTCACTGCGGCTGTACCGTCACGGATGAGGAGAGAGATGACAGAGGGAGAGAGAGAGTTCGCGGTGGAGAAAGAGAAAGCGCGCTCACGAGGGATGTCGAAGCTGCGCTCCGCCGCTGTGCTGCGCGAGGTCGCCGCCGTCGCCTTAAGGCTCGCCATCGTCATCCTCGGCGGGATCCCTTGCTGCCGCTAGTGGAGTCAAATCCGCCGCCAGTCAGAGTGAGAAGTGCATGGAGAGAGAACAGGGGGCTACGTGGGACCTCCGTCGCACCGCTCCTGCCGATCCGCCGCCAATCGGAGCCCTAGCCATCGCCGTTGAAGACGCCACCTCCACTGCTGCCATCAATTGGGGTCAGAATCATGGCTGTTGCGCCTGTTCTTGTCGATAGAGCTGTCATTGAAGTTGCTGAGTCGGTTCTAATTCCTCCATGCAGCCGCCGCCAAGTCCTGCCGCCAATCGGAGCCCTAGCCATCGCCATCAAAGACGCCACCGCTGCCACTGCCGTCAATTGGGGTCAGAATCGTTGTTGTTGCGCCTATTCCCGTCAATAGAGCTGTCATTGAAGTTGCTGATTCGGTTGTAATTTCTCGATTGTTGAGACTGTAAGCTTTAGTTCTTGCCTTGGTTCCATCATGTTCCTTATCTTTCTCCTGTTCCAATTACTCCCAAATTTTGTTGATACATTGTAATATATGTAGGTTTAGTGGTTGATTGATGCTTTTTTTTTCTGATTATTAGTGTTTAGGATTGATTTGTTGCTGTTTTTATACCATTATGGTGAATTGCAGAAGCAGACAGAACCAGCATCTGCTCCCTTGAGTGGTGGTAGTGGTGGTGGTCTTCTTGTTTCGACCATTAGTTCAGTTGGTCAACTTCCCAGGTGAGCTCCCTTCGACCCAGTTCTTTCATACTTTCAGTGTCAATTTCAGTGTATCTTAGGATTTGAAATTAGAATTTTATGATGGTGGACTGGTGGTTGTTGTTGTTGTTGTAATACTTATTACTGAACCTGAGCAAATTTTTTTGTTGCTGTTAAACATCATTAATTTGAATTTTGTTTCTGGATAATATCACTGGGTTGAATTTTGTTGCTGGATAACATCACTGGGTTGAGTTTAATACTTGAATAGTTGAATTTGTTGTTGTGTTGCTTAAAAAATCATTTAGCTAAATCTTTTGTTGCTGTAAATTTTTTTGTTCCTTTGCCAAGTAAAGCTCAAATTTTCTAGACAATTTTTTAGAATTGCATTAATTGACATCATATTGTTATTGATCTTGTCTTAGATATTAATTGCTATTCCGCGTAGTCGCTGTCGAGAAGCAAAACAAAACAGAGAGAGATACGAAGGAGGATGATGGATGCCACCACTGCTGCAGGTCTCATTTAATTTGAGTTGAACCATTTGGTTACATTTACAGAAACTAAAAAGGATGGATCCTATAGATGTTGAGACGGTATGTTTGCCTGTGTTCTTACTGTCCAATGAATCATTTCTTTTGACAGTCCATTTTCATTTGCTTCAAACAAATAATTCCTACTCCTTAAATGGAGTTAAGATATTGAAACTTTATTTCTACAAATGCTTTGAAATATTGACTTTGGACAGATATTAGAAATTTGAAGTTATAAATTTATGTTAGAGAAGTACTTACCAAATCATGCTCTGTTTAGGTGCTACTGCTGATGAGAAATCTGTCTATCAATTTAAGGAGCCCATATTTTGAGGATCATGTAAGTATTTGTATCATTGATTTTTATATTTCTATAACTAAATATGTAATGATGAGCAGAATATTTCCTGCTTGAAGCTCACCCCACTGTTATATTTCGGCATCTAAGTGCTTGATCTTTATAATGAATCTATTTCCTGAGGATACATAGCTTGAAGTGGTATGCTGATATTCCTCATTTATTTGAAACTGTATGTCGTGCCACATTGCTACAAAAGCATCACATACATATTGAAACAAATCTTGTTTCTTAAGCTAGTGTTTTTTGATTGGTGGTCTTTTCAGGTGTGGCACTTATTAGAAGTTTTTCCATGAGAAAGGAGCTGTATGAACATGATGGAGTTTGTAATTTGTAGTTTATATTTTGGAGATTTATAATTTCTTGTTTTTCTTGTCCTATGTATCTATCTAGTTCATTAGGGTTCTTCAATGTATCTTGTTAGTTTGTACTTTAAGGTTTATATGTTGAAGATTTATAAAACAATCTTAGTTAAATGAAATATATTTGAACTATCTATGTTATTATATATGATATAATGTTGACTTGTTGAGTAAATTAGTTAATATATTAATTAATTAAAAAATAATATAATTTGGCAAATTATGCGTGTAATTTGTATTAAAAAAATTATTACAAAATAAATAGTGTTTTGTAACTAAAGAAAAAAAATGTTACAAAATCAAGTTATATTTTGTATCAAAATTTTATGATAGAAAAAATATATTGTCACAAAAATTATTTTGAAGATCAAAATTTGTTATCAATTTTGTAACGACTTTTGTTTTTTTGTATCAGAAAAATTTGTTACAAAATATTACTTTGAATTGTAATAGTTCCATTTTTTGTTACAAAAACTTTTTTAACGGGACATACTGCAACGGCCCCTTTTTTTGTTACAAAATCTTTTTGTTTCAAAATATCGATTTTTTGTAACAACTTTTTTTGTTACAAATACTGCTTTTTCTTGTAGTGTTAGTACTTTCAGTTCTTAGACTTAGTTTCATTCTGTTATTTGCTTTAAGTTAAAAAAATTCCTTTTGTCTCATGTACCGCTGGTGCACGAAATTGTGATTACACTTTTCACAACTCCGCACAACTAACCAGCAAGTGCACTGGGTCGTCCAAGTAATACCTTATGTGAGTAAGGGTCAATCCCATGGAGATTGACGGCTTGAAGCAAGCTATGGTTATTCCATAAATCTTAGTCAGGAGATTAATGATAAGAGTGATTGTATTTATGAAAAATAAATAACATGAAATAAATAGTACTTGTGATTTAGTAATGAGAAACAGGCTGGGGTTCCGGAGATGCTCTGTCCTCTAAATCTGTGCTTTCCTACTGCCTTCTTCTCTAAACACGCATGGCTTCCTTCAATGGCAAGATTTATGATCCTCTCAGATGAAAAATACCAGGTACGATCTCTGCACGGTTAATCAACTGTCAGATTTCTCGTCTAGGATGAAAAATACCATGTACAGCTACCGCACGGCTAATCATCTATCGGTTCTCACTAGCGTGGGAATAAGACCCTTGTCCTTTTGTACACTGTCACTGCGCCCAACATTCGCAGGTTTGAAGCTTGTCATAGTCATCCCTTCCCAAATCCTACTCGGAATACCACAGACAAGGTTTAGACTTTCTGGATCCCAAGGATGCTGCCAATTGGTTCTAGCCTATACCACGAAGGTTCTAACCTCCGGACTTGGTCCGTGGATCAGAAACTCAAGATATACGCACTCAAGCTGTCGCCCAATGACTACGTTGAGCTCAGATAGAATGGAGTGGTTGTCAGGCATGCGTTCATAGGGTTGAGGATAATGATGAGTGTCACGGATCATCATATTCTCCATATTGAAGTACGAGCGAGTATCTTAGAATAGAATCAAGCGTGATTGATTAGAAAACAGTAGTGATTGCATTAATTCATTGAAACACAGCAGAGCTCCTCACCCCCACCTATGGGGTTTAGAGACTAATGCCGTAGAAGATACAATATGAAGTGTAAAATGTCATGAGGTACAAAATGAATCTCTAAAAGTAGTTTTTATACTAAACTAGTAACTTAGGTTTACTGAAAATGAGTAACTAAGTGTAGATAGTGTAGAAATCCACTTCTGGGACCTACTTGGTGCGTGTCTGGGCTGAGATTTCAAGCTTTCACGTGCATATGCCCAAGGTTGGAGTTAAACGCCACCCACAGTGCCAAAATGGGCGTTTAACGCCAAGAATTGTACCAGTTCTGGCGTTTTACGTCAGAAAGTTTTAGGCTGGTTTTAAACATCAGTTTGGGCCATCAAATATCGAGCAAAGTATGGATGATTATATATTTCTGGAAAGCCCAAGATGTCTAATTTCCAACGCAATTGAGAGCTCACCAATTAGGGTTCGGTAGCTCCAGAAAATCCACTTTGAGTGCAGGAGGGTCAGAATCCAACAGCATCTGCAGTCCTTTTTCAGCCTCTGAATCAGATTTTTGCTCAGGTCCCTCAATTTCAGCCAGAAAATACCTGAAATCACAGAAAAACACACAAACTCATAGTAAAGTTCAGAAATGTGATTTTTGCATAAAAACTAAAAAAAATATAATTAAAAGTTACTAAAACATACTAAAAACTACCTAAAAACAATGCCAAAAAGGGTATAAATTATCCGCTCATCACAACACCAAACTTAAATTGTTGCTTGTCCCCAAGAAAATAAAAATAAAGTAGGATAAAAAGAAGAGAATATACAATAAGTTTCAAAATACCAATGAAGCTTAACTCCAATTAGATGAGCGGGACTAATAGCCTTTTTACTTCTGAACAGTTTTGGCATCTCACTTTATCCTTTGGAGTTCAGAATGATTAGCATCCATAGGAACTCAGAATTCAGATAGTGATATTGATTCTCCTAGTTCAGTATGTTGATTCTTGAACATAGCTATTTTATGAGTCTTGGCCGTGACCCTAAGCATTTTGTTTTCCAGTATTACCACCTGATACATAAATGCCACAGACACATAACTGGGTGAACTTTTTCAGATTTTGACTCAGCTTTGCTAGAGTCCCCAGTAGAGGTGCCCAGAGCTCTTAAGCACACTCTTTTTGCTTTGGACCATGACTTTAGCCACTCAGTCTCAAGCTCTTCACTTGGACCTTCATGCCACAAGCACGTGGTTAGGGACAGCTTGATTTAGCCGCTTAGGCCAGGATTTTATTCCTTTGGGCCCTCCTATCCATTAATGCTCAAAGCCTTGGATCCTCTTTAACCTTCCCTTTTAGTTTAAAGGGTTATTGGCTTTTTCTGCTTGCTTTCTCTTTTTCTTTCTTTTTCTTTTATTTTTTGCCACATTTTTTCCCAAGCTTTGTGTTTTTCGCTGCTTTTTCTTGCTTCAAGAATCAATTTTATGATTTTTCAGATTATCAATAACATTTCTCTTTTTCATTATTCTTTCAAGAGCCAACAATTTTAACATTCATAAACAACAATTTCAAAAATATGCACTGTTCAAGCATTCATTCAGAAAACAAAAAAGTATTGCCACCACATCAACATAATTCAGCTAATTTCAAGATAAATTTTGAAATTATGCACTTCTTGTTCTTTTGTAAATAAAAACATTTTTCTTTTAAGAAAGGTGATGGATTCATGGAGTCATTCATAGCTTTAAGGCATATACTCTAAATTTTATTGATCATGGAATAAAAATAAGAAATAAAATAAGCATAAAAGCAGACAAATAATAGTAGAGAAAAGGAATTTAAAGACAAAAATAAATGACTCTAATACTAATGCTTATGTAACTCTTAAAATAGGTTTCTAATAATAAAAGTTATCACAGAGTTAGGACTCAACAACCTTTATTTGAGAGATAGGTGCTCCTTCAATCTGTGGGATGTCCGGCTCTTCAAGGATCAGCTTCTGGCGCTTTAGTTCCTGTAGCTCACGCCCTTGCTTCTCTTGTTCTCTGAGTAGTTTGCAGAGCATGCTGTTCTGATTCTGCTACTCTTCTTTGAGTTGATCCATAGATTCTTGCAGCTTGTTGACAGATGCTTTTAAGCGGGCCCAATAGTCAAATTGAGGAACTTCTGGGAGGAGCTCATGCGCCCTCATCTTGATGAGGTTTTCTTGAACTTGAGGTCCATCCATTACCCTTTTGGTGATTGGGCGTTCAACTGGGATATAGTCATCCACACCTATCTGTACTCCCGCATCTTTACATAACAGACTGATCAAGCTTAGGTAAGCCAATTTGGCTTCAGTGGATTCCTTGTTTGCAAATAAGTAAATTTCACAAGGAATTAGCTGATGAACCTCCACTTCTTTTCCCAACATAATACAGTGAATCATCACTGCTCTTTTGATAGTGACTTCAGAGCGGTTACTGGTGGGAAGTATAGATCGCCCAATAAAATCCAGCCAGGCCCTAGCAACTGGCTTGAGGTCTCCTCTCTTAAGTTGGTTTGGAATACCTTTTGCATTGTTATCCACTTGGTTCTAGGGTGGCATATGTCCTCTAGAACTTGGTCCATCTTTTTATCTTTAGCCATTCTCCTATTAAAGGATTCTGGATCATCCTGCAGTTGAGGAAGTTTGAGGACTTCTCTCACTTTGTCAAGATGGAAGTAGATAATCCTCCCTCTGACCATGGTTTGAAAAGTGTGGAAGGTAGTTCCCTCCATTCTTTGCTTATCTATCAGCCACAGATTTGCATAGAAATCCTGGACCATGTTTCTTCCCACATTCATCTCAGGATTAGCTAGGATTTCCCATCCTCTGTTTCGAATCTGCTCTTGGATCTCCGGATATTTGTCTTCTTTCAGATCGAACTTGACTTCTGGGATCACTGATCTTCTGCACACAATTTTGAAGTAATGATCTGCATGTTCTTTGGTGTAGAACCTCTCATGCATCCATTGTGGTTTTGGATTGTTTTCTTTCTTGCCTCTTGGAGTGGTTTGTTTTCCTTTAGGGGCCATGATCTTGGTCAGTGATCATGAAAAATCACACCAAACTTAGAGGTTTGCTTGTCCTCAAGTAAAAGTAAGGAAATAAGATGAATAGGTGGAGAGAAGGATTCGAATGATGGAGGAAGGGGGATGGCCAAATGTATAAATAGAGGGGAGGGGGTGGTTTCGAAATTTTGGAAAAAAGATATGATTGATAAAAGATAAACATGATATGAAAAAGATGAGATTCTTTTCAAAAAATTTAAAAGATATGAAAAAGATATGAGAAAGCTAAAACTAAATTATTTTGTTTATGCATCTAAGAAATAAAAGATGATATGAATGAATGAAAAAGATTTGAAAAGGAATTGGGAATATGAATGAGTTTTTGAAAAAGAATTGAAAAGAATTGAAAAAGAATTAAGAAGAATTTATAAGATTATAAATTTTTGTGAATGGAAATTAAAAAATGAATGTTTGTAATGTTTGGATGCAGAAAATTTTGAAGTAAAACAAGAAAATTTGAAAAAAATTGAATTGGAAACGAAATTACCTCTCCCCTAGCTGTTCTGGCATTAAACGCCCAGAATGATAGCCATTCTGGCATTTAACGCCCATCTGGTGGCCATTTTGGGCATTTAACGCCCAGCTAGATACCCTGGCTAGTGTTAAACGCCAGAAATCCTTTCTCACTGGGCATTTTTCTAAACGTCCAGGATGCTGCTGTTTCTGGCGTTAAATGCCCAGAATGATATCTTTACTGGCGTTTTAACGCCAGTGAGCTTCTTTTCTCTGTGATTCTTCTGTTTTATGTTCTGAACCTTCATTTCCTTGAATTTTTCACTGATAAGCATTAACATACATAATTGTTATAAACATCTAATAATGGCTGGGTTGCCTCCCAACAAGCGCTTCTTTACTGTCTTTAGCTGGACTTTACTGAGCTTTTAATTTAGTCTCAGCTTTGAGCATTCTTGCTCAACATTGCCTTCAAGATAATGTTTGATTCTCTGTCCATTAATAATGAACTTTTTGTCAGAATCAAGATCTTGAAGTTCTACATAGCCATACAGTGACACACTTGTAATCACATATGGTCCCTTCCACCGGGATTTCAATTTTCCAGGGAACAATCTGAGCCTAGAGTTAAACAGCAGGACCTTCTGTCCTGGCTCAAAGACTCTAGATGATAGCCTTTTGTCATGCCATCTTTTTGCTTTCTCTTTGTAAATTTTAGCATTTTTGAAAGCATTGAGTCTGAACTCCTCCAGCTCATTCAACTGGAGTAATCTCTTTTCTTCAGCTATCTTAGCATCAAGGTTTAGGAACCTGGTCGCCCAATAGGCCTTATGTTCCAGTTCCACTGGCAGATGACATGCTTTTCCATACACAAGCTGGTATGGAGAGGTCCCTATAGGGGTCTTGAATGCTGTTCTGTATGCCCATAGACCATCATCCAAACTTCTTGCCCAATCCCTTCTACGGGCACTTATAGTCCGTTCTAAGATTCGTTTCAGTTCTCTGTTCGAGACTTCAGCCTGCCCATTTGTCTGTGGATGATACGCAGTGGCCACTTTATGGTTAATTCCATATCGGACCAAAACAGAGTCAAGCTGTTTATTGCAGAAATGAGTGCCTCCATCACTAATCAGTATCCTAGGGACACCGAACCTGCTGAAGATGTGCTTCTGGAGGAACTTTATCACTGTCTTAGTATCATTAGTGGGTGTTGCAATTGCCTCTACCCATTTAGATACATAGTCTACTGCCACCAGAATATAAGTGGTTGAATATGATGGTGGGAAAGGCCCCATGAAGTCAATACCCCATACATCAAACAACTCAATCTCTAGGATCTCTTGCTGAGACATGGCATAACCGTGAGGCAGATTACTAGCTCTCTGGAAACTGTCACAGTTATGTACAAACTCTCGGGAGTCTCTATAGAGAGTAGGCCAGTAGAAACCACATTGGAGAAATTTTGTGGCTGTTCGCTCACCTTTGAAATGTCCTCTATACTGTGATCCATGGCAATGCCATAGGATCTTATGTGCCTCTTCTCTAGGCACACATCTACAGATTACTCCGTCTACACACCTCTTAAAGAGATATGGTTCATCCCACAAGTAGTACTTTGCATCAAAAATTAACTTTTTCATTTGTTATTTACTGTACTCTTTGGGTATGAATCTCACAGCTTTATAGTTTGCAATGTCTGCAAACCATGGTAATTCCTGAATGGCAAAGAGTTGCTCATCCGGAAAGGTTTCAAAGATCTCAGTAGGAGGGAGGGACACCCCTGCTACTAGTTCTATCCGGGACAGGTGATCTGCTACCTGGATCTCTGTCCCTTTTCTGTCTCTTATTTCTATATCAAACTCTTGCAGAAGCAATACCCATCTTATGAGTCTGGGTTTCGAATCCTGCTTTATGAGGAGATATTTCAGAGCAGCATGGTCAGTGTACACAATCACTTTGATCCCACTAAATAAGATCTGAACTTATCAATGGCATAAACCACTGCAAGCAACTCCTTTTCTGTGGTTGTGTAGTTCTTCTGTGCATCATTCAAAACACGGCTAGCATAGTAAATAACGTGCAAAAGCTTGTTATGCCTCTGTCCCAATACTGCACCAATGGCGTGGTCACTGGCATCACACATTAGTTCGAATGGTAATATCCAGTCTGGTGCGAAAATGACTGGTGTTGTTGCTAGCTTGGCTTTCAGAGTCTCAAACGCCTGTAGACACTTTGTGTCAAAGATAAATGGCATGTCAGCAGCTAGCAGATTGCTCAGAGGTTTTACAATTTTAGAAAAAATCCTTTATAAACCTCCTATAGAATCCTGCATGCCCCAGAAAACTTCTGATTGCCTTAACATTGGTAGGTGGTGGTAATTTTTCAATTACCTCTACCTTAGCTTGATCCACCTCTATTCCCCTATTTGAAATTTTGTGCCCAAGGACAATTCCTTTAGTCACCATAAAGTGACATTTTTCCTAGTTTAAAACCAGGTTAGTCTCTTGGCACCTTTTTCAGAACAAGTGCTAGATAGTTAAGACAGGAGCTGAATGAGTCTCCAAATACTGAGAAGTCATCCATGAAGACTTCTAGAAATTTCTCTACCATATCATAGAAGATAGAGATCATGCACCTCTGAAAGGTTGCAGGTGCATTACACAAACCAAATGGCATCCTTCTGTAGGCAAATACTCTAGAAGGACATGTGAATGCTGTTTTCTCTTGGTCCTACGGATCTACTGCAATTTAGTTGTAACCTGAGTAGCCATCCAAAAAGCAGTAGTATTTATGACCTGCTAGTCTCTCTAACATCTGGTCTATGAATGGTAAAGGGAAATGATCATTTCTGGTGGCTGTATTGAGTCTTCTGTAGTCAATACACATACGTCACCCTGTAACTGTTCTTGTAGGAACTAGTTCATTTTTTTATTATGAACCACTGTCATGCCTCCCTTCTTGGGGACAACTTGGACAGGGCTCACCCAAGGGCTATCAGAAATAGGATAAATAATCCCAGCCTCTAGTAGCTTAGTGACCTCTTTCTGCACCACCTCCTTCATGGCTGGATTCAGCCGCCTCTGTGGTTGAACCACTAGCTTGGCATCATCCTCCAATAGGATCTTGTGCATGCATCTGACTAGGCTAATGCCCTTAAGATCACTTATGGATCACCCAAGAGCTGTCTTGTGTGTCCTTAGCACCTGAATTAGTGCTTTCTCTTCATGTGGCTCCAAAGTAGAACTTATGATTACTGGAAAAGTATCATCTTCTCCCAAAATGCATATTTCAGGGATGGTGGTAGTGGTTTGAGCTCAGAATTAGGAGGCTTCTCCTCTTCCTGAGGAGTTTTCATAGATTCTTCTGTTTTCTCTGATTCCTCCAGATCAGGCTGAACATCTTTAAAAATGTCCTCTAGCTCTGATTTGAGACTCTCAGTCATATTGACCTCTTCCACTAGGGAGTCAATAATATCAGTGCTCATGTAGTCTTTTGATGTGTCTGGATGCTGCATAGCTTTGACAGCATTCAACTTAAACTCATCCTCATTGACTTTCAGGGTTTTCTCCCTTTTTTGGACGTCAATGAGGGTTCGTCCAGTTGCTAGGAAAGGTCTTCCTAGAATGAGAGTTGCACTCTTGTGCTCCTCCATTTCCAGCACTACAAAGTCAGTGGGAAAGGCAAATGGCCCAACCTTGACAATCATGTCCTCAATTATGCCTGATGGAATCTTAATGGAGCCATCAGCAAGTTGGAGGCATATCCGGGTTGGTTTAACCTCATCAGTTAAACCAAGCTTTTTGATAGTGGAGGCAGGTATTAGGTTGATATTTGCCCCAAGATCACATAAAACTGTCTTGGTACAAGCACCCTCTAATGTGCATGTTATCATAAAGATTCCGGGATCTTTAAGCTTCTCTGGTAAGCTTTTCAGAATGACTGCACTGCATTATTTAGTGAGGTAAACTTTTTCAGTTTCTCTCCAATCCTTCTTA
>NC_029791.2:61040399-61124278 GCF_000816755.2 Arachis ipaensis | reverse complement strand
GTTCCTCCAAATCAGGCTGAACATCTTTGAAAATATTCTCTAGCTCTGATTCGAGATTCTCAGTCATATTGACCTCTTCCACTAGGGAGTCAATAATATCAGTGCTCATGTAGTCTTTTGATGTGTCTGGATGCTGCATAGCTTTGACAGCATTCAACTTAAACTCATCCTCATTGACTTTCAGGGTTTTCTCCCTTTTTTGGACGTCAATGAGGGTTCGTCCAGTTGCTAGGAAAGGTCTTCCTAGAATGAGAGTTGCACTCTTGTGCTCCTCCATTTCCAGCACTACAAAGTCAGTGGGAAAGGCAAATGGCCCAACCTTGACAATCATGTCCTCAATTATGCCTGATGGAATCTTAATGGAGCCATCAGCAAGTTGGAGGCATATCCGGGTTGGTTTAACTTCATCAGTCAAACCAAGCTTTTTGATGGTGGATGCAGGTATTAGGTTGATACTTGCTCCAAGATCACATAGAGCTGTCTTGGTAGAAGCACCCTCTAATGTGCATGGTATTATAAAGCTTCCGGGGTCCTTAAGCTTCTCTGGTAAGCTTTTCAGAATGACTGCACTGCATTATTTAGTGAGGTAAACTTTTTCAGTTTCTCTCCAATCCTTCTTATGACTTAAGATCTCTTTCATGAACTTAGAATAAGAGGGTATTTGCTCAAGTGCCTCTGCAAACGGAATCTTTATTTCAAGATTCCTGAGATAGTCTGCAAAGTGGGAAAATTGTTTATCCTGTTCCGCTTGGCGGAGTTTCTGAGGATAAGGCATCTTGGCTTTGTATTCTTCAACATTAGTTGCTGCAGGTTTATTTCCTACAGAAGTGGTTGGAGAAGCCTGCTTAAGGGGGTTTTTATCAGCACTTGCAGGTGTCTGATCCCTTATTGGCATTTGAATGCCAGAATTGGGTGCTTTTTGGGCGTTTAACGCCAAGTTTCCACCCTTTTCTGGCATTTGAACGCCAGAATTGGCTATCCTTTGGGTGTTTAACACCAATTCTTCACCCCTTTCTGGCGTTTGAACGCCAGAATCATTCCTCTCTGGGCTCTCACTATCCTCAGAGGGATTTTGAGCAGTGGCTTGGTCATTTTTTGTTAGTTGTTCCTTTCTTGGCTTTCTGTTGCTTTGAATTGAGACATTCAATATCTTCCCACTCCTTAATTGAACAGCTTGGCATTCTTCTGTTATCTGTTTAGATAGCTGTTGTCTTGTCTGATTCAAGTGTTTTTTCATATTTTCATTAGCATCTTTGGTTTCTTGTAGCATCTCTTTAAATTCTGCTAACTGTTTTGTTATAATAAGAAATTGCTAATTGTGTTCAGCAACTTGTTCTTGAGGACTAAGTTCAGTGGATACTGCATTAGCTTCTTCTTTCATGGAGGACCCACTACTTAAGTATAGATATTGATTTCTAGCAACTGTATCAATGAGCTCTTGAGCCTCTTCAATTGTCTTTCTCATATGTATAGATCCATGATAATGAGGATTTACTTGATGGTCTAGAATTTCTTTCAATAGAAATAAGAACTTCGTTGTGAGCATAGCTCTAAACCAACAAACAATTCCCACATCAAAAATTTTGGTTGTCACTTGTAACAAACCCCAAATGAAAATTAACCGAAGTATTTATACTACGGGTCGTCTCACAAGGAATTGCAATGAAATGGTCAAATATTGGGTATGAAGGTGCAAGGGGTTTTGAGTTTATAGAAGGGCAAGAAAAGTAAATCAAGCAAGTAATTAAAGAAAGCAAGATAAAGAACTCTTGGCTAAGACTTCGGTAACTGAGATCACCATCCTTGTCAATAAACTACATATTCATAATCATGAGAGGCCAACCTATTAAGTCTACTTCCCAAAAGCCTTAAGTACGTAATATCTACTCCTAAGCTTGAAGTACGTCAAATAGGTTTGATCACATCAATCCTTAAGTCCCAACCTACCTACTAATTAACTTAGTAGTGGGTTAGCGTCAATGGGTGTCAAATTGATCACCAAGGGTTCTTAAATCACTAAATCCATAATACACAATGACTCAAGTTTACCCAATTCCCTTAGCTTGGACCAAGAGTCAACAAAACTACTCAAAAACTAAAGAGAACATTTCATCAAACACATAGAGTACAATAGAAGTAAACATCACAAATTGCAAGAATAGTAAAATCTACCAACTATTAATTTCAAGGAAAATAAAATCACAATTCAATTCATCAATAAAAGAAATATCAACATCAAATTGCATTAAATGTGAACCAAATCCAACATGAGTTCATCATCATAAAAGAGAACAAAATGAGAAATTAACTCTACAACTAAGAGAATCAAGATGTAGAAATGAGAAATTATAAAGGAAACAAGATGAGATCAAGAAATTAAACATGGATCTATGACAATTTATCCTAATCCTAACCTAATTCTAGAGAGAAGAGGGAGCTTTTCTCTCTAGAAAACTAACTAAAGGCTCATGTTGGCTAAACTAATTGTTCCCCCTTTGCTTGGACTTCAATTCTTCATGAAATACACTCAGAAACAAGTTGGATTTGGGCCTGGGCAGCTCAGAAATTGCCCCCAGTGTTTTGCCTTTAAGTGAGTCACGTGCTGGTATCGGCGCGTACGCGCCATGTGCGCGTGCGCGTCAATTTGGATATTTCTTCATCCGTGCGGATGCGGCATGTACGCGTGCGCGTCTCTATGCGAAACCACTTCTGCGCGTGTGCGCCTCGTACACGTGCGTGTCTCTTGATGCATTCCCAATCTTTGTTTCTTCATGCATTCTCTACTTTGTATGCTTTTTTTCTCATTTCTTCCATCCAATGCTTGCCTTATGAACCTGAAATCACTTAGTGATGAGCGGATAATTTATACGCTTTTTGGCATTATTTTTTAGTATGTTTTTAATAGGATCTAGTTACTTTTAGGGATGTTTTTATTAGTTTTTATGTTAAATTCACATTTCTGGACTTTACTATGATTTTGTGTATTTTTCTATGATTTCAGGTATTTTCTGGCTGAAATTGAGGGACTTGAGCAAAAATCAGATTCAGAGGTTGAAGAAGGACTGCTGATGCTGTTGGATTTTGACCTCCCTGCACTCAAAGTGAATTTTCTTGAGCTACAAAACTCAAAATGGCGTGCTTCCAATTGAGTTGGAAAGTAGACATCCAGGGCTTTTCAGAAATATATAATAGTCCATACTTTGGCCGAGTTTAGAGGACTCAAAAGGGCGTTGAACGCCAGTTCTACGCTGTAGTCTGGAGTTAAACGCCAGAAATACGTCACAAACCAGAGTTGAACGCCAGAAACAGGTTACAAACTAGCGTTCAACTCCAAGAATGACCTCTCCACGTGTAAACTTCAAGCTCAGCCCAAGCACACACCAAGTGGGCCCCGGAAGTGAATTTATGCATCAATTACTTACTTCTGTAAACCCTAGTAGCTAGTTTAGTATAAATAGGACTTTTTACTATTGTATTAGACATCCTGGATTGTATTTTTGATCCTATGATCACGTTTTGGGGGCTGGCCTCTCGGCCATGCCTGAACCTTTCACTTATGTATTTTCAACGGTAGAGTTTCTACACTCCATAGATTAAGCTGTGGAGCTCTGCTGTTCCTCATGAATTAATACAAAGTACTACTGTTTTCTATTCAATTCAACTTATTCCGCTTCTAAGATATCCATTCGTTCCCAAGAACATGATGAATGTGATGATTGTGTGACGCTCATCATCATTCTCACTTATGAACGCGTGCCTGAGAAACACTTCTGTTCTACATGCAACCAAGCTAGAATGAGTATCTCTTAGATATCTAATACAGGGGACCGAGTCCGAGTTATTAGTATCTTCGTGGTATAAGTTAGAACCCATGGATGGCCATTCCTGAGATCCGGAAAGTCTAAACCTTGTCTGTGGTATTCTGAGTAGGATCTGGGAAGCGATGGCTGTGACGATCTTCAAACTCGCGAGTGCTGGGCGTAGTGACAGACGCAAAAGGAGGGTGAATCCTATTCCAGTATGATCGAGAACCTCAGATGATTAGCCGTGCCGTGACAGAGCATTTGGACCTTTTTCACAAGAGGATGGGATGTAGGTATTGACAACGGTGATGCCCTTACAGAAAGCTTGCCATGGAAAGGAGTAGGACTGATTGGATGAAGATAGCAGGAAAGCAGAAATTCAGAGGAACGAAAGCATCTCTATACGCTTATCTGAAATTCTCATCAATGATATACATAAGTATTTCTATCTTTATTTTCTGTTTATTTATTATTATTATTCGAAAACTCCATAACTATTTGATATCCGCCTGACTGAGATTTACAAGATGACCATAGCTTGCTTCATACCAACAATCTCCGTGGGATCGACCCTTACTCACGTAAGGTTTTATTACTTGGACGACCCAGTGCACTTGCTGGTTAGTTGTGCGAAGTTGTGAAGTTATGTTTGGACCATGGTATTGCGCACCAGTTATTGGCGCCATGCCAGGGAGAGAACGAGCAACAAATTTTACAACCTCAGAGTAACAATTTCGCATACCAAGTTTTTGGCACCGTTGCCGGGGATTGTTCGAGTTTGGACAACTGACGGTTCATCTTGTTGCTCAAATTAGGTAATTTTCTTCTTATTTTGTTTTCAAAAAGTTTTCAAAAATCTTTCAAAAAAAATTTTTTTCCTTTATTTTCGAAAAAAAAATTTATAAATCTTTTCAAAAATATATTTTTCTTCAGAATTTTTAAGAATGAATTCTAGAGTTTCATGAAGCATGTGAAGCCTGGCTGGCTGTAAGGCCATGTCTAAATTTATTTGGACTGGGGCTTCTAACCCAACATTATCAAGAGCAAGCCAGTTGTTGCTAATCCACCTGCTGCTGTTCCTGATCCACCTGATTTACATGCTAAAGCTTGACTGGCCATTAAGCCATGTATAACCCTCAGATTGGAGCTTTAGACTAAAAAGCACAAGATTCCTGGAATTCATATTAAAAATTTTGGAATCCTTATTTTTCTTTTTCACATTAATTTTCGAAAAAATCCAAAAAAAATTTAGAAAATCATAAAAATCAAAAAATATTTTGTGTTTCTTGTTTGAGTCTTGAGTCAATTTTTAAGTTTGGTGTCAATTGCATTTTTTCTAAAATTTTTTATGCATTTTTCGAAAATTCATGCATTCATAGTGTTCTTCATGATCTTCAAGTTGTTCCTGGCCAGTCTTCTTATTTGATCTTGATGTTTTCTTGTTTTGTGTCTTTTCTTGTTTTTCATGTGCATTTTTTGCATTCATAGTGTCTGAACATGAAAGATTTCTAAGTTTGGTGTCTTGCATGTTTTCTTTGCATTGAAAATTTTTCAAAAATATGTTCTTGATGTTCATCATGATATTCAAAGTGTTCTTGGTGTTCATATTGACATTCATAGCATTCTTGCATGCATTCATTGTTTTGATCCATAACTTTCATGCATTGAGTCTTTTTCATATTTTTCTCTTTCATCATTGAAAATTCAAAAATAAAAAAAATATATCTTTCCTTTTTTCACTCATAAATTTCGAAAATTTGGATTGACTTTTTCAAAAATTTTTAAAATCTAGTTGTTTTTATGAGTCAAATTAAATTTTCAATTTAAAAATCTTATCTTTTTCAAAATCTTTTTCAAAAATCAAATCTTTTTCATTTTTTATTTATTTTCGAAAATTATAAAAATATTTTTCAAAAATCTTTTTCTTAATCTTATATCATATTTTCGAAAATCACATCATCAATTAATGTTTTGATTCAAAAATTTCAAGTTTGTTACTTGCTTGTTAAGAAAGATTCAAACTTTAAGTTCTAGAATCATATCTTGTGATTGCTTGTGAATCAAGTCATTAATTGTGATTTTAAAAATCAAATCTTTTTTAAAACTAATTCTAATCATATCTTTCTATCATATCTTTTTTTTAAAAATCTTATCTTTTTCAAAAATTTGATTTTCAAATATCTTTTCTAACTTCTTATCTTCTTATCTTTTCAAAATTGATTTTCAAATCTTTTTCAACTAACTAATTGACTTTTTGTTTGTTTCTTATCTTTTTCAAAACTACCTAACTAACTCTCTCTCTCTAATTTTCGAAAATATCTCCCTCTTTTTCAAAAATTCTTTTTAATTAACTAATTGTTTCAAATTTTAATTTTAATTTATTTCTTCTTTTAATTTTCGAAATCACTAACCATTTTTCAAAAATAATTTTCGAAAATCCTTCTCTCTCATCTCCTTCTATTTATTTATTCATCTACTAACACTTCTCTCCCATCCAAAAATTCGAACACTACCTCCCTCTCTGTGTTCGAGTTTCTCTTCTTCCCTTTCTTTACATTACATTCTTTTCTTCTTCTACTCACACAGGGAAACCTCTATACCTGGGCAAAAAAGATCCCTATTATTATTATTTTTCTGTTCCCTCTTTTTCATATGAGCAGGAGCAAGGACAAGAACATTCTTGTTGAAGCAGACCCTGAACCTGAAAGGACTCTGAAGAGGAAACTAAGAGAAGCTAAAATACAACAATCCAGAGATAACCTAACAGAAATTTTCGAACAAGAAGAGGAGATGGCAGCCGAAAATAATAATAATGCAAGGAGGATGCTTGGTGACTTTACTGCACCAAATTCCAACTTACATGGAAGAAGCATCTCAATTCCTGCCATTTGAGTAAACAATTTTGAGCTGAAACCTCAATTAGTTTATCTGATGCAGCAAAACTGCAAGTTTCATGGACTTCCATCTGAAGATCCCTTTCAGTTCTTAACTGAATTCTTGCAGATATGTGATACTGTTAAGACTAATGGAGTAGATCCTGAAGTCTACAGGCTCATGCTTTTCCCTTTTGCTGTAAGAGACAGAGCTAGAATATGGTTGGACTCTCAATCTAAGGATAGCCTGAACTCTTGGGATAAGCTGGTCAAGGCTTTCTTAGCCAAGTTCTTTCCTCCTCAAAAGCTGAGTAAGCTTAGAGTGGATGTTCAAACCTTCAGACAGAAAGAAAGTGAATCCCTCTATGAAGCTTGGGAGAGATACAAGGAACTGACCAAAAAGTGTCCTTCTGACATGCTTTCAGAATGGACCATCCTGGATATATTCTATGATGGTTTGTCTGAATTAGCTAAGATGTCATTGGATACTTCTGTAGGTAGATCCATTCACCTAAAGAAAACGCCTGCAGAAGCCCAAGAACTCATTGACATGGTTGCTAATAACCAGTTCATGTACACTTCTGAGAGGAATCCTGTGAGTAATAGGACGCCTCAGAAGAAGGGAGTTCTTGAAATTGATACTCTGAATGCCATATTGGCTCAGAATAAAATATTGACTCAGCAAGTCAATATGATTTCTCAGAGTCTGAATGGAATGCAAGTTGCATCCAACAGTACCCAAGAGGCATCTTCTGAAGAAGAAGCTTATGATCCTGAGAACCCTGCAATAGCAGAGGTGAATTACATGGGTGAACCATATAGAAACACCTATAATCCCTCATGGAGAAATCACCCAAATCTCTCATGGAAGGATCAACAAAAACCTCAACAAGGCTTTAATAATGGTGGAAGAAGCAGGTTTAGCAATAGCAAACCTTTTCCATCATCCACTCAGCAACAGACAGAGAACTCTGAACAAAATACCTCTAATTTAGCAAACTTAGTCTCTGATCTATCTAAGGCCACTGTGAGTTTCATGAATGAAACAAGGTCCTCCATTAGAAATTTGGAAGCACAAGTGGGCCAGCTGAGTAAAAGGATCACTGAAATCCCTCCTAGTACTCTCCCAAGCAATACAGAAGAAAATCCAAAAGGAGAGTGCAAGGCCATTGATATAACCTTCATGGCCGAATCCAAAGAGGAAGGGGAGGACGTGAATCCCAAGGAGGAAGACCTCCTGGGACGTCCAGTGATCAATAAAGAGTTTCCCTCTGAGGAACCAAAGGAATCTAAGACTCATCTAAAGACCATAGAACTGTGATTGATGTTAACAGAGGTGAACTAGTCCTTCAATTGAATGAGGACTCCCTTGAGTTTAAAACTCAAGGACATCCTTCTGTAAACATGGAAAAGAGGCACAGTAAGCTTCTCTCAAAACAGAGTCAACCAGAGCCTCCACAGTCAAACTCTAAGTTTGGTATTGGGAGGCCACAACCAAATTCTAAGTTTAGTGTTGAACTCCCATATCCAAACTCTAAGTTTGGTGTTGGGGAGTCTCAACAATGCTCTAAACATCTGTGAGGCTCCATGAGAGCCCACTGTCAAGCTATTGACATTAAAGAAGCGCTTGTTGGGAGGCAACCCAATTTTTATTTATCTAATTATATTTTTTATTAGTTATATGTCTTCATAGGTTCATGATCATGTGGAGTCACAAAAATAACTGAAAAAATTAAAGAAAAATAAAAAATAGCATAAAAAAATAGCACATCCTGGAGGAGGAGTTCACTGGCGTTTAAACGCCAGTAAGGAGCATCTGGCTGGCGTTCAACGCCAGAACAGAGCATGGATCTGGCGTTGAACGCCAGAAACAAGTAGCATCCTGGCGTCCAGACGCTAGAAATGCATAGTGAAGAAGAGCTGGCGCTGAACGCCCAAAACAAGCATCAATTCGGCGTTTAAACGCCAGAGTTACATGCAAAGGCATTTTACATGCCTAATTAGTGCAGGGATGCAAATCCTTAACACCTCAGGATCTGTGGACCCCACAGGATCAACTCAGCATCTGTGGACCCCACAGGATCCCCACCTACCACCACTCACTCTCTTCCCTCTTCTCAATGTTCATCCTCTCTTCCCAATAAACACTCTTCCCCAAAACTCTTCACCAATCACCTCAATCTCTCTTCCCTATCACCACTTCACCACTCACATCCATCCACTCTTCCCCATAAACCTACCACACAAACCCCACCTACCTTCAAAATTCAAAATCAATTTCCCACCCAAAACCCACCCTTATGGCCGAACCTTACCCCCCCCCTCCCTATATAAAGTCCTCCATTCTTCCTCATTTTCACACAACACAACCCTCTCTTCCCCTTCTTGGCCGAAACACATCTCTCTCTCCCTCTTCTCCATTTCTTCTTCTTCTTCATCTATTCTTTCTTCTCTTGCTCGAGGGCGAGCAATATTCTAAGTTTGGTGTGGTAAAATCATAAGCTTTTTGTTTTTCCGTTACCATTAATGGCACCTAAGACCGGAGAATCCTCTAGAAAAGGGAAAGGGAAGACAAAAGTTTCCCACTCCGAGTCATGGGAGATGGAAAGATTCATCTCCAAAGCCCATCAAGACCACTTCTATGATGTTGTGGCCAAGAAGAAGGTGATCCCCGAGGTCCCTTTCAAAGTCAAGAGAAATGAGTATCCAGAGATTCGACATGAAATCCAAAGAAGAGGTTCGGAAGTTCTAGCAAACCCCATCCAACAAGTCGGCATCCTAATGGTTCAAGAGTTCTATGCCAATGCATGGATCACTAAGAACCATGATCAAAGTAAGAACCCGAATCCAAAGAATTATATTACCATGGTTCGAGGGAAATACTTAGATTTTAGTCCGAAAAATGTGAGGTTGGCGTTTAACTTGCCTATGATGCAAGGAGATGCACGCCCCTACACTAGAAGGGTCAACTTTGATCAAAGGCTGGACCAAGTCCTCATGGACATATGTGTGGAAGAAGCTCAATGGAAGATTGACTCAAAAGGCAAACCGGTTCAACTTAGAAGACTGGACCTTAAGCCTGTGGCTAGAGGATGGTTGGAGTTCATCCAACGCTCCATCATTCCCACTAGCAACCGATCTGAAGTTACTGTGGATCGGGCCATCATGATCCATAGCATCATGATTGGAGAGGATGTAGAAGTTCATGAAGTCATCTCCCTTGAACTCTACAAAATAGCCGAAAAGTCCTCTCCCTTGGCAAGGCTAGCTTTTCCTCATCTTATTTGCCATCTATGTTACTCAGCTGGAGCTTTCATAGAAGGAGACATTCCCATTGAGGAAGAGAAGCCCATCACTAAGAAAAGGATGGAGCAAACAAGAGAGCCCACTCATGGAGCTCAAGAAACGCATGAGGAAGCTCACCATCAAGAAACCCCTGAGATACCTCAAGGGATGCACTTTCCTCCACAGAATTTTTGGGAGCAAATCAACACCTCCCTAGGAGAATTAAGTTCCAACATGGGACAATTAAGGGTGGAACATCAAGAGCACTCCATCATCCTTCATGAAATTAGAGAAGGTCAAAAAGCAATGAGGGAGGAGCAACAAAGACAAGGAAGAGACATAGAAGAGCTCAAGGACATCATTGGTTCCTCAAAGAGAAAACGCAACCATCACTAAGGTGGACTCATTCCTTGTTCTTACATTCTCTGTTTTTCGTTTTCTTATGTTAAGTGCTTATCTATGTTTGTGTCTTCATTACATGATCATTAGTAATTAGCAACTATGTCTTAAAAGTTATGAATGTCCTATGAATCTATCACCTCTCTTAAATGAAAAATGTTTTAATTCAAAAGAACAAGAAGTACATGAGCTTCGAATTTATCCTTGAACTTAGTTTAATTATATTGATGTGGTGACAATACTTTTCATTTTCTGAATGAATGCTTGAACAGTGCATATGTCTTTTGAAGTTGGTGTTTTAGAATGTTAAATATGTTGGCTCTTGAAAGAATGATGAATAGGAGACATGTTATATGATAATCTGAAAAATCATAAAAATGATTCTTGAAGCAAGAAAAAGCAGCAAAGAACAAAGCTTGCAGAAAAAAAAATAGAAAAAAAGAAAAAGCAAGCAGAAAAAGCTAAAGCTCTTAAAACCAAAAGGCAAGAGAAAAAAGCCAATAAACCTTAAAACCAAAATGCAAGGGTAATAAAAAGGATCCCAAGGCGATAGGAGGGCCTAAAGGAATAAAATCCTGGCCTAAGCGGCTAAACCAAGCTGTCCCTAACCATGTGCTTGTGGCGTGAAGGTGTCAAGTGAAAACTTGAGACTGAGCGGTTAAAGTCAAGGTCCAAAGCAAAAACAGAGTGTGCTTAAGAACCTTGGACACCTCTAATTGGGGACTTTAGCAAAGCTGAGTCACAATCTGAAAAGGTCACCCAATTATGTGTCTGTGGCATTTATGTATCCGGTGGTAATACTGGAAAACAAAGTGCTTAGGGCCATGGCCAAGACTCATAAAGTAGCTATGTTCAAGAATCAACATACTGAACTAGGAGAATCAATAACACTATCTGAACTCTGAGTTCCTATAGATGCCAATCATTCTGAACCTTAATGGATAAAGTGAGATGCTAAAACTATTCAAGAGGCAAAAAGCTACAAGTCCCGCTCATTTGATTGGAGCTATGTTTCATTGATAGTTTGGAATTTATAGTATATTCTCTTCTTTTTATCCTATTTGATTTTCAGTTGCTTGGGGACAAGCAACAATTTAAGTTTGGTGTTGTGATGAGCGGATAATTTATACGCTTTTTGGCATTGTTTTTTTAGTATGTTTTTAATAGGATCTAGTTACTTTTAGGGATGTTTTTATTAGTTTTTATGTTAAATTCAGATTTCTGGACTTTACTATTAGTTTGTGTGTTTTTTTGTGATTTCAGGTATTTTCTGGCTGAAATTGAGGGACTTGAGCAAAAATCAGATTCAGAGGTTGAAGAAGGACTGCTGATGCTGTTGGATTCTGACCTCCCTGCACTCAAAGTGGATTTTCTGGAGCTATAGAACTCAAATCGGCGCGTTTCCAATTGCGTTGGAAAGTAGACATCCAGAGCTTTTCAGCAATATGTAATAGTTCATACTTTGGCCGAGTTTAAAGGATGCAAAAGGGCGTTGAACGCCAGTTCTACGCTGCAAGCTGGAGTTAAACGCCAGAAACACGTCACAAACCAGAGTTGAACGCCAAAAACACGTTACAAACTAGTGTTCAACTCCAAGAATGACCTCTCCACGTGTAAACTTCAAGCTCAGCCCAAGCACACACCAAGTGGGCCCCGAAAGTGGATTTATGCATCAATTACTTACTTCTGTAAACCCTAGTAGCTAGTTTAGTATAAATAGGACTTTTTACTATTGTATTAGACATCCTGGATTGTATTTTTGATCCTGTGATCACGTTTGGGGGCTGGCCTCTCGGCCATGCCTGAACCTTTCACTTATATATTTTCAATGGTATAGTTTCTACACTCCATAGATTAAGGTGTGGAGCTCTGCTGTTCCTCATGAATTAATGCAAAGTACTACTGTTTTCTATTCAATTCATCTTATTCCGCGTCTAAGATATCCATTCGTTCCCAAGAACATGATGAATGTGATGATTATGTGACGCTCATCATCATTCTCACTTATGAACGCGTGCCTGGCAAACACTTCCGTTCTACATGCAACCAAGCTAGAATGAGTATCTCTTAGATATCTAATACAGGGGATCGAGTCCGAGTTATTAGTATCTTCGTGGTATAAGTTAGAACCCATGGATGGCAATTCCTGAGATCCGGAAAGTCTAAACCTTATCTGTGGTATTTCGAGTAGGATCTTGGAAGGGATGGCTGTGACGATCTTCAAACTCGGGAGTGCTGGGCGTAGTGACAGACGCAAAAGGAGGGTGAATCCTATTCCAGTATGATCGAGAACCTCAGATGATTAGCCGTGCCGTGACAGAGCATTTGAACCTTTTTCACAAGAGGATGGGATGTAGCCATTGACAACGGTGATGCCCTTACAGAAAGCTTGCCATGGAAAGGAGTAGGACTGATTGGATGAAGACAGCAGGAAAGCAGAAATTCAGAGGAACGAAAGCATCTCTATACGCTTATCTGAAATTCTCACCAATGATATACAAAAGTATTTCTATCTTTATTTTCTGTTTATTTATTATTATTATTCGAAAACTCCATAACTATTTGATATCCGCCTGACTGAGATTTACAAGATGACCATAGCTTGCTTCATACCAACAATCTCCGTGGGATCGACCCTTACTCACGTAAGGTTTTATTACTTGGACGACCCAGTGCACTTGCTGGTTAGTTGTGCGAAGTTGTGAAGTTATGTTTGGACCATGGTATTACGCACCAGTTATTGGCGCCATGCCAGGGAGAGAACGAGCAACAAATTTTACAACCTCAGAGTAACAATTTCGCATACCACTTAGCGAACACTTCAAGGTATCGAATGGAATTAAGGTGAATTAAAATCACCAATTTAAGGCCTAAAAAGCATGTTTTTACATTTAAGCATAAATTAAGGGAGAATTACAAAACCATGCTATTTCATTGAATAAATGTGAAAAAAGGTGATGAAATCCCCCAAAATAAACACAAGATAAACCATGAAATCGGGGTTTATCAAATCTCCCCACACTTAAACCAAGCATGTCCTCATGCTAAAATTAAGAAAGAAGCAAAGGGTATCAACATTTATTCAATGCAAACTAACTAAATGCAATCTATCTATATGTAACCTATTTACATGAATGCAATGGCTTAGTCAAAATAAATCAATCTCCAAGAATACATATGCAAGCACAGGGGCTAAGGCATTAGCAATTAAAGCAAACCACAATTGGATTGAATCAATGAAAGATCTTACAAACTTGTAAAAAAAGATGATCATGGGTGGAAACATGTAATTGAACGATTGAACCCTCGCCGGATGTGTATCCGCTCTAGGCACTCAAGTGTATGGGGTCGATTCACTCAATTCTCCCCTAATCATGCTTTTCAAGATTTGTTTTTCATCTAACAATCAACAATTACTTTATGCATGCATACAAATATCATGAGGGCTTTCCCATAGGTTGTAATGGGGATGGGGTCAAGGTAGGACGCATATGGTCATGTGAGCTTGAATTTCGAATCTTTGATTAACTTAAACTTCCCACCTAACCTATGACAACCTAAACAATTCTAAGCAAACCTAGCTATCCATTCTTCACTTTTTTCACACATACTCATGCATTCTCTTTTGATTACCACACATATGCATTGACTTTATTGAACTTTGAACCTTGGGGCATTTTTGTCCCCTTTTTATTGCAATTCTTTGTTTTTTTTTAAATCATCATACGTACAAGGATATCAATGCATATGGTTTACATACGATTAAAACATGAGTATGTATCTAATTCCCAAGATTTTTCAACAAAAACACAAACACACTTTTATCTCTACCCAATGTATCCAACTTTCCCAAAATCAAGTAATGAACACGCTCATTAGCCTAAGCTAATCAAAGATTTAAATTAAGGACATTTATTATTTTTCACTTAGGCTTGTAATGTGATATAATTAAGAACAAATGGGTTAAGCATAGGCTCAAAATTGGCTAACAATGGAAGATAAAAGGTAGGCTATTTGGGTAAGTGAGCTATTTGAATAATGGCCTCAATCATATAAATGCATGTATACACAAAGTAATGGACATAAAGAATCAAACAAACCAAAGATTACAATCATAGGAAGAGAATAATGCACACAAGAATGAAAGTAAGTGGTTATGTATGATGTAACCACACAATTAGGCTCAAATCTCACATGCTTGTGTTCTTAGCTCAAAACATGATCCACAAAGTATATAATTCAAGCAAGTTCTAAAAAAATTTTTTTTTCAATCAATAAGGGTGCCTTATAGATAAAATCCTTGGAAAATATCATGATTTTGACTAAGCTTATTATATACATATGCAGAATGAGAAAATGCAACTAAAAATCCTAAAATGAAATGCAAAAGTGTTAGGATTAGAAACTTGTTACCCAAAAATGCCGAGTGGTCGGACGACCTCCCCACACTTAAAAGTTTGCACCGTCCTTGGTGCACTAAAAATGAGCAAGGGGGTACGGCGACTTTCCAAGTTGCCACCTTCAGCTGGCGGGTTAACCGGTGCTGCGTGTTCTTCCTTCTGCTTCCATTTTTGCTTATGGTACATCAATCATGAAAAACAAAATAAACACCGTAAGATGAAAACATACAAAAGCAAGCAAGTGTGAATTGTTGGAATGAGGTAAAAACCACTAGAATGGAGTGAGTGAATTAGTGTGACATTAATGAAAAATAGGTGTGTGGGTTCTAAAATTGCGCGCGGTTTAGAATACACACACACTAGTACAAAAAGTTATATCACAATTACACAAAAGAAAACATGCACTTCACTCATTCTAGTGTGCTTGAGATACTTTAAAAGACTTGGAGGCTAAAACAACCCAACAAGTAGTGAAGAGGCATGAAAGAACTCAAGCAATTAATCAAGCAGTTGTGAAACTAGATAATTCATGGACATTGATTGATGTGGAAGTAAACTTGATGAACAAAATGGTATAGAGAGCTCACACATCAAACAATGACACATATTGAAGTTGTTGCAACACCTAAGTGACATAGATGTGGAACACATGGATGCTATGGAACTTAGAGAAAAGAATATAGAAGTGAAAATCAATCAGAGCATGGTCCACAAAGCTTGAAAAGGTCAAAAATATGTCACTAGGTAAGCTTTCGATCCAATTTCACAATTCCACAATCTCAATGCATGAAATAAGTGATGTGAATAAGGGTAAACCATAAACAAGCATCACCTAAAAAATGCAATGATAATATACAATTGCCTAACAATAGATAATGAATGCATGGTGGCCAAAACATGTAATTCAAAAGAGTTAAGAAGCTTAATGGCAATGTAACATTCACTTGGTGCTTACAAATGTTAAACATGAGAACTCAAAACCAAGCGACAAAATATAATCTTAACAATTAAATCCAACAATAGAAATTAGAAATAATGATGTTAAAATAACATCTCATCAATAATCAGCAGCAAGAAACAGTAGACAACATTAATAATCCAACACTTATAAAGAAAAATAGAAAACAAAATGAAAATGTACTAATTAAACAAGTAACTAACTAAGTAAAAGAAGTGGTTATGGATGGTGTTTGGTAGTGTTGGATGATGATTGAAGGGTGGAAAGAGAAGAGAAGAAGGAAAGAAATGGAAAGAAGAGAAGAAAAGAAGGTGGATGAAACAGGGCAATCTACGCGTGCACGTCATGTGTGCGTAAGCGTGGATTGGTGAAATAGAAGCGATGCGTACGCGTGCATGGCAAAGCAAAAAGTCGACGCGTACGCGCAAGGTACGTGTGCGCGTGCCCTGGGGGCACAAAGTTGGCACACTTCAGGCACAACTCTCAGAAAAATGGCTGGGAAGTGGGAAAATTCAATCCACGCGTATGCGTGCAGGACGCATGCGCGTGGATGGCCGAAAATACTTGGGCACGCATACACATGGATGGTCCTCTATTTTTCAAAATTTTTTTATGTTTTTGCACCAAACCAAGCATTCCAAACCTCCAAACAGCTACCAAAACATCATAAAACCTTATTTAACCTGCTAGATTCCCAAATAAACTCAACTAAGCAATGAAAACAAGGAATTAAACCTATTTTACCAATATGTACAAAAGAGAAAAATGAAAGGATATTACCATGGTGGGGTGTCTCCCACCTAGCACTTTTGTTTATTGTCCTTAAATTGGACTTTTGGGGAGCTCGTCATCAAGGTGGCTTGTGCTTGAATCCTTCCTTGAACATCCACCAATGCTTGGACTTCCATTGTGCTTCATCATTCAAAGTTAATAACTCCATGCTTTGATGGAGTTCTTCACGAACCACGGGCTCCCAAAGTTGATCCTCCTTTAGTAAGCCAGGATCCCATACTTTGTTTTCACACCCGTCCTTGAGTTGATCATGGTGATTTCCTCCGGGTGGAAAGAGAGATGAATTCTCATGAAAGCACCAAACTATCCTCCTAGACCCATCCAATTGAGCACTAATGCAACCTTTGCTCCTTGAAGCTTCAACCATAATGAGCCTAGACTTACAACGCCAACCACTAAACATCCTCCTCTTATGCTTAATTCCACAAAGCGCCCTAAGTTGGCCATCTGTCTCAAGCAAATCATATTCAAGGGGGATAATAAAGCCAAGAGTTAGAAGTTTTACCCACTCAAATGAAGGATTAGATGACAACCTAGGTGGAGGAGTTCCCAACGGTCTTGATAAAGCACGCTCTACTCCCGTCCATCCTCTCCTAGAGGCTTCCACCACATGGCAAGGTTCTTCAAGCTTTACCTCTTGCCAAGCTTCCTCAAGTTCACATTCTTCTTCACCAATATCCTCTAGCTCTTCCCCATCATTCAAATCATAAATAGGAGGTTGAGTAAAATCTACCTCATCATCAATTCCAAGTATAGTGGGGAAGGATTCCTCAAATTCAAAAGGATCATATGTTGATGCGGAGTCATCATAAATAGGTGGGCCTATTGATTGGAACACTTCTTCCAATTCTTCAATCACATTGTGTCTTGGAGGTTGTGCACTCTCCTCCTCAACATCAACTTCAAACTCCATGGAAGAGGGCTTTTCAATTTGTGATTCCTCTATATACTCAACATATCCTAAGGCTCCAACCACTACTTCCTCTTGTTCAATAATCTCTACCTCCTCCTCTTGTTGCATTTCTTGCTTTAACTCCTCTTCTTCACCTTGGAGCTTCAAGCTCACTCCCTAACTAAGCTCCTCAGTTGCTTCTCCACATTCAACAATGGGAGTGCCTTGATCGCATAGGCTTAGGCGGGATGAGACTATGTTGCCAATGGCTTCTACCATGATAGCCATTTTCGCTCTTAACTCCTCAAACTTCTTTTCATCCTCCTCGTGTCGCCTTAAGATATGAGATTCAAGATCTCTCAATTCTAGTATGTGGGCTTCATTGGGAGGTGATGGTGGAAGAGAGGGTTCATTGTTTGAGGGAAGGTTGTTGTAATTGGAAGGTGGTTCATATTGGTGAAATTCTTGAGGTGGTGTGTGTGGACTTTGTGGTTCTTGGGAGTATTGGTATTGGAATGGTGGTGGCTCTAGGTATGGTTGATATGGTGGTTGGTATGGTGGATACGGATTGGGATCATATAGAGGTGGATGGTGGTAAAAGGCTTGTGAGTGTGGTGGAGGGCTATGTTGAGGAGGGGGTTCATATGTATGTGGTGGTTGTGGTTGACAATCACAATGAGGGTCATCACATACATTAGATTGGTATGCATTAGGATAAGGAGTATACCCATAAGAATCAGAAGAGTAGTCACGTTGGGGTGGCGCTTGGACGGCTCAGGTGGCAATAAATGCCCTTTGGTCGTCGCGCATCTCCGTGAGTATAGTAGTCATGTCCCCAATCACTCTTGCCAAACTTTGATCTCCAATTCCTTAATGCATGTTATCATTGTAAATTCCATCTCCTACAACATAGTTTGAACCAAACTCATAGCCAAAGTGATGAGAATTCATGGTGATAAGAGAAAACAAAAACAAATTCCAACAAGAAACAAAGAAAACCAAACCTTAAAACTAGCAAAAACTAACAAACAAACCAAAAATCAAGCTATTCACAATATATACAATAGCCAATAACATAGTACCATTGCAACTCCCCGGCAACGGCGCCATTTTGATAATGAGGATTTGCTCGATGGTATAGAATTTCTTTCAATAGAAATACGAACTTCGTTATAAGCATAGCTCTAAACTAACAAACAATTGCCACATCAAAAATTTTGGTTGTCACTTGTAACAAACCCCAAATGAAAATTAACTGAAGTATTTAGACTCCGGGTCATCTCACAAGGAATTGCAATGAAATGGTCAATTATTGGCTATGAAGGTGCAAGGGGTTTTGAGTTTATAGAAGGACAAGAAAAGTAAATCAAGTAAGTAATTAAAGAAAGCAAGATAAAGAACTCTTGGCTAAGACTTCGGTAACTGAGATCATCATCCTTGTCAACAAACCACATATTGATAATCATGAGAGGCCAACCTATTAAGTCTACTTCCCAAAAGCCTTAAGTACGTAATATCTACTCCTAATCTTTAAGTACGTCAAATAGGTTTGATCACATCAACCCTTAAGTCCCAACCTACCTACTAATTAACTTAGTACTGGGTTAGCATCAATGGGTGTCAAATTGATCACCAAGGGTTCTCAAATCACCAAATCCATTATACACAATGACTCAAGTTTACCCAATTCCCTTAGCTTGGACCAAGAGTCAACAAAACTACTCAAAAATTAAAGAGAGCATTTCATCAAACACATAGATTGCAATAGAAGTAAACATCACAAATTGCAAGAATAGTAAAATCTACCAACTATTAATTGCAAGAAAAATAAAATCACAATTCAATTCATCAATAAAAGAAACATCAACATCAAGTTGCATTAAATGTGAACCAAATCCAACATGAGTTCGTCATCATAAAAGAGAACAAAATGAGAAATTAACTCTACAACTAAGAGAATCAAGATGTAGAAATAAGAAATTATAAAGGAAACAAGATGAGATCAAGAAATTAAACATGGATCTATGATAATTTATCCTAATCCTAACCTAATTCTAGATAGAAGAGGGAGCTTCTCTCTATAGAAAACTAACTAAAGGCTCATGTTGGCTAAACTAATTGCTCACCCTTTGCTTGGACTTCAATTATGCATGAAATACACTCAGAAACAAGTTGGATTTGGGCCTAGGCAACTCAGAAATCGTCCCCAGCGTTTTGCCTTTAAGTGAGTCACGTGCTGTTATCGGCGCGTACGCGCCATGTGCGTGAGCGCCTCGATTTGGCTATTTCTTCATCCACGCGGCATGTACGCGTGCACGTCTCTATGCGAAACCACTTTTGTGCGTGCGCGCCTTGTACGCATGCGCGCCTCTTGATGCATTCCCAATCTTTGTTTCTTCATGCATTCTCCACTTTGTATGCTTTTTTTTTTTTCATTTTTTCCATCCAATGCTTGCCTTATGAACCTGAAATCACTTAGCGAACACATCAAGGCATCGAATGGAATTGAGGTGAATTAAAATCACCAATTTAAGGCCTAAAAAGCATGTTTTTACATTTAAGCATAAATTAAGGGAGAATTACAAAACCATGCTATTTCATTGAATAAATGTGGAAAAAGGTGATGAAATCCCCCAAAATAAACACAAGATAAACCATGAAATCGGGGTTTATCAATCCACCAGCTGAGTGGTCTAGAGACATTTGGGCCTTTTCTGTAAGACCATAGTAAAAGATGTCTAACTGTACACATTCTGAAAACCTTTCAGAGGGGCATTTCCTTAGCATCCCTCTATACCTCTCCCAGGCATTATAAATGGATTCATTATCCTCTTGTTTAAAGCCTTGGATGTCCAGCCTTAGCTGTGTCATCCTTTTTGGAGGGAAATATTGATTCAGGAATTTGTCTGATAACTGTTTCCATGTTCTTATGCTTGCTGTGGGTTGATTGTTTAACCACCTCTTAGCTTGATCTTTTACAGCAAATGAAAATAGTAATAATCTGTAGACATCCTGATCTACTTCCTTATCACGTACTGTGTCAGTAATTTGTAAGAACTGTGCCAGAAACTCAGTAGGTTCTTCCTGTGGAAGACCAGAATACTGGCAATTTTGCTGCACCATGATAATGAGCTGAGGATTTAGCTCAAAACTGCTTGCTCTGATGGGAGGTATACAAATACTACTCCCATAGGAAGCATTAGTGGGGTTAGCATATGACCCCAGAGTCCTTCTGGACTGTTCATTTTTACTTAGGTCCATGATGGAGAAAGTAAAATATTTTTGTTTTTATTTTATTTAATTAAGGATAACCGAATTCAAAAGAAAAGAAAATAAAATAAAATAATTGGAAACTAGAAAATAAGTTTCGAAAACTAAAAGAAAAAATAATAAAATAGATTAAAATAAAAAAATTCGAATACTAAAATGGCTAATTAATTTAAAAAGATTTGAAAAATTTTGGATATGATTTTCAAAAATTGGAGAGAGAGAGAGAAAGTGGTTAGGGAGTTTTGAAAAAGATATGTCTTAAAATTAAAGATACTTGTAAAAATAAACAAATAAAAGAAAAGATTTGAAAAAGATATGATTTTAAAAGTTTGAAGATTGAAACTTTCTCAACAAGGAAATACCAAACTTAAAATTTTTCAATCAAAACAATAAAATAGTACAAGTAATTCAAAAATTATGAATAAGAAAAGAAAAAGATTTTGAAAAATTTTATAAAGGATTTTCGAAAAATAAAAAAAATTGAAAAAGATTTAAAAAGATAAGTTTTAAAATTGAAATTCTAACTTGACTAACAAGAAACTACCAAATTTTCAAAATTTTGACTAAATCAACCTAGGTACTTCGAAAATGATAAGTAATTAAAGGAAAAGATATTTTTTTTGAATTTTTGAATATAATGAGGAAAGAGAAAAACAATAAAAGGACACCGAACCTAGAATTTTTAGATCAAAACAAAGAAAGCAAACAAGAAAACATTGAATGTCAAGATGAACTCCAAGAACACTTTGAAGATCAAGATGAACACCAAGAATAAATTTTCGAAATTTTTAAGAAAATAAAAACACAAAGGACACCAAACTTAAAAATTTTTATACTTTAGACACTAATAATTCGAAAATGCACAAGAAAAACAAGAAAAGACACAAGACAAGAAAAACTAAAGATCAAACAAGGAAAATAAATAAGAACAACTTGAAGATTAATAAAGAACTAAGAACATATAATTCGAAAAATTGAAAGAAAAATAAAATCATGCAATTGACACCAAACTTAAAACATGAAACTAAACTCAGAGAGAAGACTAAATTATGAGGTTATTGGTTTTAAAAATTTTCGAAAATAATTTAGAAAAAGAAAATAAGGATTTTGAAATTTTAACCAAAAACAATAATTGAAGACTTAATTTTAGTGACTCTAAACCAAAAAGATAAATTTTTCCTAATCTAAGCAACAAAATAGACCCTCAGTTGTCCAAACTTGAACAATCCCCGGCAACGGCGCCAAATATTTGGTGCACGAAATTGTGATTACACTTTTCATAACTCCGCACAACTAACCAGCAAGTGCACTGGGTCGTCCAAGTAATACCTTACGTGAGTAAGGGTCGATCCCACAGAGATTGTCGGCTTGAACCAAGCTATGGTTATTCCGTAAATCTTAGTCAGGAGATTAATGATAAGAGTGATTGTATTTATGAAAAATAAATAACATGAAATAAATAGTACTTGTGATTCAGTAATGAGAAACAGGCTGGGGTTCCGGAGATGCTCTGTCCTCTGAATTTCTACTTTCCTACTGCCTTCTTCTCCAAACACGCATGGCTTCCTTCAATGGCAAGCTTTATGATCCTCTCGAATAAAAAATACCAGGTAAGATCTCTGCACGGCTAATCAACTGTCGGATTTCTCGTCTCGGATGAAAAATACCATGTACAGCTACCGCACGGCTAAGCTTAAGGTACAAAGCACCAGTTAATTGAGAATTAAAGAATATCTACTGTGTTCAAGGATTAAACTGAAGTATAAAGATTAGAGAATTCATAATATGATCCGGATTCTAATTCTAATTGACAGTGACATTCCTCTGATTCAAAGGAGAGTGAGATGCCAAAACTGTTCAGAATTACAATAGGTAAACCCCATTTTGAGAAGAGACATGAGCATAATTGAACTCTCACCTCTCATGCAAATTCACATCTTAATCATGTATCAGTTTTGGTTGCTTGAGGACAAGCAACAATTCAAGTTTGGTGTTGTGATCCGTGAGCATCTTCTTTATCTTTTCCTAGTGAATTTGCATTCAAATTGTTGAGTTTAATCAAGATTTAAATATCTTTAAGCCACTATGGATGCTACTTTGAGTTGTGTACAATTCTGTTTATTTCAAGTAGCATTCGGATGGATTTGACGGAGTTTTGTAGCAGAAAAGGAAGAAAGCGAATGATGATATCAACCCCGACCTCTTTGCACTCAAACAGAAATAACTTGAGCTACAGAGATCCAATTAATGTGATTTCAGCCGCATTAGAAAGCTAACTTCTAGAGCTTTCGAACGATATATAATAGTCTACCTTTTTTTATATTTTGTAAGGACCACTGCACGCCAAACTTGAGGAAACTCATGTTTGGCGCCAACTCAAAAGCCCCAAGGAAATCGTGCTGCCATCCCCACGCCGAACTTGAGTTTACTCAAGTTCGGCACCAACACAAGAAATCCACAGAAAGGCTACGCACCAATCCATGGCAAACTTGGATTCTTCCAATTTCGGCACCACCCTTATTGAAGTCAATGGTCCCCACTCGTCCCAGGATGCACTACATGTAAAGGCTTTGCAAATTTTGATTAAATCTTATTTTATTTATAATTAGGAAAAGATATTATTTAGTTTTAGGAAATATATTTTTACATTAATTAGGATTAGATATAAAAGGGAAAAGAATCAGTCATTCGGTCTCCTCTCTTCTCTTATACCTCATTCCGCAATTTGGGTTAGTAGCTCTGTCTATTGTATGGATTGATACTATTATTTTTCTATTTTAATTCATTTATTGATTTATATCTCAAGAATTATTTTCGTTTTTTATCTTATGAATCTGGGTAGAACGGAAGTATGACCCTTCTTCTAATTGAGTTCTTGTATAACTTGGAAAAGCTATTTACTTGAACAACAACTTAAAAACAAATTCTCCTAAATTACTAATTATCTGGACTTAACAGGATACATGACATATAATCCTCTTATATTTGGGTAATTAGGGGTTTTGTGGCATATAAACTAGAATTGAACTTCAGCCTCTAATTGGAATTAAGTGACCAAGGAATTAGCGGTTGATGAATTTTAGAGGAGACTAAAAAGGTCTAAGGAATTAGGGTTTAGTCACATATAGTTTGCCATGAATTAAATCTTGAATGATTAAAATAGTTAGTAAGAAAAGTCAATCCAAAAAATAGATATCTTTGAAGCCTTAACTGTTTCTCCATATATTATTCACAACTTGTTTACTGCCTGCTTTCTGATATTCTGAATTTACTGTTAATGCTTTTGAACCTTCAAACACCATTTTCTGTTTGTCTGACTAAGCCAATCACTCAATCATTGTTGCTTGATCCATCAATCCTCGTGGGATCGACCCTCATTCACCTGAGGTACTACTTGGTATGACCCGTTGCACTTGCTGGTTAGTTTGTGGTTATAAATTCTGCATCAAGTTTTTGGCACCATTGCCGGGGATTGACTGTGATTAACAACTACTAGTTGTTTGATATCTTAGATTAGGTGTTTTTGCTTTAATTTCATTTAACTTATTTCTTTAAATTTTAAAAAATTATTTTGATTTATTTTATTTGAATTTTTTTTCCTCTTAATTACTGAAATTAAGTTTGGTGTTCCCTTAGTTGTTTTATTCTTCCTAGTTATTTTACATGTTGAGTATTAGTTATTTTATTTTCTTAATTATTTAATTTATTTTCTTTATTTTATTTTTCTTTTATTTTATTTACTTTTATATTTTATTTTACTTTCGTTTCTGTTCTTTCTTCTTTGCTTGCCTGTTTACCACATGGTGCGTTTAATTCTGTTTCGTGTTTTGTGCTAAGAAAAAATAATGGAGAGAGATCACACAGGTTACTACTCACACCCAAGGAGTGATTCATATTATTGTGGTTGGAGGAACTACCCAGATTTTGGTTGGCAAGGTCAAGAGCAAAAAGATTTCAATGTCCCATACGTTGTCCATTGATAAACCCCATTTTCAGGGTTTATCTTGTGATGAATTTAGAGTATTTTATCAACGTTTTCTCACATTTATTCAATGAAATAGCATGGTTCTGTGATTCTCCCTTGATTTGTGCTTAAATGTGAAAACATACTTTTAGACCTTTAATTTGATAATTTTGATTCACCTTTGATTCCACTAGATGCCTTGATGTGTTTGCTAGTAATTTCAGGTTGAAAAAGGCTAGGAATGGATCAAAGGAGTAAAGAGAAAAGCATGCAAAATGGAGAACACATAGAAAAGCCAAAGAATTGGATGAGCTCATGAACGCGCACGTGCAATGTACGCGCACGCGTGGATCGCGAAAACTCAAGAGATGCGCACGCGTGCTGTACGCGTACGCGTCGATGCTGGCACGTGATTTTAAAGTGAAAACGTGCCCAGCAAATTCTGAGAAGCTGTGGGGTCCAATCTAAACCAACTTTGGCACCAAAATACTTAAAAGGACCAAGGATTGAAGGGAAATGCATCTTTTGACATAGCACTTACTCATTAGGATTAGTTTAGTTAGTTTTAGAGAGAGAAGCTCTCACTTCTCTCTAGGAATTAGGATTAGTTTTAGTTCAATAATCTTAGATCTAGGTTTTAATTTATGCTCTCTTCTACTTCTACTTCTCATTTCTTTGTTGTTACACTCATCATTCTTCTATTCTTTTGTTGTAATTTCTTCTACTTTGTCTCCATACTTGTTGTTGATCTACTCTTTTTTTCTATTTTTCTTTCAATCCAATTTGAGGTAATTCATGCCAATAATGGTCTTTTTGATTGTTGTTGTTAATTTCTCGCAATTATTGTTGTTAGATTTCATTCTTGTTGTCAATTTACTATGTTTTCCTTTTATGCCTTCCAAGTGTTTGTCAAAATGCTTGAGAGGATGTTAGAGTAGAATTTTATGTTCTTGGCTTGGGAAGGTAACTTAGGAATTCTTGAGTTACCAATGTCCAAGTGATTGATAGTTGATAGCCATTGACTCTAGTTCTCATTAATTCAATTAGTCAATAGCTAGGACTTATGGACTTGGATTGATATAGCTCATTTGACTTTTCTTTACTTGTTAGAGGATGACTTAGTAGGATTGATCCTTGCAATTATCATATTGTGGTTAGTGATAAGGATAGAGATCCTTGACCACCAAACCTTGCCAAGACCTTTTTGTCATTTGCTTCCCTTTATCATTTACTTTTCTTGTTTCCTAATCAAAACCCCAAAATATACATGTCCATGACCAATAACAAGAACACTACCTTATAATTCCTTTGAGAGATGACCCGAGGTTTAAATACTTCGGTTTATAATTTTAGGGGTTTGTACTTGTGACAAACAAATTTTTGTATGAAGGGATTAGTGTTAGTTTAGAAACTATACTTCGATGAGATTTCATTTGTGAAATTCTATACCATCAAAAAATCCAATCATCAAAATGGCACCGTTGCCGGGGAGTTTGCAATTGTGTGCCTTGTTATTGGTTATTGTATATAGGTGAATATTGTAAATACGTTGCTCTTTCACTTGTTTCTTAGACTTAGTTAGTTTGCTTTTGTTTCTAGTATGAATTCTCATTTTGGCTATGATTTTAGTTCTAATTGTGTTGTAGGAAACGAGAACTTCAATGACCACGTGTACCAAGGATGGAACCAACAAAGATGGGAGCAGCCTCAAGGAATTTATCACTCCTATTGGCGCCAACCTCCGGATACTTATAGGTATAATCACCATTCTAATGCATGTCAATTCAATGGCTATGGTAAATCTTTTTGTGAAAATCAATTACCATCATCATATGCCTATGAGCCATATCCTCAACATGAACCTCAACCATACTCACAAGCCTCTCTTTACCAAGCACCGTCCTATGACCCATATCCATCATATGACTAATCACCCATACCATATCCTTGTGACCATTATGAGCAAGAACCTTTAGAACAACCACAACCTATCATGATTACTACCAAGAACCACCGCAATACACACCATTTCCATACCCTCACCAAGAAGAACCGCCTTCCTACTATGAACCCTTTCTCCAAAGTGATGAACTCTCTTATCCACCCCAAGCCCCAATAGATGATTCTCTCACGTTGTTACTTCAAGGACAAGCGGATATGCAAAGAAACACACTAGAGTTTGTGACTAACTTGACTAAGGTAGAGCACACTTTAGCCTACCAATGCATGTACACTCAAGCTGCTTTCGTATCCACATGTGAATGATCCAAACAAGAGCAAAGCATAAAGAAGAGATTGGACAATCCGGTGGAGAAGGTGGAGTAGGGTTTTGTATTGGAACAATTGGAGAGACCAATGATCATTGAAGAAAAGGGAGATGTGGTACAAAATTTAGGAGATGTGGAACCACCATGGGAGTATCAACAACCTCTAGAGCATATCAAAATTGAAGAATATGAAGAGGTTGATCAAGAGACGGAGTCAATCATCAACGAATTCCTATCAAAATTTGAATCCTCTCCTATGAGGTGTGGAATTGACATTATTGAAGACAACTCCAAACCAAGTAATATTGGTACCCTTGTTGAAGAAATTGACAAGCAAGAAGAACTTGAAAGAAGTTATCAAGAGGTGAAAATAACTAAGGAAGAACCTAAGGGAAGAAACCTCGCATTTTCTAAGTATGGGGAAGTACCCCTCCCCAAGTCACCATCCAACACAACATTCAAGTGGGCAAAATTCTTTCCCTTAAGCTTCACTTTCTCACTTGAATATGGCTTGATTGAAACGGATGGGCAACTTAGAGCTCTTTGCGGAGTCCATAGTAAGAGGGAGTTGTGTATTGGTTGGAAGTTTGGAATTACGCTCATTAGGGTCAAAGCTCTTAAGCATAAGGACCATGATTGGAAGAATGCAAATTTGTGTGGGTCTAGGAGGAGACTTTAGCGTGCTCAAGAGAATTCTATGTGTCAACCACCTGGACGGAAGAATCAAGATAATCAACTTGAAGACGGGTTCGAAGATAAGATATGGGATCCCGGATCGAAGCATGGAGACCAACCTTGGGACCTCATATTTTGGGTTGAACTTCACCCAAGCTTGGTGAAGACGGTTGGAATCTCTATCAACCAATTGCGAAGCAAAGATCCTTGGAGATTCAAGGATGAGTACAAACACAAGCCACCATGACAAAGAGCCTCCCAAAATGTCCAACGTAAGGACTTAAAATAAAAGTGCTAAGTGGGAGACACCCTACCATAGTAAACTTTGTCCTCCCCTCTTGTAGATTTGACTAATAAGTGATTTGAGTTGCCATTGTAGGTAGTTTTTCTCTCCATTGTAGTCTTCTCTTAATGTTTTGATTGTAGTTGCTTAGGGTGCAAGTTATGTATGGTTGCTTTTGGAAATTTTTATTAATTTTGCCTTTTTGGTTGATTTAGAGTTGAAGGTAATGCTAGGGAGATTTTTAGCTATTTTTAGTGTTTCTTAAAAAAAAATAGAGGCAGGGCATGGACGCGTACGCATCGATTGGCGGCTGCAACCCCAATACATGGATCCAGAGAGTTAGGCGAGCACAGCGCGAACATTGAGCATGGGGCACAAGGGCATGCACGCATACGCGTACGCGTGGATGGCTTAACACAAAACCCATACTCCCACCCGAGAGTTGCGCAAACACTGTGCCAACAATGCGCGAAACGCGCAACTATTGACCCACGCAGACGCGTACTATACGCGTACACGTCGACACACTTTCTTCATTTACGCGTAAGCGCACAAGATGCTTTCGCGTCCATTCACTTTTCGCCCAAACCACGCGGACGCGTACATGACGCGTACGCGTGGATTCAAAATCACCAATACCCCATCTACGCGAGAAACCCTTGCCATTTGCGTACCCTATCTCTTCTTCCTCCCAACGTTCCCTTTCTCCCTTCCCTCCATAAACACAGCGCCACCCCAAGCCATCCTCATCTGCCTCCATCTGGCGACCCATCGTCACCGCCGGCCACCCCATCTTCTCCCTCTCTTCCTACTTCTCTTCTTTTCTCTGCCATCCCTCTCCTCTCACCTCTGCCCCTCTTCTCTCACTTTCCACCGTAACCCCCTTCTTCCTCCGCCCAGCACCGCCGCGTGCGAAACCACCACCATCACCATAACATTTTCTCTTCTTTTTCCCTATTCAACCCCTTTTTGCTCTGACCATCACTCACCCTCTACCCTGCTCTCTGCGCCACGCCTCTGCTCTTTGCTTCCCTACTCTGTGCGCTATCATCTGCGCCGCTGCAGGCCACCATCGCCATCGCTCTTGGGCGGCACCACTTCGGTTCCTTTCCATTTCCAACTCTACTTCTGCCCTGCCCTCCAGGTCCCCTGCCTCATCACTGTTTTTTGATTTTTACTTTCTTTTCTTAATTTTGTTAGTTAATTGTAGTAGTTAGTTGATTCATTCTGCTTGTTAGATTAGATAGAGACGCATGCTGTTACATAGATAGGATGTGGTTAAGAAGATTCTAGGCCTGATAAGTGCTCCGTTCTTATTTACTCTCTGAATGCTGCTTGTTTGTTGCATGATGCTGGTGTGGTGTTTTGTGTGAATCATGATGCTATCATGCTGATTTTCATTGCTGCCATGCTGAACTGTATTTTAAATTGCTGTTTGCTTTTCGGGAACGTCCAATTTACTGCCGGAATGCTGCCCAAATTTTTAGAAATTATTTTGGTTTTAAACTTGCTACCTAGAATTGAACTTGACACTTTTAGAATTGAGTTTTACTCGACTTGCACCAAGTTCAATTCCTACGTTACTTTGGTTAGCAATTTCGTGTCCATTTTGCTACCCGTAATATGCACTGAACCTCCATATGCCTTCACTTTTCAAGTTAACTCAAATGCTTTCTGACTCGTGCTAAGCTCACCATTTGATCTTGACTTGCATTTTTTGAATATGGTTTAGTCCTTTGCAATGATTGGTGCATTCCACTTGTGTGACACTTTTAACTCAAATTGGTTCTTAACTTGTTTTAAGTTACACAAAGTGCATATTTCACTCTTTCTATACCAATTATTGCCCATTTAGTGACCATGACATTGATTGATGATTTGCTTTCCATTTATATGCTCTCGTGCAATATTTCATATTTCATCATCAATGACTGCATCATCCTCATGATTGTGAGCATGCTTGTTTTATGTACTCATTTGAGCTTCTCTTGTTTGAGCCCCATGATTGTCATGCCACTAACACATGACTTAGTTTTCTAACTTTGACCTTGTTACCATTCTAACTCTCTTCTTGGTTTTCTCACTAACACTCACATTCTTTAGGGCATGATGACTATGGTTGCTTAACAAACAAGCATTCTATCATTGTTGCATGACTTCTTGGTTTGCATCATTGGATTTGAATTCTATATTTTGTTTGCCCGCATTCCAAGTTTTTATTTCTTTTTAACTCACTTCATGAATATGTCATGCCTTGCTTTGTTTTTCCTCTACGTGGCCTAATTGTATATATCCTATCTTATCTATTTTTAGGATGACCGATAGAAGAAAGTCTAAGGTTACCTCAAGGAAGCGCAAGAAACCTCAGCCCTCTACTCTGTCTCCTTACTATGACTATGCCAAAAATCTTCTTAATGATGATGACAAAGCGAATCAACAGCTGCCGCCTACAGAAGCGTATAGGTTCCCTAACCTATACTGCGAGCTCCGCTTTCCGACATACTGGAAGAAGAATCTGAATATAGAAAAGAAACTGGTCCTCCCAACTAACGTGAGACGAGCCATTACGACACGTATTCAGGGGATGGGCATGGACTTTATTGATAGGGAGCTAGGCCGGGTGAACTCATCATGGGTGAAGGAATTTTACTGTAACTTCTTTAGACATACCCTTGAGTCGGTTCACCTGTGAGGCGGGCAAGTATTGGTTACGGAGGTAGCTATTCAGGATAGACTCGGCTGTCTGCCTAGGACCGGTGGCATGGATGCCATTGAACAGGCAGAGGTGGCCATACATTGTATGACTTTTGACTATGATGCTCTGAGGGATGTTACTGCCACCCCGGATGCCCCTTGGGTGATGGACGCTGACAACAGGAAGCCCAAGGGGATGTTGTTTACTCATCTTTCTAAGGAGGCCAGGACGTGGCAGCAGATCTTTGCCCATTACGTCATGCCGACCACCCACTTCATTGAGATTCTGATGGACATGCTCGTCCTGATCGGCTGCGTTATGGAGGGGAAGGAGGTATACTTCCCTCGATTGATCAGGAGAAACATGTGGCGGGCACATGTCTGTGGCTTACTTCCCTTTCCCACCTTGGTCACCACGATGATTCAGCTAGCCGGTGCCCTGTGGGAGGCATATGATGAGACACCACCCCCGGTCTACGAAAAGGAGGAAGTAATTCCGTGGGGGGAGTGGGTTTACGAGAAGCCCCCATCTCGGCGTCGCTCTAGAGCCAGAGCAGCTGTGACACCCGGCGCTTCATCCTCAGCAGCAGCAGGACCCGTAGCCCCAGCAGCACCGATAGCACCACTACCGCCAGCACCTCAGCCGACTTACCTTCTAGTCCAGCGTCTGTTTCGCTTTGTAGAGCGCAGTGAGCACCGTATTATGCGACGTCTAGACAGAATGGATCAGATGTTTGTGGCATTGGGCGTTGCCCTCTCTTCCCGACCCTTCTTCCGCATCAGAGGAGGAGCATGCCGAGGAGCATGAGGTGGAGCCAGCTCAGACAGAGGCACCACCACAGACACAGGCTACCACAAAGGCGTATCAGCCACCTGAGGAGCCACAGCCTGAGACCCAGCCAGATGCGATAGTTGACCCTCACCATGAGCCCGAGCAGTAGCATCGAGGACGATGCTCCATTCTAAGTGTAGGGAGGTCACCGTCGTCGTCGTCGTCGGTGGAGTAGCTATTTTGGATGATAAGTTCGGACATTTATCTTTTATTTTGCGTTATTTTAGTACTTTGCACTTTATTTTTATCGCACTTTTGGATAATTATATATATTTGTTATTTTGAGATACTTTTATTTTAGTTTGTTGCATTTTACTCCATAGTTTATTCGTTTTTAGATTTCTAGTTGAATTTGCATTTGTAGTTGATAGTATGTATATGTAGTTGCTTTGGTTTAGTGGTTGTGATTAGAAAAATATTTTGGATTGTTGAAACCTAAGTTTATCCTTTTTACATAAGAAAATTGTTTTGATTAAAGAAAGGGATAAACTAAGGAAATTTAAAAAACATTTTTAAATCACAACATTGCATTTAGAATAAGGTTAATCAAAACAACAAATTTTCCAAAGAACTTATCCATAGGGCACCACCCCAATTGATTGAGAAATTTTTGTGGAACTTGCTTGAATTCCATATTTTGTGAAGCATGTTTTGAGCTAAGAACACAAGCAAGTGAGATTTGAGCCTAATGATATGGTTACATCTTATAACCACTTATTTTCCTTCTTGTGTGAATTGTTCTCTTTCTATGATTGTGATCCTTGATTTGCTTAATTCTTTATGTCCATTATTCCTTGTATTCATGCATTTATATGATTGAAGCCATTGTTTCATTATCTCACTTACCCAAAAAGCCTACCTTTTACCTTCCATTGTTAACCAAATTTGAGCCTATGCTTAACCCAATTGTTATTTATTTTAGCACATCACAAGCCTAAAGCGGAAAACAATAAAAGTCCCTTGTTTAGATCTTTGATTAGCTTAGGCTAGTGAGAGTGTTCATTATTCAAATTTGGGGAGACTTGGGAACATTGGTAAGGATGCTTTGTATTTTTATATATTTGGGAATTGGATACATGCTCATGTATCAATAAAATATTGGACCTTGTGCATTGGTGCTCTTGAAAGAAAAATGATAAAAACAAAAGAAAAAAGAAAAGAAAAAGATAAAAAGAAAAAAAATAATATGGAAAAGAAAAGAAACAAAAAATTATAAAAAGAAAGAAAGAAAAGAAGAAAAGAAAGAAATAACAAGGGGACAAATTGCCCCAAAGTAAAGTCAATAAGAATCAATGCATAAGTGTTGTGAAATGTAAAGAAAATGCATGAGTATGTGAAAAAAGTGAAAAATGGGTAGTTAGTTTAGAACTTAATTGTATAGGCTATTATATAGGTTAGGTGGGAAAGTCTAGGCTAGTCAAAGATTCAAATTCTAGTCCACTTAACCATATATGACCATACCTTGACCTTAACCCCATTACAACCTTAAGAAAGACCTCATGATAATTGTATGCATGCATTGAAAATTGTTGATTGTTAGATGAAGAACAAATCTTGGAAAGCATGATTAGAGGGGAGTTGAGTGAATCAACCCCTAAACACTTGAGTGACTAGAGCGGATACACATCCAGTGAGGGTTCGATTGCTCAGTTACATGTTTTCACCATAATCATCTTTATTCATGCAAGTTTGTAAATCATTTTTGATTATTCAATACAATTGTGGATTGGATTTTGATTTTCAATACTTTAGCCCTTGTGCTTGCATATATCTCTTGGAAGTCGATTTGTCTTGACCAAGCAATTGCATTCATATAGGTAGTTGCATTTAGATAGGTTGCATATAGTTTAGTTGCATTAAATAAATGCCATAACCCTTACTTCATTCTTGGTATAGCATGAGGACATACTATAGTTTAAGTGTGGGGAGGTTGATAAACCCCGTTTTCAGGGTTTATCTTGTGATGAATTTAGAGTATTTTATCAACCTTTTCTCATATTTATTCAATGAAATAGCATGGTTTTGTGATTCTCCCTTGATTTGTGCTTAAATGTGAAAACATGCTTTTAGACCTTAAATTTGATAATTTTGATTCAACTTTGATTCCACTAGATGCCTTGATGTGTTTCCTAGTAATTTCAGGTTGAAAAAGGCTAGGAATGGATCAAAGGAGTAAAGAGAAAAGCATGCAAAATGGAGAACACATAGAAAAGCCAAAGAATTGGATAAGCTCATGGACGCGCACGCGCAATGTACGCGCACGCGTGGATCGCGAAAACTCAAGGGATGCGCACGCGTGCTGTACGCGTACGCGTCGATGCTGGCACGTGATTTTAAAGTGAAAACGTGCCCAGCAAATTCTGAGAAGCTATGGGGCCCAATCTAAACCAACTTTGGCGCCAAAACATTTAAAAGGGCCAAGGATTGAAGGGGAATGCATCTTTTGACATAGCGCTTACTCATTAGGATTATTTTAGTTAGTTTTAGAGAGAGAAGCTCTCACTTCTCTCTAGGAATTAGGATTAGGTTTAGTTCAATAATCTTAGATCTAGGTTTTAATTCATGCTCTCTTCTACTTCTACTTCTCAATTCTTTGTTGTTACACTCATCATTCTTCTATTCTTTTGTTGTAATTTCTTATACTTTGTTTCCATACTTGTTGTTGATCTACTCTTGTTTCTTTTATTTTTCTTTCAATTCAATTTGAGGTAATTCATGTTAATAATTGTCTATTTGATTGTTGTTGTTAATTTCTTGCAATAATTGTTGTTAGATTTTATTCTTGTTGTCAATTTACTATGCTTTCCTTTTGTGCCTTCCAAGTATTTGTCAAAATGCTTGAAAGTATGTTAGAGTAGAATTTTATGTTCTTGGCTTGGGAAGGTAACTTAGAAATTCTTGAGTTACTAATGTCCAAGTGATTGATAGTTGATAGCCATCGACTCTAGTTCTCATTAATTCAATTAGTAAATAGCTAGGACTTATGGACTTGGATTGATATAGCTCATTTGACTTTCCTTTACTTGTTAGAGGATGACTTAGTGGGATTGATCCTTGCAATTATCATTTGTGGTTAGTGATAAGGATATAGATCCTTGACCACCAAACCTTGCCAAGACCTTTTTTTCACTTGCTTCCCTTTATCATTTACTTTTCTTGTTTCCTAATCAAAACCCCAAAATATACATGTCCATGACCAATAACAAGAACACTACCCTACAATTCCTTTGAGAGACGACCCGAGGTTTAAATACTTTGGTTTATAATTTTAGGGGTTTGTGCTTGTGACAAACAAATTTTTGTATGAAGGGATTAGTGTTGGTTTAGAAACTATACTTCGATGAGATTTCATTTGTGAAATTCTATACCATCTAAAAATCCAATCATCATCCATCAAGAACCACCATCTCCATATTCATATCAAGAACCACCATCTCCAAATTCATATTAAGAACCACCACCTCTTTGTCCATATCAAGAACTATCATCTTTCTACCCATATGAAGAGCCACCATCTCCCTATTCATACCAAGAACCATTTTCTTTTTACTCTTATCAAGAACCATTATCTCCTTCTTATTCATATCAAGAGCCATCAGCTCTTGAGCTTCACAAGAAAGAATTCATACATGATATGAAGATGAGTGTAAAAAATATAGAGAAATATATGTAGTTGATTATCAAGCCCCAGGATGAGGAACAAGCAAATTCCTTCCCAAGAGATACAATGAAAGATCCTATGGAAGAAAGTGAGAAAATCAATCAAAGGAGTTCATACTCCAGTGAATTAGAGAACTCTCCACCCTCACAGATGGAAGAAGAGGAAGATACAAAAACAAAAGAGGAAGATGCACAAACAAAGGAGGATGATACACAAACAAAGGAGGAAGCCATGCACACTCTATGCTTGCACATTCCAATAATTCTGGAGGAAGCCATACAAGTCCCTATAATTCTATGCATGCAAGATCTTGAGAAGGAAAATCTGAATGTGCTGCCCATATTTGAATTGAAGTCTTCTCCCCCAACACTTGAATATGCTTTCCTTGGTCCTAATGAAGCAGATAGTAGCATAGAGGGTGAGTTTATTGAACCACTAATTCAAGAAATTCTTGATGAAGGGTACACTTCAACCATCACACAACACCCAAGATCTGAAATCAAAGAAGTGAAGGCAACCAAGGAAAGCACTGAAAAGGGGATTTTGACCAAGAACCAGAAGAAAATATCCATGAAAAAGAGGAGGTCAGCAAAAAATAACCCAACCTCTACTCCAACAAGCAAGGTGAATCAAGTTAACCACAATAAAAGAAAGCTTGTTAGGAGGAATTTATATCAGGTGGCACTAATTTTCACCTCTCCCCCCTTGGAGACATTTCTTTTAACCAACTGGAAGAAGAGGAAGAAAATTTAACAATCAAGTGTCAAGCTAGTGACATTAAAGAAGCGCTTGTTGGGAGGCAACCCAACTACTAGTATCCTTGGTTTCGCAGTTGTTTTGGTTTTAATTTTATAGTTATTTTGATTTTAGCATTATAGTTATTTTAGTTCTAGTTTTAAATTACTTTATCTCAATTTTTTTTTGAACTTTTTCATGTTTTACATGTGTTTGGTCATGCAGAGTGATTAGAACAGGAACAGGAGCAATTAAAAGGAATTTTTGACACCCTGAAGTTTTTCTTTGCTTGGGGACAAGCAAACTTTTAAGTTTGGTGTTGTGGAGCGTGCTCTTTGTTTACCTTATCATTAGTGGTACCATGGGGAGATGAATGTTCTTCATGGAGGAGCACACTAGCATAACTGAGGTGGTTGAGATCCTTTCATTCTATTTTCCCATCCGTTCTTATTTTGTTGGCTTCTGTTTTCTGTTGCTTTGATTGCCTGCATGATCTTTAGTACTTTCAGTTCTTATATTTAGTTTCATTTTGTTATTTGCTTTTAGTTAAAAAAATTCCTTTTGTCTCATGTACCGCTCACTGAGCTTAAATATAAAAAGAAAAAAATGATGTAATGCATGTGTAAGAGAGTTTATAACAGAAAGTAGTCTCGTTTAATCAAATGTGGTAGTATTCTCTGTGATTCTGAATGCATGACATGAATTGTGCATGTTTGAATTTGAATCAAAGGATGTTGATGTATAAGGAATAGGAGTTTAGAGAAATATTATGAATTTTCTGAAGTTAGTACAACTTGATCCTTGAAGCAAAAAAGAAACAGCAAAGAAAAAAAATTAAATAAATAAAAAGCAAGGTCCAAGGCTCTGAGCATCAATGACTCGGGATGTCAGACATAATTAAAAGCTCAAAGAGTTTTTTTCCTAGTCATATGCTTGTAATGTTCTTGTGTCAAATAATCCTTGAGACAGAACATTTAGAGTCGAGATCAAATGCATTTAGCAGAATATGCCAAAGGCTTTGAGTTCCAATGTCTGGAAGTAGATGAAAGAAAAATCAGAACTTCACGAGGGTTCCCCAGTTAAGTGCTTGTGGTGTTCTTGTATCAATTAACCATTGAGACAGAACATTTAAAGTCATGGCTAGGCTCAAGGTGCAAAGCACCAGTTAATTGAGAATTAAAGGATATCTACTATGTTCAAGGATTAAACTAAAGTATAAAGATCAGAGAATTCATAATATGATCCGGATTCTAATTCCAAATGATAGTGACATTCCTCTGATTCAAAGGAGAGTGAGATGCCAAAACTATTCAGAATTACAATAGGTAAACCCCACTTTAAGAAGATACATCAGCATAACTGAACTCTTACCTCTCATGCAAATTCACATCTTAATCATGTATTAGTTTTTGTTGCTTGAGGACAAGCAACAATTCAAGTTTGCTGTTGTGATGCGTGAGCATCTTCTCTATCTTTTCCTAGTGAATTTGCATTCAAATTGTTGAGTTTAATCAAGATTTAAATATCTTTAAGCCACTATGGATGCTACTTTGACTTGTGTGCAATTCTGTTTATTTCAGGTTGTATTTGGATGGATTTGACGGAGTTTTGTAGCAGAAAAGGAAGAAAGCGAATGATGCTGTCAACTCCGACCTCCTTGACTCCAGCGGCATTAGAAAGCTAACTTCCAGAGCTTTCCAATGATATATAATAGTATACCCTTTTCTTCCATTTTGTACGGACCACTTCACGCCAAACTTGAGGAAGCTCAAGTTTGGTGCCAACTCAAAAGCCCCAAGGAAATCGTGCTGCCATCCCCATGCCGAACTTGAGTTTACTCAAGTTTGGCACCAACACAAGAACTCCATAGAAAGGCTACGCACCAATCCACACCAAACTTGGATTCTTCCAAGTTTGGCGCCACCCTTAATGAAGCCAATGGTCCCCACTCGTCCCAGGATGCACTACACGTGAAGGCTTTGCAAATTTTGATTAAATCTTATTTTATTTATAATTAGGAAAAGATATTATTTAGTTTTAGGAAATGTAGTTTTACATTAATTAGGATTAGATATAATAGGGAAAAGAATCAGCCCTTCGGGCTCCTCTCTTCTCTTATACCTCATTCCGCAATTTACAGTTTTTTTGAATCCTAGTTTTCTCTCTGAACTATGAGCAGCTAAACCTCAACTGTTAAGGTTAGGAGCTCTGTCTATTGTATGGATTGATACTATTATTTTTCTATTTTAATTCATGTATTGATTTATATCTCAAGAATTATTTTCGTTCTTTATCTTATGAATATGGGTGGAATGGAAGTATGACCCTTGTTCTATTTGAGTTCTTGTATAACTTGGAAAAGCTCTTTACTGGAACAATAGCTTGAAAACAAATTCTCCTAAACTACTAATTATCTGGACTTAACGGGATACGTGACATATAATCCTCTTATATTTGGGCAATTAGGGTTTTTGTGGCATATAAACTAGAATTGAACTTCAGCCTCTAATTGGAATTAAGTGACCAAGGAATTGGCGGTTGATGAATTTTAGAGGAGACTAAAAAGGTCTAAGGAATTAGGGTTTAGTTACATATAGTTTGCCATGAATTAAATCTTGCATGATTAAAATAGTTAGTAAGAAAAGTCAATCCGGAAAATAGATATCTCTGAAGCTTTAACTGTTTCTCCATATATTATTCACAACTTGTTTAGTGCTTGCTTTCTGATATTCTGAATTTACTGTTAATGCTTTTGAACCTTCAAACACCATTTTCTATTTGTCTGACTAAGCCAATCACTCAATCATTGTTGCTTGATCCATCAATCCTCATGGGATCGACCCTCATTCACCTGAGTTACTACTTGGTACGACCCGGTGCACTTGCCAGTTAGTTTGTGGTTATAAATTCCTAAAATCATGTTAGGAGGGCACGTTCTGATTTGTTGCTTGTACCTCTCCCATGCTTCATAGAGGGATTCACCCTCTTTTTGTCTAAAGGTCTGAACTTCCACCCTAAGCTTGCTTAGCTTCTGAGGTGGAAAGAACTTGGTCAAAAATGCATTGACCACCTTCTCCCAAGAGTTTAGGTTTTCCTTAGGCTGAGAATCCAGCCATAACCTAGCTCTATCCCTTACAGCAAAGGGGAAAAGCATAAGCTTGTAAATTTCTAGATCCACTCCATTAGTCTTGATAGTATCATAGATCTACAAGGAATCAAATATGAATCTGTTGGGATCTTTCTGTGGAAGTCCATGAAACTGGCAGTTCTGTTGAACTAGAGTGACCAGTTGAGGCTTCAGCTCAAAGTTATTTGCACCAAAGACAGGTATAGAGATGCTTCGTCCATAAGAATCAGAAGTGGGTGCTGTAAAGTCACCTAGGACCTTCCTTGCGTCTCCTCTGTCATTAGGGTTGGCTGCCATGTCTGCATTCTCAGCTTCTTATTTGAAAAGCTCTGTCAGGTTTCCTCCAAAGTGTTGTGCTCTGACTTGTTGTAAACACCTTCTTAGAGTCCTCTCAGGTTCAGGATCAGGATCAAAGAGAGGTTCTTTATCTCTTTTCCTACTCATAAACAAGAAAAAGAAAACCAAGAAAGAAGGAATGGGAGTTTCTATGTCAGAGTGTAGAGAACTCCCAGTGAGATATCTCGAGAAGAAAAGAAGAATAAGGGTAGAGAGGGGAGGTAAAATTCGAAATAATGGAGAGATATATATGCTTGAGAATTCAAAAATTAAGAAGAAAGAGATTTCAAAATCAAGATATTTTTGTTTTATTTTTATTTATTCATTTATTTCGATATAATAATAAAGAAGAAAGTAAGGAAAATTAAAAGCTAAGCAACTAATTAACTACTAAGATTTAAAGATTTAATGTGATTTTCGAAAATGTGAAAGAGAAAGTCAAACAAAGATTTTGAAATGCAAATTTAAAAGAATAAAGATTCAAAAAGATACGAAATTAAAATTTAAAATTTTAAAAGAAGATAAGATAGGAAGGATATAAAGTAAAAAGATATGATAAAGATTTAAAAAGGATTTGGAATTAAAATTTTGAAATTTGAATTTTGAAAAAGATTTGATTTTGAAATTTGAAAATTGGATTTTAAATTTTGAATTTTGAATTTTAAAATTTGAGTTTAAAATAAGATAAGATAGGATTTTTGAAATATAAAGAAAGATAAGAAAGATAAGATAAAGAATTGAAAAAGATTTTAAAAGATAAGATTTGAAATTCAAAATTTAACTTGACTAACAAGAAAACACTAAACCTAAAATTTTAAATCAAGATAGCTAAGATTTTCGAAAAACTAAAGAAAGATAAAAGAGATATTTTTTTGGATTTTCGAATTTTTAAGAAAAAGAGAAACAACTAAGAGATACCAAACTTAAAAATTTAAGATCAAAGACACTAATTTTTTGAAAATTAGAAGAAAAACAACTAAAAGACACCAAACTTAAAAATTTTAAGATCAAACAAAGAAAAATATCAAGAATAATTCGAACACAATGAAGAACACTCAAGACAATTTTTGAAAATTTTAGGAAAGAAAAACAAAGAAACACTAAAAAGACACCAAATTTAAAGATTGACACAAGACTTAAACAAAAGAAAAAGAAAAGAAAGATTTTGAAAAAGTTTTTGAAAAAGAAAACAAGAAAACAAGTAAAAGAGCAATAAAACCTCAAAAAGTACCTAATGTAAGCAACAAGATAGTCCAGTTGTTTGTCAATCTCGAACAATCCCTGGCAACGGCACCAAAAACTTGGTGTGCGGAATTGAACTCCGTACAACTGAACCGGCAAGTGCACCGTGTCGTCCAAGTAATACCTCAGATGAGTGAGGGTCGAATCCCACGGAGATTATTGGATTGAGCAAGCAATGGCTATCTTGTAAATATTAGTCAGGCGATTAGAAATGATGGTTGTTTGTTTGAAAGCAGAAACAAAATAGTAAAGAACGGAAAAACAGATTGATGCGAAAATAGTGATATAGATTCAGTTAAGGCTTTGGAAATGCGTATTCTTTCCAGATTAACTTTTCTTACTGTCTACTTCAATAACGAATGATTCATTCAATGGCAGTCGTAATTGACTAACTCATGTAGCATCCTCATCAAGTTAGCCTCTTCTAAACCATAGCAGTCCATCATATCTGAGCAACTCATGTAGCATCCTCATCAAGTTAACTCATGGCTTACCGCTATAGCCGAAGGTGAAGACCTAAGCAATCCACTCTTCTTCATGATCCTACTCAAAATGCCACAGACAAGGTCGGATCTTCCAAATCAGGGAATGTTGCTTCTCTGACTCTAGCCTTAATGCCACAGAGACCTCAGCAACCCACGGTCAACGAAATTTTATGTCACTTATCCAAAGTCGCCCAGGCACTCTCTTGGAATCCGTAGTGCATTCTCTAGCTGTGGTTCAATGCTATCCGGGTCAGGACTCACATGGAACCCATGTAGAACAAGGATGAATGTCACGGTTCATCCTCAATTCATGAGATGAAGAACGAAAATACACAAGAGAATAAAATCAAACATTTAGTGAAATAGAAACAGTAATATTATTAATCCATAAGAATCAGCAGAGCTACTAACCCTAACTTAGGAAGTTTAGTAGCTCATAGCTTACAGAAAGTAATTTGAATTCAAAGTGGTGGAAGAAGCTCCTCAACAAGGGTGATCTTCCCCTATATATATTAACCTAATAACTAAGAAGTACAAAATTATGATAGACTAGACTAGAAGTGCGAAAATCCACTCTTGGGCCCACTTTGGTTGAGTACTTGGGCTGAGCTTGGCGTCCATCTTGAGGAATGGGCGTTCAACGCCCATTGGGGGGTGATTGGCACTGCCTTGTGCCTCTTGATGGCATTGAATGCCAGGAATGGGGTGGAATGTGGCGTTCAACGCTGGCGTAGGTTCCTTTGGGGCTTTGAACGCCAGAAAGGAGGTAACTCCTTGGCGTTCAACGCCAAATATGGGTATGCTCCTTTGAAGAAAAGTATAAACCATTATATATTTATGGAAAGCTCTAGAAGTTAGCTTTCTAACGCCGTTAAGAATGCTTCATTTGGTTCTCTATAGCTCCAGGAATTCTCGTTTGAGTGCATGGGGGTTAGAATCTGACAGCATCTGCTACGCTTTCCTTGCCTCTGAATCGGACTTTGCCAAAACTCCTTAATTTCAGCCAGAAATTACTTGAAATCATTAGAAAACACAAAAACTCAAAGTAGAATCTAAAATTGTGAATTTAGCACTAAAACCTATGAAAATATAATAAAACTTAAACAAAACATAACTAAAACAATATGAAAATGATGCCAAAAAGCGTATAAAATATCTGCTCATCAATAGTAAATAGACACAGGCTTAAGCATTATTTGGGAGAGGATTTGGAACACTAGAGGATCACACACAGCCTCAACTAAAGAGTATTACACCGTTAAGCTAATGACGTTAAAGAAGCACTTGTTGGGAGGCAACCCAACCATGATATTCTTTGATTTCTTGTTATTCTTTAGCTTTCATTATTCTTTTGCCTTAAACTTTTGTTATGTTTAGATATTTCTTATTTTCATTAACCTTCTCTTTTCACTTCTTGTTAGTTCTTATATGTTCACACACAATTCCATCACATGCATACAATGCAAATTCCCACTCCACAGGCATATTTGAGATTTTGAATACATTCAAAATAAAAACCAAAAGAATTCAGATAGCCTTTGCTAAGAGACAAGTTTGGTGTCCAAACGGCAATTTTTTTTGGGGCTTAATGGCTAGTAATATATTTGACTTCAATTTGGTGCATTTATGAGTGTGGTGTGTTGTTATGATTTTAAATTTCATGATATTCCCTCCTGAAGATTTTTTTAACCAGCAGATTCTTGTTCAACTTGAAGATTCCCTGAAGCATTTAAAACAAAAGCATTCAACTCATTTTGAACATTCACATTTATCTACTCCCTTGAGGCTTTTGGAATTGCTTCCTTGGAAATCACATGCATTTACACGCTAGTCAAAAGCACTTTCAGTTTGTCACTTCTTCTAAACCGTAGCTATTCCCCATGACCATATAGAATCTACAATCTTATTCTCTTTCCACTATCACTCTTCTCTATATATAGCATTACATGACTTCTATTCCTATATCTAAAATCATGTTAATTTCATCTTCTTGTGCCTCCACATTCTTTTGCTTGTTTCTTCTTCCCTGCACCATTAGCTAAGCCCCCCTCTTCAAGTTATTTCATTTAATTCAGCACTCACTCCTACTTAATCTTCATATATATTTCTTTACTTTTCAAAAGAAAAGGGTCCAAGGCTTTGAGCATCAATGGTTAGGGGGGTTAAAAATTGATCTAAAGCTCAAAAGAGTTGAGTTTCCTAACCGTATGCTTGTGGTGTGAAAGTGTCAAGTAACCTTTGAAACTAAGCACCTAAAGTCGTGACCCATTGCTGTTACAGAGTATGCCTAAGGCTCTGAGCACCACTGTTTGGGATAAAAAGAAAAGAAAAATTCAAACCCAAGAGGTTCCCCATTAAGTGCTTGTGGTGTTTATGTATCAAGTTAAGCTTGAAAACAAGACACTTAGAGTCATGGCTAGGCTCAAGGTGCAAAGCACCAAGGAAAAACAAAAGCTGTGTTCAAGAATCAATTAGAGCCTAAGGACGAGAATCTATAATATCATCCGAGTTCTAATCCAAAGGATGCTGATATTTCTAAGCATCAAAGGATAGTGAGATGCCAAAGCTGCTCAGAACTAGAGTTCTATAAGCCCTATTCAGTAACTAAACCTGAGCTTAAATGAAAACTTAAAGCCTTCAACATTTTTTCTTCTTGGTCCTATATATTTTTGGTTGCTTGAGGACAAGCAACAGTTTAAGTTTGGTGTTGTGATGCGTGAGCATCTTATACCCTTTTCTAGTCATTTTCTAGTTTTTTTTTTGTTAGATTTTATTTAGTTTTATTGGATTTTAGTGCAAAAATCCCTTTTAGAGCTAAAAAGAAGAAAGGCTGGCAGCACCCTCCCTGGGCACTAAACGCCCAGTTGGCATTTAGCGCTAGAAAGGGACCAAAGCCAGCACGCCAACACTCCCCTTGGGGCGTCTAACGCTCATTCTGGCATTAAACGCCAGTAGCTGACGAATTTCACCCTCTCTTTGGCTTCTCAAGTGGATTTAGCACTTATTAGATTTATTTTATTTTCATTTTGTAATTTTCAATTACAAACAATAGATTTCAGGTTTATAATTTATTATTTTTATTTTATTTCCATTTCAAATTATGTTAGTATTAAAAGGAAAAAATCACTTAGTTTAAGGATCTTCTTCTTCCTACCATATGTTTTAAGAACCCTAGTTTCTCTATAAGTCATGAGCAACTAAACCTCCTAGTTAAGGTTAAGAGCTCTGTTTATTTCTATGGATTAGAACTATTATTCTTCTATTTTAATTTATGTTTGATTCAATTCTAAGGATTGTTTTCGTTTTTAATCTTCTGAACTGGGTGGAACGAGAGTATAACCCTTTTCTACATGAGTTCTTGTGATTCTCGAGAGAGTTATCTCGCTTGAACTATAGCTTGAAAACAAATTCCTCTTAAATTGCTAATTGCATGAACTAATTTAGATATGTGACAGTCTTGGGTAATTAGGATTTTCGTGGCGCTAAACTAGTTTTCTGAACTTGACCCTCTAATCAGAATTAAGTTACCACAAGAGTGGCGGTTAATGAAGGTTAGAGGAGGCTAAATCACTAACAGATTAGGGTTTAGACATTTAAATTTTGTCATAGAATGAATCATTCATTGTTAAAATATTTGGTAAGACATTTTAATCTGAAAAGATAAACATCTCCAAGATTTTAATTGTTTTCTTATACTGTTTTCACACCAGAGTTTTATTTGCTTTCTTTATTTGCTTATTTACTGTCTTATGCGAATTGCAACTCACCAAACCCTTTTTTATTTTCCTGACTAAGTCCAACTTGACAACCATTGCTTGCTCAGTCCGACAATCCTTGTGGGATCGACCCTCACTCACCTGAGGTATTACTTGCATGACCCGGTGCACTTGCTGGTTAAGCTGTGGGAAATTCAAATTCCTGCACCACGCCTCCAAAGGTGGCGCCAACGTTATGCAACATGGACGAAGAAAGCAAGCAAGCAAGCAAGGTGTTGCTAACGCCTGGTGTACAAAGCACCCTCCAAGATGGCACTGGCATTAGAAATTGGAGGCTTACATGAAGGGGTGTTGCTAATGCCTGGGCTGTGAAGCGCCCTCTCAAGCGACGCCCATGCCACAACCTTTGAGCCAACCTTGCATGCATGCGTGGAGTCATCAAGGGTGGCATTAGTAATGCCAAGGTTACAAAGCGTCCCTCTCAAGCAACTCCCATGTCACAAGATTTGATTCTGGAGCATGTCACTTGGGCGTTAATAACGCCAAGACAACAAAGCGCCCTCAATGGTAGTGCTTGCAATTCGAGTAATGCATGGAAACTTTTGCAATCGTTCGTACGCACATGTCATGCATACACATTATAGTGGACTTGTGCGTACGTATAGATCATTGATGCGTACGCAAGATGGAGGATTTGTGCGTACGCATCACATGTACGTACGCACAACTGCATGAAGTGGCATATTGAGATTAAAGCGTTAGTAACACTAAGGAAGAGTGGCGTTAGTTATAATAACGCCAGCGATGAGGTCTAGACCCTTGAAGCTACATTTGGTCATTGTGCTGGCCGTTGGTAACGCCAATTTTGAGGGCATTATCCTCATTAACGCCATCATACCCTGGGAATCATTTGGAGCCTCAGCAAGAAAGCATTGATAACGCTGTCAGTTTCAAAGCATTAGTGTAACTAACGCCAAAATAAAATCTCTTTGAAGTCTTCTATTCAAAATCCCAACAAGATCCAATTCAGAGAGCAAGCCTCAGGTGTAGTAAATGAAATGAAATGTAAAATTTGTAATTTGAGTTGAATTTGAATTGGGAGGGCTAGAGTAGTATATAAAAGTAGAGTGAGGACTTCATAGAGGACCTCGGAGGGACATCTTCTTTTTCCATTCTCTTCATTTTTGAATTCTATTTTATACTTCTTTTAGCTATGAATCACTAATTCCTCTCTTCATTAGAGAGAGAAGCTCTGTTAAATTATAATGCATTGATGTTTGTTTTCTTCTCTTCTTAATTCAAGCCTTGTTCATCTAGGAGAGAGTTTTTCCTCTTCACAGATTCAATCCTATCGGAAGAAGGATTGAATCTAGTTAAATACTATGAGAGCCTTGGGAAAGGAATCATAGCAATTCAGTTTAATACTCTTCTCTTACAATTCTTTTGATTCTGATTCAGAACCTGATGTGTGACACGTAATCAATCTGAATTGGGATCTTGAAGGTTGTGTGGCTTGGGATCATAATTTATGCTTCACCTCTTTTCATGAGCATTAGATCAAGAAAATTGCATTTGATCATGGTTAGAGAAATTGAATTAACAAGAGATTGGAGTTCAATTACTTATGATCTACCAGAGATCTAATATTGCATGATTAAGAGAGAAGTGAGAATTATTGATTCAGGAAGATTCAACATCTCCAATCCTTAATGTCTTTAATTCATATCATATTCTTATTTACTTTCTACTTTCTTATATTGCAAGTTATCATTCTATTTACTTTCAATCTCTTAAATTCCAGCTTGCTTTAATTTCTAATCAATTGAATGTTGTTAATTTATTGTTATTTACTTTCCAGTATTTAATTTCTTGCAATTTAAGATTTTCACACTTTACATTCCCAGTACTTTATTATTCCTACTTTTTACATTCTCGTCATTTATTGCTTTTGTTTTATCCTCATTTAAGTCATTTAATTCTTAATTGCTCATCATCCTAATATGAATTGTCTGACTAGAATACTCAACCAATTATTGCTTGCTTAATCTCTTAATCCTTGTGGAAATGATAACCTACTCATCATGGTATTACTTGATGCGACCAGGTGCACTTGTCGATAGCTCTACGGACATTGAATTGTAAATTTTGTATCAAGTTTTTCGCGCCGTTGCCGGGGATTAATTGTGATTAACAACCACCATATTAGTTGATTACCTAGATTAGACATTTTTTCTTTTTTTCTGTCTCTATAAAAATATTAATTAAGTAAAAAAAGTGAAAAATGAAAAAAATTATTATTTAATTTCTTTTGTTTCATTTGAATAAGCTATTGCATCATTCATTGGTTTTTACTAGATAATCATGATTATTCATACTTCTATCACCATTGTTGTTCTTTGTTGCTTGAGGATGATCAATTACTTTAAGTTTGGTATTGGAGGCAATGTAAAACATAGCCTAGAAGGACAAAAACAAGGGAAAACTCCATTTTGAGCTTTAATTCTTTATATATGTTTTTGTCTTTGGTTGATAATCATGATTCATTTCTAACCTACTTTTGAGATTGCTTGCACCCAATATCTTTAAACATGCAATAAAGAAATTTCAAATGAAAAAATTTGAAAAAAATTTTATGATTTGGGATAAGCAAAGATTAAGAAAAATGGAGGTTCTGACAGTGTGATTGTGTAATGAGGTTTCATGCTTGTGAAAACTTGCATGGGAGCTCTGAGACATAGAATGAAGTTTAGAAAAGTATTATGGAGGTTCTCAAAAATCTATATAACTAAGAAGCAACAAGGAGAAAAAAACAAAGACCAAAGCACAAGGCTCTGAACATCAATTACTGGGAAAATCAAGAAAGAAACAAGTACTCAAAGAGTTATTATCCTAGTTAAATACTTGTGGTGAACTTGTGTCAAAGAGAGAGGCTTGAGCAAGTAAATTCTAAGGGGTGCTCAACAACTAACACCTTGAACCATCTGGTTTGGAAGTGTTGATTGAAAGCTTATCTTAAAAGCCACTTTGAGACGGAAAACTTAGAGTCAAGGGCAAAGTGCAAAAAAAAATTGAAGAAAATAATGATGCAAGAAAGTGGAATGTTGCTTCAAAGTGATAATCTATAAAGAGACCTCCATAATATTATCCGAATGAAATTCCTAAGTTCTAACACTTCCAATGTAAGGACTAATAAACACTGGAATCCTTACATAAGCATACAATTCAGAGTTCACCCCACTATTACTTGATCACTTAACCCACTAAGACTTCATAAGAAATTCTTCAACTATTTCAATCAAAGGAATCCTTTATGCATAGTTTTCTTCTTGCTTGGGGATAAGCAAGATCTTAAGTTTGGTGTTGTGATGCATGAACGATCAGATTTCTGTTAGTAAAGAAATTTTATAAAAAATATAATCGCGTCGTAAGTATAGTTTCTAAACCAACAGAAAATCCTTTCATACAAAAACATTGGTTGTCACAAGTAACAAAACCCAACAAAATTTATAACCAAAGTATTAAAACCTCGGGTCGTCTTCTCAAGGAATTGCAGGGAGGTATGATTTATTATTGGTTATGGAAAAGGTATGTTTTAGGATTTTTTGAAATAAGGAACAAGTAATTTAAATGGCAAGAAAAATAAATTAATAATTAGAAAATCTTTTGGCGAGGTATGAGAACTGGAAATTCTATCCTAGTTATCCTTATCAGGTGTGATGAGAATTGGATTTTGCTCCCACTTAGTTAACCCTTACTAAATAAAGGAAAGTCAACTAGACTAATTAACTTGATTCCTCAAGTCCTAGCCAACTCCTATGGAAAGACTAGCTTTAGAGGGATCCAAATCAATCAGCAATCCCAATTTTCAATCAACTACTGAGTCTGATAACTCAAGTGTTACCAATTACTTAACCAAAGCAAAAGGGAAAAAAATCTACTCGAATGAAAATAATTTGGATTAATTAGAAGCATCAATAACATAAATTAAAGAAAGCAATAAAAAATATGAAATACCTCAGTATGTATTAAATAAGAAAATAAATCCTAACATGGAATTCATAAACCAAATTGAAAAGATAAATAACAATTAAAGTAAAAGAATAAATAAAAGTAGAAAATAAATTAAAGGAACATTGAACCTGTGATTAAAGAGAAGTAGCCTAATCATAATAGAAATCCTAAATCCTAATCCTAAGAGAGAGGAGTGAGCCTCTCTCTCTAAAAACTACATCTAGAACCTAAAATTGTGAATTATGAAAGTTGTATGAATTGTTGTTGTTGTATTATGAATGGATGGATTCTCCCACTTTATAGCCTCTAATCTGTGTGTTCTAGGCCAAAAACTGGGTCAAAAATAGCCCAGAAATCACCCCCAATGATTTCTGGTACGTACAGGTCGCTGCAAAGTCACACGGAAGCGTCGTCCATGCGTTAGCGTGGATTGGGTTTTTGCCAGGTCACGCGTCCGCGTGATCCATGCGTTCGCATCACCTGTCTTCGGAACAAATATGGCAAATTATATATTGTTGCGAAGCCCCAGATGTTAGCTTTTCAACGCAACTAGAACCACCTCATTTGGACCTCTGTAGCTCAAGTTATGGTCGATTTAGTACTAAGAGGTCAGGCTGGATAGCTTTAGCAGTTCCTTCAGTTTCTTGTATTCCTTCCACTTTTGCATGCTTCCTTTACATCCTCTAAGCCATTCCTACCCTATAATCTCTGAAAACACTTAACACACATATCACAGCATCGAATGGTAATATGAGGGAATTAATATTAGCAAATATAAGGCCAAAGAAGCATGTTTTCAATCATAGCACAAAATCAGGAAGGAAAATGTAAAACATGCGAGTTGTATGAATAAGTGTGAGTTTAGTGGATAAACTCCACTCAATTAAGCACAGGATAAACCCTAAAAATGGGGTTTATCAACGTCCCCACACTTAAATATTAGCATGTCCTCATGCTAAGCTCAAGAGAAGCTATAAAAGTGAAGAGGAATGGTAGAATGTATGAAATGCAACCTATCTGTATGAATGCAGCTAAATGCAAAATACTTTCACCTACTTGGTTAAAAGTTAAACAAATCTTTTAAGAACAAATATGAACTGGATTTCACTAATTCAAATTATAAAAATGAAGTACAAATAGACTTGCAGAAGAAAATAGCTCGTGAAAGCCGGGAACAAAGAATCGAGCATCGAACCCTCACTGGAAGTGTATACACTCTAATCACTCAAGTGTTTAAGGTTCGACTCTCTCAATTCTCTACTAATCGTGCTTTCTAATGCTTGCTTTTCTTCTACCAATCAACAAAAATTTAATGCACAGATACACATATCAAGAGGTCTTTTAAGGGTTGTAATGGGGTTAGGGTCAAGGTAGGATTGTATTTGGCCAAGTGGACTAAAATCTGAATTCTTAATTAAGTTAAACTTTCCACCTAACTTTAGACAATCCATGTAATCATAATACCACATCTAACTATCCATTAACCATGTTTTCCACATATTCATGCATCCTAATTTTAAGTACAGTACATATGCATTGCTTTCACCATTTATTTTGGGGCATTTTGTCCCCTTTTTGCTTATCCCTCTTCTTTTTCTTTTTCTATTTTTTTCTTTTTCTATGTTATTTTTTTCTCTTTTTCTTTTGATGGATTATATACAAAGGATCCAATGTTTTTCTCAATGCATATGATTAAATTATTGAATGCATGAATATGTCCTAAACATTTCTTTCACATTTTCATAAAGATATGCAACACCTAATTCTTAAACCAAATGTTTCCAAACCCACTTTCCCCACACTTAAATCATGAGCACTCTTACTAGTCTAAGCTAACCAAGGATTCAAATTAAGGACATTATTGTTTTCTGCTTAGAGTTAGTGATGAGCTAAAGTAAAGAATAAAAGGGGTAAAATAGGCTCAAATTGGTTTGCAAGGGATAATGAAGGGTTAAGGACATATGGGTATGTAAGATTAGTGAAACAAAGGCCTCAATCATGTAAGTGCATGCATACATCAAACCATGGAAATATAGAATTAAGCAAGACAAAGATCACAATTTTAGAGAGAAAAACACACACCAAAAATAAAATATTGGTTGATAAGATGCAACCAATCAAATAGGCTCAAAATCTTACTGGTTTTGTGTGTTCGAGCTCTAAAACCATGTTCCAGTATAATATTCCTTCAAACAAGTTTATCAAAAATTTTTAATCAAATTAGTGAAATGTTATAAAAAGTTTCTTGAAAAAGAAAATATTACTTTAACCAAGTGGTGGTAAAATATGCACAAAAATCAAACAAATATGCAATCAAACATGCAAATGCAACAAGTAATTTAACAAAGAAAATTTAAACAAAGAAAATTTAAACATTGGTGTTGAGACAGGAAAGTAACTAACCCACGGAAGTCGGTATCGATCTCCCCACACTTAAAAATTGCACCGTCCTCGGTGCATGCTACGATGTGCAAGTGGACGGGTTGCTCCAACTGACGCTTTTCTCCATAGATTGTGCAGATGGACTTGTCTGTTGCCCCATGTAAAATTTTTCCATTTCCCTTCCTCAGTGGCCATCCTGAAAGAAGAGGAAAAAGAAGAAAAGTAACCCAGAAATAAAGATAAGAAAATAAATAAAGTCTAGGTGGTTTAATGCCAAATAATGAGGGTCCCAATTACATGGTAGCTACAACATACAAGTGAAAAAAATAATAGAAGCACATGGCACACCAGTGGTGCAAAATTTGCAAAAAAGGGGAGGAGTGTGGGTAATGAAAGACAATATAAGTGCATATCAATGCAAATGGAATGCAAGTATCATAAAAGAATAGCATTGACTTATGAATAATAATACCCAATCAAAATAAAACAAGTCATGAAGTACCAGAATAATTCAATAAAAGATGAAACAGTTGAATAAGAAAATTTAACACCACTGGAAAAATAATAAATTTAGAAAAGAAAATAAAAATATGCACAAAATTAAAATACAATGAATGAAAGTATTCAAATAAATTGAGTAAAATAGAATGAAAGAAAAGAAGGATGAGAAGTTAAAGAGATGAAGAGAAAAGAAAGAAAGAAAGGAGGAAGAAAGAATAAGAAAAGATAGAAGAAAGAAGAAAGAATGATAATAGAAAGATAAGTAGGATTGGAGAAGAAAAGATAGGAATTCTGGCGTTGATCTGGATAAACTGTGCGTCGCATACGACACGGACGCGTGGGGCACGCATTCGCGTGGGTTGGGCTATTTTCAAGTGACGCGGACGCATCAGGGACGCGTTCGCGTCACCTGAAGTGTGCTATTGGCGCGAGTGCAGCCTCGCGCATGCACAACTTTCAGTTTCGTTCGCATAATGCCAAAATTTAGGGTGACGCGTGTGCGTGGGTGATGCGATCGGGTGAATGACCATATTTTGCAAATGACGCGGACGCGTAGGTCACGCGTTCGCGTGATAGGGCTTGTGCTTCTGGCATGAATCCAGCCTAGCTCCATCATAACTCTCTGCCATACACCTCTTTACGTCGATTTTACAAAGCCACACGTTCGCGTGGGTGACGCGGACGCGTGGGGAGGCTATTTTTCAAAATGACGCGGTCGCGTAGGCATATTTGGACATTTGATGAGCTCCCTGTTATGGTGGCTTATGCTTGAACTCATCCAGGAATCCCCACCAATGTTTGCAATTCCAATATCCTCCGGGATCCCACACTAGTTGCATAAAGCCTTCAAGCAAGTTAAAGCAAGTGACAGGGCCCCAAGAGTGTTGATTGCCAGAATGAATTCCGGGGTCCTAAACCTTGCTTTTGCACCCATCTTCTTGTTGATCATCATTGTTCCAATCGGGTGGCAAGCAATCTGAATTCTCAATGAAGTACCCAAATGACTTCCTAGACCCATTCAATCGAGCTCTACACCAATCCTTGCACTTCAACTTGGAGTGTGCAACCGTATTGAACCTTGTAGGGCAACTCCTACTACTAACCATTTCCCTCTTACTCTTAATGCAACAAAGAGCTCTAAGTTGACCATCTGTCTCAAGTAAACCATATTCAAGTGGGATGAGAAAGTTAAGGGATATGAATTTTACCCACTTGAATGTTGTGAAGGATGATGGTGACTTAGGCGGAGAGAGGTCTCCAACAACTTTGGCAAGGTGATTTTAAGCTCCACTCCCTTGTGCTCTTCTTTGACAATTTCCACCTCTTTGCAAACTTCTTCAATTTCAACCTCTTCCTCTTGGTAGCTTTCTTCTAATTCAATCTTTTCTTCATTACTTACCAAGGGCATGGGAGGTTGTGCTTCTTCTTCTTTGATCTCCATGTCTAGTCCAATGGGAAAGGGTTTAATTGTAGCTAAGAATTCCTTAATGATTGAATCTATCTCTTGATCATCCCCTTCAAAGTTTTCAACCATGATATGCCTTGGAGGTAGTACACCCTCCTCAACATCAATTTCAAACGTCTTGGAAGGAGGCTCTAGGACTTGACTTTCCCATGGAGGTTCAGCATTTCCTAAGTCTTCAACCGCTTCTTCCTCTTCAATAATTACGGCTTCCTCCAGTTGTTCTAGTACAAAATCAAACTCCTCCTTGATGTCTTCCATAGAGGGTGGTGGTGCACCAGAGCTTGAGGGCTGAGTATTCGAGGTAGAGGATTGGTCCATACAGGATATAAGTGCTTAAAGAGTAGAGGTGAGACTAGTGATAGAGGTAAGTGTGGTATGAAGCTCTGTTTGCCTTTGGTGAATAACACCAAGGGTGTTGTCATCTAGTGGAGGTTGGGGTGGATATGGGTTAGGGTCATATGGAGGTGAATGGTGTAAAGGGGCTTGTGAGTGTGATGGTTCAAAGGTGTGTTGGGGAGGTGGTTCATAAGCATATGATGGGGCTTGTTAGTAACTATAAGGGGGTCCACCATATCTATCATCTTGGTATGCACCTCGGAATGGCTCTTGACCATAGTAATTTGGTGGATGTTGGTTGTCACGAAGGGGTCCACCATATCTAATGTCTAGGCATGCATTGTAGGATGGTCGTTGTCCATGGTATCTTGGAAGGTGTTGTTGCCGAAAGGGTTGATCAGATCCTCGTGGCTCCTTCCAACTTTGATTGTTCCAACATTGATTTATGTTCCTGTTATAGCTTCCATTCCTTCCAACAACATTAGAACCAAACTTGAAACCAGAGGTGTGAGAATTCATAGTAGCAAAAGAAAATAAAAACAAAAACTAATAAAAAATAATGAAAATAAACTCCTAAAACTAGAAACACTGACAACAATATAAGATAAAGATTTGAAAAAGATTTAAATTTTGAAAAGGTTTGATTTTTAAAATTTTAAATTTAAATTTTGAAATTTGAATTTTAAATTTTGGAATTTAAATATTGAAATTTGAAATTTGATTTTGAAATAAGATAAGATAAGATTTTGAAAAAGATATGATTTTTAAAAAATATTTGAATTTTGAAATTTAAAACTAAGATAAGATAAGATAAAAATTTTAAAATAAAAATCTGAATTTTTTTTGTAATTTTCGAAAAAATCAATTAAAATAAAGAGAAAAGATATTTTTGAATTTAATGAGGAAAGAGAAAAACAATAAAATGACACTAAACTTAAAATTTTTAGATCAAAACGAAGAAAATAACCAAGAACAACTTGAAGGTCAAGATGAACACGAAGAACAACTTGAAAATCAAGAAAGAACAAGGAAAATTATTTTTGAAAATTTTTATTAACTAAATAAAAACTAATAGCCTCTTAATTTACGAAAAACCAAAAATAAAAACAAAAATAAAAACAAATAAACAAGCAAAAAGCAAATATTTACAATAACCAATAATAAGGCACACAATTGCAATTCCCCGGCAATGGTGCCATTTTGAACGATCGGATTTCTGTTAGTAAAGAAATTTTGTAAAATATATAATCGCGTCGTAAGTATAATTTCTAAACCAACAGAAAATCTTTTCGTACAAAAACTTTGGTTGTCACAAGTAACAAAACCCAATAAAATTTATAACCGAAGTATTTAAACCTCAGGTCGTCTTCTCAAGGAATTGCAGGGAGGTATGATTTATTATTGGTTATGGAAAATGTATGTTTTTGGGTTTTTTGAAATAAGGAACAAGTAATTTAAATGGCAAGAAAAATAAATTAATAATTAGAAAATCTCTTGGCAAGGTATGAGAACTCGAAATCCTATCCTTGTTATCCTTATCAGGTGTGATGAGAATTGGATTATGCTCCCACTTAGTTAACCCTTACTAAATAAAGGAAAGTCAAGTGGACTAATTAAATTGATTCCTCAAGTTCTAGTCAACTCCTATGGAAAGACTAGTTTTAGAGGGATCCAAATCAATCAGCGATCCCAATTTTCAATCAACAGTTGAGTCTGATAACTCAAGTGTTACCAATTACTTAACCAAAGCAAAAGGAAAAAAAATATACTCGAATGAAAATAATTTGGATTAATTAGAAGCATCAATAACATAAATTAAAGAAAGCAATCATAAATCTAAAATACCTCAGTATGTATTAATTAAGAAAATCAATCCTAACATGGAGTTCATAAACCAAATTGAAAAGATAAATAACAATTAAAGTAAAAGAATAAATAAAAGTAGAAAATAAATTAAAGGAACATTGAACCTGTGATTAAAGAGAAGTAGCCTAATCATAATAGAAATCGTAAATCCTAATCCTAAGAGAGAGGAGAGAGCCTTTCTCTCTAAAAATTACATCTAGAACCTAAAATTGTAAATTATGAAAGTTGTATGAATTGTTGTTGTTGTATTATGAATGGATGGATTCCTCCACTTTATAGCCTCTAATCTGTGTGTTCTGGGCCGAAAACTGGGTCAAAAACATCCTAGAAATTGCCCCCAGTTATTTCTGGTACATACAGGTCGCTGCAAAGTCACGCGGAAGCGTTGTCCACGCGTTAGTGTGGATTGGGTTTTTGCCAGGTCATGCGTCCACGTTATCCACAATTTTGCGTCGCCTGGCTTCAAGCCAGCTATGTAAAATTATATATCGTTGCGAATCTCCGGATGTTAGCTTTTCAACACAACTGGAACCATCTCATTTGGACCTCTGTAGCTCAAGTTATGGTCGATTTAGTACCAAGAGGTCAGGCTGGACAGCTTTAGCAGTTCCTTCAGTTTCTTGTATTCCTTCCACTTTTTCCATGCTTCCTTTCCATCCTCTAAGCCATTCCTACCCTATAATCTCTGAAAACACTTAACACACATATCACGGCATCGAATGGTAATACGAGGTAGCAAATATAAGGCCAAATAAGCATGTTTTCAATCATATCACAAAATCAGGAAGGAAAATGTAAAACATGCGAGTTGTATGAATAAGTGTGAGTTTAGTGGATAAAATCCACTCAAAGTACAGGATAAATCCTAAAAATGGGGTTTATCAATGCATGAGCATCTTTAGTTGTTTTTAGTTATTATTTTTTTGAATAAATGTAGTGATTTCTTGCTTTCATTAAGATTTCATGCTTTTAATCAATTTTTTGGAACTTCTTTCTTTGAACAAAATTAGTGATTTTCTTGTTTTAGTTGAGATTTTTGGTGCTTTAATCAATGCTTCTTGGAGTTGCTTTGTGCTTTGATTATTATAGGAAACTAGTGGAAGATGTTAGATATGAACAAAGGAGGAGATGGACAATCAAAGAGGCTTTTGGAGAAGCAAAAAAAGTGGCAAAAGTTAGAAACAAGCCCAAAAGAAATTCAAAAAGAATTTGCAACCTTAACCTCTTCATACTCAAACACGGATAGTATGAGGTACAAAGCTCTAAATGAGGTGATTCCAGTGCCATTAGAAAGCTGACATCTAGCACTTTTCAATGATATATAACAGTCTATAGTGGACACTAAATCTGAGGATGCAGTTCACCATTCTTTGCCATGGGAAGAAAGCTGAGCATAGTACCAGTCGTCACCCTGACCTCTTCACCTTCAAAGGGACATAACTTGAGTTACAGAGATTCCAATGATGCGCTTTTAGTAGGGTTAAAAATATAACATCCAGGGGTTTCGAAAAATATATAATAGTTTATGATGGAGATTCATTTGGGCAACGAACAACAAGCATCTTACATCTCATAAAACTCACCGTGAAACATGCCCAAACCTTCATCCAAGCCACAATTCACAATCAATCAAAGCCACAAAGGACCCATTAACAAGCAAGAATCTTCTAGAAATAGTTAGAAAATTTGAATTTGATGTAATTTGAATTTAGTTTGCATTTGAATTTGAGTTCTAGAGTATTATAAAAGCCCAAAAATGATACAATGTTAGGGGCACCTCTTTACCCATTTCTTTGGGCACATTCTTCATACATTCTCTTCTTCTTCTTTACCATTCTTCCCTTGTACATACTCCATACCCATTTTTCTTTTCTTCCATTATGAGTAATTAACTCCTCTATTAAGGTGAGAAGCTTTATTGAATAATAATAAATTGATATTATCTTTCTCTTCTTCTTCATTCAAGCTTTGTTGTTCTAAGAGAGAGTTTCATTCTTCATTACAAGAATTCAAATCTATTGGAAAATAGTTTGAATCTCACTTGAATTTTATGAGAACTTGGAAAAGGGATCATAGGAATTGAGCTTGAAACTCTTCTCTCATCATTCTTTTGATTTTGGATTTAGAATTTGATAAGTGACACATAATCAATCTAAATCTAAATCTCAAGAATGATGTGCTTTTAAATTAGAAATCAAACTTCATCTCTTCTCATGAGCAACTGATCAAGGAATTGACAATTGATCAAGTCAAGAGAACTTGAATCACCAAGGAATTGGGGTTCAATTACTTATTATTTGCCATAGATCTAAATTTGCATGATTGAGAAGGGAGTGGGTCTCATTGATTCATGAAGATTCAATATCTCCAATTCTTAATGTTTTAATTCATATTACTCTTCTAATTCATTTATGCTTTCTTAAGATTCATGTCATTTACTTGCTTTCATTTAATTCTTGTCCTTTAATTCTTGTCATTTACTTCTTTTCTTTAATTCTTGTCATTTAATTGTTCTCTTTAAATTCTTGTCATTTACTTATGTACATTTATGCCTTTCAAGTATTTGTAAAAATACTTCTCTTATTCTTACTTCAAGTCATTTAAATTCCAGTCATTTATTTCTAGTTATTTACTTTAATGCCAAGTTATTTAGTTTTATGCTTATGTTCTTTGATTAATTCTCACTCCCATTCTCTTCTCTTCCATTTTCTTTTATATCCATTTTGTAATTCCTAGTTATAAATTTCTAATTTTCTTTATTGGGGGAGAGAGCTCTATTGTATTTCAATGGATTAATATGATTTCTTCTTCATCTTCAATTTATCTTTCACTTGCTTTTTTAGAAAGAATCTTCGTTATTCATCTCAAGGATTCAAATATATTGGAAAAGAATTTGAATCTAATTTGAATTCTACGAGAACATGGAAAAAAGACCAAAGGACTTGAGCTTGAAGATCTTTCTCCCAATTATTGTGATTATGGATATAGAATTTATACGTGATATATAATCAACCAATATTTGGATTCATGAAATTGTGTGACTCTAAATCAGAGAGTGTTCTTCATCTCTTTTCATGAACAATTGATCAAGTCAATAGAAATTGGATTTTCAAGGAATTGGAATTCAATTACTTATGATTTACCAAGAGATCAATGATTGCATGATTAAAGTGGAGATGAGAGCTATCGATTCGGAGAATGCAATATCTCTTGATCCCAATGTTCTTTCCATTTTTAATTTCTATTATTTACTTTACAGTCATTTACATTTTTGCAATTTAATTTCCAGCAATTTATATTCCCATCATTTATTTTCTTGTGATTTATTGCTTTCATTTTATTCTTTACAAGTCATTTAGATTCTAGCTTTCGTTTACTTGCTCATCACTCGAATATGAATCGTCTAATTAGAATAATCAATTAATCATGGTTGCTTACTCTGTTAATTCTTGTGGATCGACACTCACTCACCGTGTGTTTATTACTTGATGTGACTTGGTGCACTTGTCGGTAGTTATGCAAAAATTTTGTATCAAGTGATCAGCTCACTCGTCCATTTAAGCGAGTACTGAGGTTCAAACTCCATCTTGTGTATGTAGCAACCAATTGTTCATTAACAGATCCTTAAATGGAGCTTAGATTTGCAACGAATTAGTAGTTGATTTATTGAGTTAGAAAATATCGTGGACACCAAAAAAAATATGATAAACAATCAAGAATGGATGTGGATTGGGAAGAGAAAAGCTGGCGCTGGGTGAATATGGTTGTAAAATACTTAGTGTTGACGGTGTCAACTTGGCAGAGAGGGGGTACACGCTTAAGGATTGCTACTACTTGACCAAAAAAAAAAGGATTGCTACTATATTTTATTATGAAGAGATTAATGGCCGCTTTTGTTTTATATAATATGATGTGTAAAGTTATTGAATTGGGTTTTATTTCGTTAATAATAATAATAATAATAATAATAATAATAATAATATGTTTGAATTGCTAAATTGCTACGTAAGAAAATATATAATTGGACTCTAATACAAGATCACATAAATGGAATGTTGTTGATTTAGTTTATAAAATATGGAAGAATTTAACTATTTAGAACGTTCAATGTGTATACTAGATCTATTCATTCTACCTATCATAATGAGGGAAATGATAAAATGGAATAGAAGAAAAGGAAAGCATCGATATTTTATCAGCATCTTAAATATCTTACATTATCATATGATAATGATATGGCATGACGTTTGTAGTGTACCACTGTACATGGAAAATATCTGATAGGTGCATGTACTCATTTGTCCCTCACTCACACTAAATATCATATCCAGTTTTCTACCAGCTACCTGCTTGCTTGGCGTTCTGCTAAGTGGGCAATGTGCCAATGTGGTCCATCGTTGACACCTATGAAGTGTGAGTGGAATCATGTTTTTGTTTATAAAATCCTTCTTTCTTCTTTTTTGTTCGGTTATTTAACGGGACCTAAGCCCAAGAGAGAGTGGTTACAAGGCTATAGTTTTACGGGGCACAGACGTCCCATTTTGATCGTCAACAAGAAGAGATCCTAATTTAACAGGTGGAATGTCTAAGAATGAAAAATATGTGTCTAACTTTAAGCTGTCCTTTGTTAGTCAGTTGGCACATTTGTTTTCTTTTCTAAAAGTATGTTAAAATTTAATTTTTTAGGACCTATTTTTGAGGTTAAGAATGTTCCGAACGAGAGTATTGTGATATCTTCCTTCTTTTTCAGCCTTGTTAATATAATCATAAGCTTCTTTCGAGTCCGTTTCAATTATTATCCTCCGCATACCGAGATTCCATGCCATTTCCATTCCTTTGAGTATTCCCCAAAATTCGACATGGGCGATGCTACCTTGCTCTTCTATTCTGGCTTCAAATCCTCCAATCCATTCTCCCTTATGATTTCTAATCAAACCCCCATATCCAGCAGCACGTTCCTCTTCCTTCCTTGCTCCATCTACATTAAGCTTTACCCATCCCAAATTTGGCGGCTTCCATCTTACCAGGATAGTATGCCATCTTTCACTGGAAACCACTTTTTTTTGTCAAAAGCTTTTTTGCTTCTTTTGATCGCCCCCTTTATAACCTTGACAGCATTTGGTGGTTTGGTGAAAGGTGGATTAAAAACTTCCTTATTCTCCAATACCAAATCCACCAACATGTAATAATAAACTCCTCTCGCCATTCTGTTTGAGATCTTCTTCCCATGTTGTTCCTCAGATTTAAGTTGATCCAGTCTTGGAACTCCATACAGAAGAATATGGGAATCGCACTAGGTAGAATTAGTTGAAACCAGATCCAAGCGGTTCTTGAGCGGTCCCTAAGAGCATGTAAGGTTGTTTCCTCTACATCCTTACAAAGGGGGCACTTTGAACCTGAGCCGAACACTCTAACTTTTCTTACTTCTATGAACAGTCGCCCATGAGCAGCTCTCCACATAAAAACTTTCAGTCTCTCCTGTCCCTTCTATTTTCAAATACGTTCCCAATATGTAGCCCTTCCTGTTCTTTCTTGATTGGATAGTAGTTTGTATGCTGATGCCACTGTGAACTTTTCATCTGTTGACAATTTCCAACTTACTCTATCTTCCCCATTTTCTTCTCTTGGAGGCGGAATTGTATTAATTTTATTCCACATCATCGGGTCGAAAAAACCTTGTAAAATATCCCTGTTCCAAGTGCCATTCTCTTTCATAAATTCTGCAATAGTCTTCTCTAATATGGTTTTAGGAATTTGGTTATTTTCTACTTCTCTCAATAAGCCTTTTACCTCTACAGCCCACGGTTCCTTCCAGAAGTTAACTAATTTTCCATTTCCAACAACCCAAGTAGTATTAGTACTAAAAACATCTATATTCTAACCAGCTCTTTCCAGAAGACAGAATCTGTATTCTTAGAAATCGCTCCACTCCGTCCCAATTGATTTCGGCCATATTTGCTGTTTAAGACTTGTACCCATAGGGTAGTGGACTTGGTGCAGATTCTCCAAATCACTTTAAGCATAAAAGCTTCATTAACTAGTTGTAGTCTTTTAAATCCCATACCTCCTTGTTGTTTTGGTTGGCATAGAGTTTCCCAGCTTATGTGATGGATGTGCCTTTGGTTGCTACTTTCTCCCCAAATAATTTTTCTGAGTTTTTTCAATCTCCTTACATATTTCGACGGAGATCTTGGAGTGCTGCATCTCAAAGTTAGCTACCGTGCCTAGGATTGATTTTGCTAGTGTTAATCTTCCTGCTAGCGATAGACAGTGTGACTTCTACCCTTTTAATTTATTTTGCACTGTCTCTAACACATTCTTAAATTTGTCCTTCCCCTTTCTATGGTTAGTGAGTATCGCCCCTAGATATCTCCCTAAGCAAGCATTTTCACTATACTTACTTAGATTTGTGATAGCCCTTCTGGTTTCGTCAGACACATTTTTGGAAAAAACTATTGCAATTTTGCTTAAATTTATCTTCAATCCTGAGGTTGCATAGCACTCGGCCAGCACCATTCTCACGATCTTCATTTGCTCCATAGTAGCTTTTGCATACACTAACAAGTCATCTGCGAAGAGTAAATGTGATATTTATGGATCATTTTTGCCAACTCTAATTGGATTCCATGCTTTAGTTTCAACATGATTCTCTATGAGTTGTGACAACTTCTCCATGGCAATGAGAAACAGATAAGGCGATATCAGATTGCCTTGTCTAATGCCACGTGATGGGTGGAAAGTTTCAGTCATACCCCCATTCCATAGCACGTTATAAGTAGCAGTAGTTACACAGCTCATTATCAGCCTGGTTAGAGAGCTAGGGAGATCAAATTCTTCTAAACATCTCTCCAAAAAACTCCATCACAGCCTGTTGTATGCCTTTTCAAAATCGAATTTTATTGCCATAAAGCCTCTTCTTCTTTTTATGCTCTTCATGATATCATTCACTTCTTTTGCTATCAATATATTATCTTGTATTTTTCACTTCGGCACAAAACTTGCTTGATAGGGGGCAATTCTGTTTTCAAGAGCTGGTTTCAGCCTTTCAACAATGATTTTTGTCATGCATTTATAACTTACATTACACAAAGCTATCAGACGAAAGTATTTGATGAATTCGGGACTTTGGACTTTTGGAATCAGAGCTATCAAAGTATGATTGTAATCAGCCATGTTACTTGGGTTATTCCATGCTTGGGTGATGTGCTGATATAGTAAAGATTGGACTGTATCCCAATTTTTCTTGTAAAAGAGAGCTGGGAATCCGTCTACTCCAAGAGCTTTCAAAGACCCAATTCCAAATATAGATTTTTTAATTTCTATAATGTTAGGGGGTGCTGATGTTGTTACTAATATATGCTTCTAAGGGTGGGTAGGAACAAAGAGTTTGGAGTGTGTGTCGTTCTGTTTGTTCTTCTTGATATAAATTTTTGAAAAAATCCACTGCTAAAGATTTTAAAGCATTTGGATCCTCTATCCATATACCATCATGTGATCTCATTTTGGTGATCTTGTTCCTTCTTCTTCTTCTTATGATTGTTTTAGTATGGAAGTATTTTGTATTACGGTCCTCGTTCACAATCCAATTCTCCCTAGATTTTTGCATCCAGAACACCTCTCAATCTAGCACAGCTTCTAGTTCCTCTCTTAATCTTTCTCCAGTTTGTCAAGATAAGGGTTGCATCCATAAGATGGTGCTCGCTGGATACCCCCAATCCTATTCAAAAGTCTTCTCTTTTGTTTATTCACATGGCCAAATGTCTCCTTATTCCAACTCTTCAGATGACTAGAAAGGTGAGTCAGAGCACATCCGAGATTAGCACTTCCTTTCCAATTTTCTTTGATGACTTTTTTATACTCCGGATGGACGCTCCACATGGCTTCAATCCTGAAAGGCTTGTCTATGAGGTGTTGGTTTTGGGGTCTCAAGGAGATAAGCAAAGGGTGGTGATCAGAGTTAGTGCGGGTTAGCACATCAACTTTGGCTTCATGAAACCTAATTCGCCACGACACATTTATTAAAGCTCTATCTAGCCTTTTGAAGACTCTTTCTAAGCCTTCCCACTTAGCTCCCCTCCAGGTAAATTTACAGCCAAAACATCCCAGGTCCATCAGTGAGCAGTTGTTGATCCAGTTTCTAAATCTTCTACAGGCATGAGCATTAGAACGACCTCCACTTTTCTTCTCCAAAGGATGGATTATGAAATCCTTCCTTCATTCATCTGATAAGAGAAAAAAAAGGAAAAGGGTTTGGGCTTCGATCAAAGTGAACTGCTTTCGTGAGAGTCAGAGACTACTAGGCCTTCGTTTCATGAACTGTTTTGTATCATGGTCTTTACTTGTTTATCTCCTAATTCATGGGCCTTATTTGTAGAGGATCTGGAAATAAGGAAATTTTGATATGGATTCAGATTTCATACAAATTTTTAAATTATCTTTTTCTAATTATTGTTTGACCAAAACATGGCACGTTGTTGCATACATGAGGGGAAATGGAAATTCTCTCTCGCTTGGAGAGGTTTCGGAACACCAAGTTCTATTGTTCTAACCGTTTTTGTCCTCCTGTAGTCTGGTTTTCTTTCAACATCTTCTTTTACATCCTGTAATCAAAATCAGCACATACTTTAATAAGTTTTCTATTGTCAATATATTAACACAACCTTACTCTCATCAGCTTTTCCCAAGTCTAAACCTATAACATAAAAGATACCAATCAAAACCTCAATTGTTACACCAAGTCTTTCACATAACCAGCTAGTAATATGTAACTATAGTTTTATTTTTTTTTGTTACAATCTGATCCCCAACATCCTCTTAGTTTTTTCACCTTAACCAAGATCTTTTGCATCCTCTTTCTAACCCTTAGCCCAACAACCAAATCTTGGAAATTACATCATGACTGTGCCATACATGGGAATCATCCCTATTGATGGCAAAACCATCACTTCAACACGAACCCAAGCCTAGAATTAAAAAAAAATTATTTTAACATAGTAGGCAAAGTTATCTCTGACAGAAATCAATTTCAAAGTCATAAAAAATTCAATCCTTGGCATGTGGAAAAATCCTACGGATGTCTCAATTTCAGAAGTTGGAGGGAACAAAGTCCTTATTAGTATCAAGGATAAATAAAGAAGGAAAGAGATACATAGACAATGGACAATGGAATGTCAAGAGAAGCTTACTAAACCTTTAACGATGGCTCTATGGTGAATCCATTTTGGACATTAGCCATGACCATATGATTTTTGGGGTATAATTTCATGGTATTCTAGTTTAATATTTAAATGCAGAATCCACAAGGGCAACAGGAGACATGATTGAAATCTTGGAGGAGCTTGAAAACTCGATGGTGGAAGAAACTCTAGAGAGGAATTTCCTCAAGTTTAGAGTTGCCATTGATGTAACAAAACCACTCAAAACTAGCTTTTGGATTAATAGAGGCAAAAACTCAACTACGACATTCTTGGTCATGAGAAAAGAAACTACTGCAGACCAACAGCTATGCCTCACTGGGATCCCTCCATACCCCAGTATAGCGATAGAGTTGGAGCGAATAGCCTTAGGCCACTAAGCATGGGAGAAACAAAAAAAAAAGAACAGAAAGTTAGGAGTAGCAACATAGAGAGAAAGAAAGTCGCACATCTATTACTTGTATAATAGCCATGGCTCATTAAGCCACGTGTTGCTCTCACGTTAATTTAGAATAAAAAAATGAAAAAGGAGTAACCTAAAGGTAAAGCAGATTGTTTCTGTCTCTGCGCTGCTCCTTTTCTCTCGTGTCTCAGTTTCTCACTCTCTCTCTCTCTTTGTCCTCCTTCTTTCATCGTGTCAGTATCTCACTCTCTCTATGGATCTCCTTTTTTCCCGTAAAAGCCAACAGAACCGTCGGCTTCAAAACCATCACTGACGAATGATCTGTGGATTACATCCATCTCTAAGTTATCTGCTTTCTCTTTCTAGCGATTGCCACTCACATTCTCTCCCACTCTTAATCCCAAACCCTACCTCTTCACCTCCGTTTTGCACCTTCAGGTTTGTATGTCTCTTCAATCTTCACCAATTTCTTCCTTCATTATTCCGAAATCACTAATCCCTACGACCCCCACCTAAAACACTAACCCTAGCAGCTGGAATTCATTGTCTGAAAGCACAGATGAGGAGGACGTGGTAGAGGCAGCAGACCTCTCCGAAATCCTCAACCCACAGAGACATAACAGGAAAGAAGGACTATAATGGGGTGGAGGATGGCTAGAGACTTCTCCTTTTGAGGCAGTGACTCTCCCTCCCAAACGCAACAGCGGCGAAACGATCACAGGAAGAAGGTGATGTGGAGTCAAAGAGGCGAGATAGACTATAACGGGGTGGAGAAGGGCTCGATGGGAAGGGAGTTCTTCCTCTGATCTGTGAGTGTGACCTCTGGCCGATGTGTTCTCTCTCTCTATGGCCGACTTCCTCTTAAGGGTTTTTTGATTTTGTTTTAGGTATCACCCGCGAAATCGTATTGTCCCAAAACGATAATTCCAAGAACCACTGCCTCATGTCGAGTGATGATGCCGTGAAACCCGTACCCTTCACTCGCCGGCGCCCCACCAGAGAAGCTAGCAGCAGCTCCGATTCCTCTCACCGCAAGCACACCAAATTTCTCCATCATTTCAAGTGAGATTTCTGTTATTTTTTTTGTTTTTAAAGTTAACATTGTTGGAAATGATAAGCTCAAGTTGTATTTTGGTATGATTATTGGGTTGCTGATGGAATGTTTTGGTCCAAGAGGATGGATTTGATTGTAGTTGTGAGGTAGAGGCCGAAGGTGAATGTGATGAATCTAACGTAGCAAAAGTAGATCAAGGGATCGAAATGGATCTCACTGAGGATTTATTGCAAATAGTGTGCCCCCAATTTTTAAGTCAATTTGAGATGTTAATGGTTTTAAAATTATCCACTCATGCCTATCCGGTAAATGCAGGTTTTCTCATTTTTGGATCCTCCCAATCTATGCAAAGCTGCACCAGGGTTTGTACGCAGTGGAGCCCCTGATGAGCATAATCACGGGTACTCCATTTAGATTTCTAGCCACTTCTGAAAATCACAATTCTAGATACATCTACACCGTATCTCTACCAACTAATTGAGATTCCTTTTTTTATTTGGAGGTGAATGATGGGTTGGCATGAACTACAAATTACTAACAGTTTTAGAATTAGAATGTAATGAATGCGTTAATTTTGGAATGTGATTTTATCTTGTGTGTTAGAAATTTCTTTATGTATCCCTTAAATCTATTATCCACATTGGAATTTTTAAAATTGGGTCTTATCTTCTGCCTACTTATATTATGTCTTAGTTGACAAAAAAAGCCATATCTCCGGTAATAAAGGGGTTAGTTCCTTGTCTTCTTCCTCTACTATTCTAACTTTTAAGGCCTTAATTGTTTTTCATCTGAATGTAGCTATTTGTGTCTCATATTCGAAGCCAATGATTGGTAACTTGATTGGCATGCAAGATCAATATTGTTTGAGTTTTGCAGAAAGAAAAAGTTTTGTCTTGCAAATCCATGAATATATCATGGAAGTAGATATGTGAGGGTTTTGGATTTATTTAATTTAAGTTTTTTTTGGAATCTGTTATTATTGTTTGTTCTTTTATTTCTGAGCATGATGTTCGTATGGTTTTTATTAATGTTTGTTGTTGGCCGCAGATGGTGAGGAGTGACAGATTTAAGATGGGACAAGATTGTAAGAACAGTACCTTCATAAAAGGACTGTGAATGAAGATCTCCGAGAAATCTTCATTGAGATGATTGAAAGGTGTTGACAATGGCTGATGTAAGTTTATCTCACTGATATGAAATGACACTCGCTAGGTGTTTAGCAGAAATGTTTCTTTTTTTTATTTGTAATTTTTTTATTGTTATTTGTTTATTTAATGCATTGGTTTGTTGGATGATACTTTATACGAGAATTGGAAGGGTTGTGACGATAAATCCTCTACTTTGGTTAAGGTGTTGATTTTAACTGTTTGTGAGATCTCTTTGGATCTGTATCATTATCATAACCTGAGAAAAAAAATTGATGTCATGACAGATCTGTATCATTATGTTCTGTATAATTCACTTTAGCTTTGGTTTCCTTAAGGATTTTTTTCTTAAAAAAATAAAAATATATTACTGCTTGGGTTTAAAAAAAGGAAGCTTAATTGTTTTGAATTCTGAGCTGATTTGATAAGAAATTTTGGGTTAAATTTACTATTATATTTTTCAATGTGTATTTTCGGCATGATTTAAAATCTTGATTTTAATTTTTACATAACTTTTCTAGAACTTATATTTTCAATAAATTATTGATAGAGATTTAGTTGTTCTTATTTTTTTGGAGACTATCTTTTGTATAATTGACTTTAGCCTTGGTTTCCTTAAGGATTTTTTCTTAAAAATAAAAATATATTGCTGCTTGGGTTTAAAAAAGGAAGTTTATTTTTTTTATTCTGAACTTATTTGATGAAATATTTTGGATTAATTTTATTGTTTTCTTATCTTTTGATATATGGTTATGCTTATTGATCTGTTGTGTTTTCTTAGGATTTTATTTGATGTGTTTTGAGTAAATACACATGAACTAACTGTTTTTTGTTTTTTTTCTCCTTTTATATTGGGTCTGATCATGCTGGTCCCAGAGTGCCTCTCTTGCTCTCACTCTCTAACAAGGTACTCGTTATCATGTAATTTGGACCCACGTTGTTTGGGAAAAAAAAGAAATAATGGTGTCACATGATAAATTCTTTATCCTGAAGCCGAAGGTTATCGTGTTTTCTAGGAATTATTTGATTGTCTTTCAAGTAAATGTTAATTTAGTATTATTTTTTATTGTGATCTATTGGTATATGAAGGTGTTTAAAAGATCAATTGAGGATCCTTGCTGGATTATGATATGAGATTGCAGCATAGTTCTTTTGGACAAGGAAATGGGCTCAGAAAGTTTGCAACTTAAGTTAAATAATTTTTCCTTCTGCCTTTTTTTTATATAGAAATTTTGTTTAATCTGTTCCTTTTTTTTGTGGTTTTAATTTGTTATTTGAGACAATGTATATTTTAATATACACATTTATTATTTCCAAAATGTAATTAGTCTGAGCAAAACATGAACCCAACTTGCTTAATTAAGAGGCCTGCTTAAAGTAAAATATAATATGGGAGCTCACAAACTAGATACCTCATGAACTAAATATAAAAATATTCTCTTTTGTACAGTAAGGGGGTAAGTGTAGTTTCTCAAACTGGAAAGGTGCCACTGTTTTGTGGTATTTGCCAACCTATGGAATGCCAGTATGACTATTATTATGCATTCCTTATTGTTGGATCTTAATGAAGAAGTACATGTTTTGCATACTGATGCCATTCAGGTTTTTTTTCCATTTCGCATCATTGAGTTCATTCATACCATAATTTTTTCACTTCACTAAAGATCTTAGAAATTGATCCTTCAAATGATCAAGCTAGGAAGGCAATCAGACGAGTTGAGCTGCTTGCTGCAGAAAAGCGGAAATTGATGAAGAGATGATTGGCAAGTTTTTGTTATCATCTTTAGCTTGGATTTCAATTATAGTTGCTATTGTATTATGTACTTTGCGTAGAATAGTGCATGGGCATTATTTCCTTACATGACCTTGATCCTTCGTGCATACATTTATAATTTGTTACCCAAATATGATGCTCTTTTCTTTATTTCTTCTTGCTGCTGCAAAATTACCATCAATGACGGAAAAACATCTTGTCTTGGTTTCTGTGTGTTTATTGGCACATTCATCTAGCTTTTTCGTCCATTCGTAAGATTTATTTGCAATCTTGTGGTTGAAATTGGCTAAGTTCATATGTTTGTTTAGTCAGAAGAAACCCTTTTTGATAGAAATTATTTTATCAAAGGAATTTTGGATGCCTTATTATGATATTTCTAAGCATGGGATACCTAGGTGATAGAAAGATATACTATTATTTTATCAGAGGAATTTATTTGTAATTTCTTCCTTCATTCTTCCGAAATCACCAATTCCTTGGGATAGATGCTGCTGGTTTAAATTCTTCTTTTGTATGCTATCTGAAACTCCTTCCTTTCTTATCTTTGGTTTGCCTTAGTCACTAAACAAGAAGATGAAGAATATTTTGGAATTCAAAACTTAGTCCATGAAGGTGATATTTTTTTAAAGGAAAATTTAGCTACTAATAATAGCATTTGCTGTAAAGAAATTGGAATTAACTTTGCAGTGAATTTCAATTCTGAATTAACAAAGGCTATAATTTTACTTTAGTTGTTTCAATCTAAAATGTCTAGTATTATACTATTCGACAAATATTGAATTATTGAATGTTGCTTTGTTGTCATTATTTTCCTAATAGTTTTTCATCTATTTACAATTCAATAGTTGAAAATGCTATGTAAATTGAGCCGGTTCACATTATCTCCTTATGTTTCTCTAATTTCTGTGAGAAATATTTTATCCCACTTTATAGAGACGAATCTCAGGTTCTAGATTTGTTGAGTTGTATTTTTAAAAGTTGTTAGAAGTTTTGTTACTATTCTTTGTTTTGTTCTCTGTCTGTTTCTCTCTTTTTTATGTTTTTATTTGCTTTATTTTTTTATTTTGGAGATACTCATCAAATTTTATTTTAGTTTCATTTGTGATATTAAATCACTTGTGGTATTTATTTTAGTTTCACATTAATAAAAAATCAGAAATTTATTTTAGTTTCACAACCAAATTGAGTGTCAAATTCACATTTGTGTCTTTTTTTTTCTATGTTGAAAGTCAAAATTACCTGGGCATTATTTATGTACAAGTGTACACCAATTGATTTTTATTGGTAGCTATTTAAAATACTTTTTTAATTTTGTATCCCTTCGTCTTGAATTATGAAGGGTCTGTTTGCTAGGAAAAACGAACTGCTTGATGAAGTTAATAGATATTTCTCTTTGCATATGTTTACTTAAATTAGGTTTTTATTTTCTATTTAGCTATCGAGCTTATGTTAATACTTTTTCTGAGAAGTTTGAGTGTTTGATTCTGTTCTCTTATTTTTTTAAATAAAATTAGTAAAAAATGTATTCTTATTGTATATCTCTTTTTCTTTTGAGCATAATTTTTGAACTTTATTGATGGCCACTTTGTTTTTTAGTATTTCATTACGTAGATAGATAATTATCTTGTGTGTATCTTCATTGGGAATATGATATATTTTCCATTGGAAATATAATTATATAGGAAGCCTAATCAAATAATGATGTCTATACTAAAAGGTGTCCTCATCTAAGTCTACCACTCCTAAATCTATGCATAGAGGTTTTCTTTTTATTTTTAGTTCTCGGTTTTCTCTAGGTATTATCTCATGTTGTCTTTGTTATCTGTCTCTTCTCTCTCATCCTCTTCTCATCCCATCCTCTCTCTTCCTATTAACTTATAATTTATATTGAAGATAACTTAGGGTTAATATAGCTTACCATTTATACACCTTATGTGTGTATCAATTGTTGTTAGCTTAGGGCCTATATATAGGATTATTTAGTGGAGCCCGCAAATATCTTTTGATTAATATCTAAGGTCAATCAACATCAATATGTTTCAAATCTCTATCTTGCTTATTTTTTTTCCTCCCAAAATAAGGGTTCTATGGATTTTGAAATTCAAATTACTCAATTGATTTGTGTTTATAAATAAAGACAGAACCCATTGATCATGGCAGATTTTTCTCACATTCGTGTTGCTGTTGTATGTGTTTCTTAGTTGCTGTTTTATTGACTGAAATCTGTTTTCTCTTTCATCCCTTTAATTGCATTTCAATATGACAACTGCCATGGATATGGTTAATAAGGTTAATCCTGAGAAGGAAGCATGGAACCTCAAAGTTTGGGTGATTAGGCTTTGGACTGTTCCTACTTTCACTGGTCAGCTTCTCCCAAATTCCATGGAGATGATTTTGGTTGATGAATCTGTGAGTTATAGTGGTCTAAATCTATTAAAATTTTTTGGATGTTTGTTTTTGGTATTTAGATGTGTTTCTCCTTACCTTTTTTATATCGAGGTCTGAAATTTTGTTTCATTTAAATTTTATTTTCTCTTTATTCGATTTGTCATTTATCAGATTTTTAGTATAATTTATGTTGATTGGTAGGGGTGCAAGATACAACCTACTATTTGAAAAACTATGATTTACAGGTTCAAACAACTTCTCTCTGAGGGTCGAGTATATGTTATGAAGCTCTTCTCTGTTGTGCCAAACTAAGGATCTTATAGGGCCATTAGGCATCAGTTTAAGTTGATTTTCCAATTTAGGACCACTGTCAAGGATGCTATATGCGATTTTATTCCAAAATCTGCTCTTACAATCTCTCCATTCACTGAACTTTTGGAAACCAAAGAGGATTCCGATTTCTTAGGTGGTATGTTGTGCTATTTGCTTATACTTTTTTGTCTGGAATGATTGCAGTCTTATTTCTTTATGATTTGTAGAATGTTGCTTTGTTGTCGTTATTTCCTAATAATTTTTTTTTCATATTTATTTCAGATGTGGTGGGTCTGTTGGTCTCTGTGTCAGAAGAAAATGAATATGATAAAGATAGAAGGAAGATGAAGATGGCTGTGATGGAACTTGCTAAAAATGAGTTAGCGTTCTTTAATTTCTACCTCTTCCTCTTATTGAGATTCTTTTTTGTCTTCGGTGTGTTTGTGTAGTCAAGTTTCTAATAGTGTAGGTGATTTTGTTGGTTGTTTTCAGTTATAGGATTCGGTGTGCCTTATTTGGTGAATATGTTAATGAAGTTAATCGATTTCTATCTTCTTGGTATGCTGAACAGCCAGTTGTGGTTTTACAACATGCCAAAGTTAAGGTTTTTAGAGGTTTGTATCATGTAAATTTCATTTCACGTGTGTCAATTATCCAAGTTCACTTGGTTTTGCCACTATATTCCTGTAACCAATGTATCTATTTTTTATTTTTAGGTAGAGTTGGACTTCAGAATGTTATGTTTGCATCAAGGCTTGGATTTAATCTTAACATCCCAGAGGTGGCAGCATTTCGGAAAAGGTATATCTGTACATGTAGTTTCTGTTGTGTTTTTTGTTGTTGCTGTCATTTTTTACTTATTTAAGTTGGTGCTGTATTTGTTTACAGTTTTATTTCACATGGAGTTAGTGCATCCCAACCCATTGGCATTATTGGATCTGGAAAAAATATCGGAATAGAAGAAGACTTTATGAAGCTCACACCTAGGTGTATTGTGAAGTCGCTTGATCATAACAGCCAGGTTGGAACCACTTTAATTTTTTTATCATCTTTACTCTTGATAATTTGTGTTAAATTTTCTTTTTCTATTCGTTAGTAAATACTGCTTTGTTTTGGAACGATATTAATCCTTTTGTCCTTCTTTGTACTTGAAACTACTATGCTGTTAGTATTTATTTTAGTTTTTCAGTTTTAGTTTGTATTACAACTATCTTTGGTTATAATGTCTTAACATTTATAGAGCTGGTCTTATATTTTTAGGCTGGAACTTTTGTTGTACTAGCGAAGATAGCTGAAATAGTTGAGGATGGTCCTTGGTGGTACTCTGCTTGTGTGTGTGGCAGAGGTGTTCAAGCAGAATCTGGGATTTACTTTTGTCAATTTTGCAACATCCATGTTACAAATGTGACTCCTAGGTATAAATATTTTACAATGCTTCCTTTGTGCTTTGTCAAATTGTGAATTATTTCTGCGTAGTTCTTAACCTTAGGCCAGTATTTATGTGCATCTTAAAAAAATCCAGGTTTAGAGTGAAGGTGTTGGTTGAGGATTCGACTGGTGTTTCTATTTTTGTGCTCTTTGATCGTGAGGCAAGTTACCTACTGAATAAGACTTGTGCCCAGCTGTTTGAACAACATCTTAAGGATGTTGATGTAAGTCAATCGAATGCTATATTCTTTTTGTGCTGAGTATATTGTTAAAGAGTTTTCTTATCCTTCGGTTTCTACTGGTTCATTTTTTCTGTTGTGTCTGTTTTATATTGTTCGTAAGTTGTGTTTGGCATACAGTCTCCTCCTATATTCCAAGAAATTGTTGGAAAAACTATGTTGTTCAAGGTTCTTATTAGGCCTGTTGGGATGGAGAAATTCAAAGGGACTTATCTAATGAGGCGTGTTTGTGATGATGCTGCAATAGTTAGAATGTTTGAGCTCTCTGGTTCAGATTTGAGTCCTGAAAAGGTATAAAATGAATTTTGAACCTATTGTTTCATTTTAATAAATTCTTTCTTAAATTTTTCATTTTTTGGTTGTTCCACCTTTATTCATGTCTTATATCGGATGTGCTTTGTATTATCCAAGGCTGAGTTTGTACCAAAAGGAGAAGGATCATTTGGGGAACCCCCTAAGGTTACCAAATCATCGAATTTGGGATTGACTCCTTCCAGCTGCTCTGAGCTCTTTGCTGGTTCGCCTCAACGTACCCAAAAGGAATCAAGTGTTGTTGATTTGGGAGCTGATGAAGATGCTAAGGTTCCATGCTTCCAGTTTCTTCTATCATTTTTTCTGTATTATTTTTCACCCTTTTTTGAGTTATGTTTAGATTGAACCTAATGTGTTGTGTCATTTAATAATGTCTTCTCCTCAAGAGAAAGTCTGTTGATACTGTGATGGATAAGTTAAATGAAGTGGATAGTTTTGAACATTCATGTGATGAAGTTGATGAAAGTGAAGTGGTGAGTAGTGTTGCAAATTTTTTTTTGACAGGGCGCTTAATTTTATGATAAAGTTCCTTTGACTAGAACTCATTAATTATCCCTCTAATTAGGTTTCTATTTTCATGCAATTGTTTACACTAGGAGTATGTGGTTGGCCTTAATCGAAGCTCTCTTGATGCTGAGAAAGATGTGAAGCCTTCGTTGAAGAAGTTGAGAAGATCCTTGAGGCTGCAATTTGATGAAGCTGATGAGTCTCGTGGCTCGGGGAATGATGGCTCCTCTAGACAGGGGTTAATTGAGGTAGCTGCCCATAGCAGTTAACTAGAGCTACTGATTAGGACTAATCTAGGACATTAGGTATTTTGGTTGTGTCCATGTAATAGCATTTGGTGCATTGGATTGTAGTGGATGAGAATATGTGTGTGTTTTCATGTTTTGTATAAGTTGTTTGGATTGTTTTTTGGGCATCTTTCTCATGTGATAGATTAAGTGCTAGGGTGTGGACACAATATCATTAGCCACTAGGCAAATTAGCTATTTAGCCCTTTATGTTTGTACTTATTTCTTTGAAATTCAATAAAATGCAGTGGCTCTTTTATGATATAAAAATCTCTCATTCCACAATTTAGTTTATTCCTTAACTTATGTGGTTTTGCCAAGTGAATGCTTTATGGTATTTAGATGACTGAATATTCATGTGTTGTTGAATTGAATTGTACTTTCTTGATATATCTATATTGAACAAGTTGGAAGTGATTTTTTGGCTATTTCTTTTGTTTTATGGATTTCTTAGGTGCATTCTTCCTAGAATGGTTAATGTGGGTTAGGTATTAAAAAAGTTCATACTTTATTAAAATGATGACAAAGATATGTGTACACTACAAAATCAGTCATGATTTTTTATTCGACTGATTGTTTTTATTTAATTAAATAAAGTAATTTCAAAAACATTTGGATCTTATTGGCTCTCTCTCATGTCAATTTGCGAGTCAAATACGCAATTATCTGAATACACAATTTTGAGATTAATGGCACAAAATTATAAATAAAAACTTTTAACAAAAAAAAAATTAGGACATCATGTATTATTAACGTATATCAGAATAGCATCAACTTATAGATATTTGCTTGAATCTACATAACAATATAATTTCGTTATTTTAAAACACAAGGAGTTGTATTAACATTATAAGCATAACCAAATTATTAGTTATTAAGTTGTCTTCGAGTGGGTTAATAATTTCGTTCACTTACCATATTTTTCAGGATCTTGTGACTCAACTCGAACAGTTTACTTATGATTAGTTGATTTACTGTAGAGTAAGTTTAACTATATATTTTATAATAATAACTATGTTCTCAATGTCATTGTTTACGGAAACATTAAGTTTTTTTTTAATATAATGAATGGTGTAGTCACTATATTTTACCCAATTACTGCTGAATCCATTTTTTCAATATATGTTGAATATGTAAATTGTAAATAGGTAACAGAATTTTGCATCATGTCATAATATAAAGATCAACAGTAGTAGCATGCACTAGACCATTCAATCCATGAAGTTCTCTATACTCAGAAAGACCAGCAAATTTTGGATGAAGCTTATACATACAAACTTAGTCACTTCATGATAACATAGATATTGAAAACACTCTAATATTAACAATACACTTCATGAGTTCAAAATATGGTGAATGTAAATTTTAGGATCCCAATCACCCACAGGCTTTAAGATATTTGAATTCTAAGATCTATTTGGCGGTTCTACAAGGAGTCCATCTTCAGGATAATAGTGTCATTTTCCTTCAAGTTATAAGTTTGACAACATTCAGCCCAATCCACCCCGAATTTACACTCTGTATTTCTTCCTTGACTTTTGAGTAGATGAAAAAAAAAGACATTGTTGCCTTCGCTAGATGATAGACCAGCGATTTGCCAAATTGAACCGTGTCCAAATAGAGTGAGATCTGCAGCAAAACTAGCACCCAGGTACTACAAAAAATGAAGCATTGTTAGTGTTTTGGGAGAAATTATTAAGGTTATGTATCGTAAATGGATAATCAGAATTTGATGTGTTTGCATAAAATTGATATTAATTATTTATAATCAACTTACCAATCTACTTCCAGTCACGTCAGTATGTGTCAATGTCTTTCTATAGGAAACCTGTGGATTGTACCTGCTTTAGGATAGTTTAAATTATTAGTCTCCATCCTAAAATTTATCTCAATGTTATCTAGAAATAAAATTTATGGATAAATACATAAATTAAGTGTCTCATTACCTATTGTTAGGTATTTCTTCTCTTTCAGAACTGTCTTTGCTCAACTCAATGATTGAATTGCTTTCAACACACATAATTATTGGATTGTTAGGGTTATTACCCTCCATTGTTGAATCTTCATCCTCATCTGATGAGTCTTGAAGCTCGGATGGTTCAGACCTGGACAGTATCATAACATCAGGTGAGGAGGATTCACTGTTGATGTTGTAATCTAGATGAAATGCTCTTTTGACATTGTTCAATGTGTTTTGGTCTAATTGGTCCCCATATAAAAGTTTTTATCAGGAAAAATTTTAATTGGTTGGTTCATTTCATTGAAAAGTGAAACAAAAAATCCCAAAACCCACATAGGTAAACTGTATAGTATTCCCTCTCCTAACAAAATAAAAATCCCTAATCAACTCGAATGAACCCTTAGTTATGGCCTTCTGTTTATTTTTACTTTCTATATCCAACACTAAGCAATTATCCCACTCATCAATTGCGTAGCATGAGGACCCTAATTCGTTCCCATAAATTGCTTCAAAACACGGTGGTAGAGATCTGTCTCCCTATATTACATGTTACAGTTCAAATTAAATACTGCAACTCACATGCTATTTACGATACATGACATAATATTATATATATTTAGTTACCTGCCCATCGTATAGTCGAAACCTCAGAGTTGCTTCTTTTCCTTGGATCCAGTGTTGTTGGGTTGCTAGAAACCTCCTGAGAGCATATAACAGCACCATCATAAGTTAGTGAGACTTCGATTATTTGCAGCTTAAGAAATGGACCTGTGCCGACTTAAGTAAATTGTCATCTTAAAATCAACTATTCTTTTGATGGGTATTTATTTTTAATTATTTAAAATCATTTTTGTTTTTCAATATCTCTACGAAGTTAGCTTTGTTTTTATACTGATCTCAAAACAGAGTTTGGACATTTAATTTGAAGGATTTGTTCCAAAATGTGGGGTAAGAGGACTCGCAATTTTACTAATCTAGAATAATAAGTTTCTATGTCATGTACCAACTGAGTGTTAGTTGATGTTCAATTTTTTTATACACATGCAAATCAAGTATCAATCAGGATTCAGATATTTACCTGTTGGCATCATTCCTATTTGCATGCACCACCATCCAATTTTATGATGTTGCTAATTGCGATCTCAGCACTGAAGAATAGACCAACGATTTTTTCTCTTAGTACAAAATATTGTATTAGAATAATTAATAAGGAAAAAAAGAATTTTTTTTTGGTTTCTTTTTGTGTTAAGAGATACGGTTAGAAGTTAGAGAGAGAGAGAGGAACATTTCACATGGATGGTGCAAACCTTGCTTTGTTCTTCGGAAGGATCTTGGATAGATGCTGCTGGTCTAGATTCTACTTTTGTACTTCTACTTTTCATTCTCGTGGACCCTAAAGGAAAATTCAATGGCCATTATTTTAGCATGTGCGTTTACAGTTTAGATAGGCCAAAAGGTTTTTTTTTTACTTTACATATGTGTGTATTTTTTATCTTCTTGGGCCCAACTTTGGGTCTTCCTTTATATTTTTCAATTTGTTGTTGGAAAAAGCTATAGCAATAATACAAGTATAATGTCTAAAATTACTTTTAGTATTTAAAGTATATAACTATAAGTTCCAGAATCAATTTGGGAATAAAGAAGTTTATTACAGTGCACAATATGAGTTAAATAAACATTATTATTAGAAAACTGTCTCTTTTATATAGGATTAAAGGTTTTTTTCTTATTATCTTTGTGTAATTTCTTTTTTCTTAGTAATCTGATATTGTGAATTATGAGTATTCTTCTATTGATTTTTTAAAATTTGTTCATCATACTTTGCTTTATTTTTTTGTATTTATTTATTTTCTTTAAAATTTTAGTTCCTGTGATAAATGAATAGAGTGGTAAAGAAATCTGAACTGAAAAATCTACAGTTAGCCAATGACATAAATTACTTCAACCTAATCCAAGCTTGATAAAATATGACATGTAAAAAATGGTTACGTAAACAATAATTATAATTAATGAGATTAAAAAAGTAAGAAAACTATTGGTACATAATGACTTATAAATGAGTACCATTATTTCATGAATCTTATGTTAATATATCTTTTATTTGATTCCGAAGAATTTATTCAAAACAACTACATAAAAAGTTATATAAAAACTACTAAAATAATGAAATTATTAAGAATTATTTTTTGTTGAGTTGGGTTAAATATCAACTATTATTTTGATGGGTATTTATTTTTAATTAATTAAAATCATTTTTGTTTGTCAATATCTCTACAAAGCAAAGTATGATGAACAAAAAATAAAAAGATAAAAACTTAAAAAAATAGGGGCCTTTCTAACCAATAGGCATGCGGAAAAATACAAATAAGAAGCAATGGCTGAATTCAGATATAGCACAAGAATAAATTCACAAACTACATACATTTAGATGTCAACACTATTAATATTTCAATAATTCAATATTTATCTGATAGTATAATACCAGAAATTTCATATTGAAACAACTAAAGTAAAATTATAGCCTCTGTTAATTCAGAATTGAAATTTATTGCAAAGTTATTTTCAATTTCTTTACACAAAATGCTATTATTATAAACAAAGTAGCTAAATTTAATATATTTAAAATAATATTGAAGAAGCTAAGTTTAATATATTTAAAATAATATTGAAGAAGCTAACTTTAATATATTTAAAATAATATTTTAGAATTCAAAACTTAGTCCATGAAGGTGATTTTTTTTAAAGGAAAATTTAGCTAATTTACTAACCAACCATGGTTAGTAAAGTAACCTCTTAATTACTGCTGTAATGGAAACCATCATTTCATAATTCATCTTTTAAAGTAGCCTCATTTGTTAACACAGATACTTAATCCACAGAAAATATAGTTTACAACTATCTATTGTTTTGCTACTTAGAATTCAAAACTTAGTCCATGAAGGTGATTTTTTTTAAAGGAAAATTTAGCTAATTTACTAACCAACCATGGTTAGTAAAGTAACCTCTTGATTACTACTGTAATGGAAACCATCATTTCATAATTCATCTTTTAAAGTAGCCTCATTTGTTAACACAGATACTTAATCCACAGGAAATATAGTTTACAACTATCTATTGTTTTGCTACTTAGAGTTAATAATAGTCCAAAAGAAAAAATTAATGACATTGTCAACCATTAATGTTTGTTTTCCAAGGAAACATGTAAATTGTATGGCTTCTAGATAGCAAAGTCATAGAGTTGGTATTGTCCTTGCGATTGATGTGGTTCCATCTGTAAGACCCAAATTTTTAGAAAATAAATAATGAGTTATTTATATTTATATATATGATTTTATTTTTAGAAAGATTATGAGACTTCAAGTTTTAAATTAATTTGGTTTTATATAAATTTCAATTATAATTAGATATTTTTGATTTACTGAGATTAATGGTTCTTGTTTAATTAAAATTCAAAGTTCTAGTAATTAAAGATAAAAGAGTTTTATATATAATTTAAATTACATAATTGAAGGTTTTGATTAATTTTATGAACTAAAAGAAAATTTATTTATTTATCTTTAAATTGTAAATTAGAGTATTTAATTAAAAATGATTTGTAATTTGAAAAATAAATAATAAATAAGTATTCTTAAAATTAATTATATTGAATTAAATCTTGTTTTGAATTAAAACTCTACTCAAACCCTGAATACCCAATTCCAGACCCTAATTTCACTAACCCTAACCTCTCTTACCCAACTTACATACACATGTAATCTCCCTTTCACACCTGTTTGCTACTCAATAAGCCACGTTACTAACTCCTCACCGCTACTCACTCACCATCACCATTCCTTTTTCCTTTTATCCCACCCACACCCACGCAGAAAGAAAGGAAGAAATCAGAAGGAAGAAACGAGGAGGGATTGAGAGTGAGGAACCAGAGCCGCGGGAAGAGAGGGGAGGAGAGGAAGGGTGACGCCGGAGGAGAGAGCGAGTTTGCAGAGGAGAGCCAGAGGAAAGACGCGCCGTTGCTGTGCGAAGACCATCGTCACTATCGAGCTCGCCATTCCATCGTGGAGCCGTGACGCTGTCGCATCGCCATCGTGCTTTCCCGCCGCCGCTGCCGTCGATGGAACCATTATCGTCGGAGGAGCCATTGCTGGGAGAAGCCCTAGCCATCACCATCGTGGATGAACAGGGGAGAAAGAGAAGGAGTGACGTGACGGGAGAGAAGGGGGACCTCTGCCACTGCAATGGCCGCTGGCGAGTTGCACGCCACCATGGAGTCACCATTCTTGCCACCGTTTAGCTGCTGCCACTATTTCTCGATTTGACGAACATGCTCCTTGTTCTGATTCCAGTTTTTTCGATTTCCGAAACCTTCATTGCTAATGCATCTCCGAGACAATCATAGTTGGTGCGGTTGTCGCTGTTGCTGCCTTGAAGGAGTTGAGGCTACTGCCGCTGCTCTGGCTGCATTGAGGGTTGCTGCCGCTGTTGAAAATTAAGGGATAAAGAAAGGGGATTATCGCGGTTAGTTCCTACGGGTTCGACAAATCAAGGTAGGGGGTTTGTTTTAAAAATAAAGGTTTTAAAGTATGAATGCCAATAACATTAAATGAGTAATTGCAAATAGTTTATGGCTTCTTTGTGTGAATAATTGTTGGAATTGAGTTGAATCATAGCTGTGATTGGTGATTGGTTTAATGATTTCATGTAGTAATTATAGATGATGTTGTGTGTTTTGAAGTGATACATGATGTTAGTACTTGTTGATGATGGTTTTGAGTATGGAATATTGAGATGGCTACTGGAAATTTATTTGATGAATCATAACTTGAAATATGTTGTGATAGATGAGATGCTAAAGAATGGATGCTGTGATAATATGATTACGTTGCACCTATAATGTGAAGTGGTGATATATTGAATTAAGCATTCTTGGGCAAATTTTGTTAGTTTAAAGAAAGTTAGAATTGTGGTTTTAGAGGAATTTTAGGCTTGAATATAAAATATGGTATGAAGGGTTGTTAAAATTACTTAATGCAGAATTTTCTGCATAATTGGCAGCAGCTTAAAATAAAAACTGGGAGCAATCTAGAAATAATTCTTTATCCAAATTATTTTTCTGTCAAAATTCAAGAAGTCAAGATTACTCCATAAAAATTTCAGGGAATTTGGCCAAGTGGTTTGGAAGATATGAATTTTTGAAGTTTAGTGGTTGCTGCAGAATTTTCTGGTTTTCTGGTTCTGCAGTACCAACTTCCAGACGCTATAACTTTTGATTTATTTGGAATTTTGAGTTGCTTCTAAAAGGATTTTAAAGATATATCAGTCTATTTTAAGTGAGTATAAATTTCACATCCATTTCTATTTTGTAGAGTTAGTTATGTCTCATGGAAGTTGGACTGTTTGCAGGAAATTCAGAACTAATTTAAAGAAACAGGGCAGCACTTCCAACTGACTTTTAATTAACCAAACGAGATGCTATGGATCTGAAATTTATTTGTCCTAAAACTTATGAGTGTTAAGTATATCCTCACCAAAATTTAGAAGTAATGGATTAGAATTGAATTTATTACAGATTTATTAAAAACAGAACTACTTGCTGTATTTTTTTCTAAATTCCCTTTAGTGCAGCAACATATTTTATTAAGTTGGCTATCTAATTCAATTCTAATCTAAACGTGGTGAAACTTGGCTTAGACCTAAAGGATATGTCCAAATTTAGCAGAATGTATGAACTTAGTTAAACAAAGGTGTGTAAGTTATCCCTAGGAAACGTTTAAAGTTAAATGGTGATGCGGAGGTACGCCTAGTTTCATGGTGATGTGGAGGTACTTTTAGCTACTTGGTGATGCGGAGGTGTGTTTAGTTGTAAGACGATGCGGAGGCATAATGGAAAGGAAAGAAAGTAAGAAATAAATGATGGAAAGGATACTTAAAGGAAAAGAAAAAGAATGAGGAACAAGGAATGAAATAAAAGTTGAGAATTATATTGAATGGGCTTTTGTGCCAAACTGCTAATGCGAAAGGGCCCGCCTAACTGATAGCTTGAGATTGCTAATGCGGGAATGTTCGCCTAATTGATAGCATTGTTCCTTACTGTGATACACATTGAACTGTTATTATAATGAGGCCTAATTGACACGGGTAACCGTGATGCCAAGGTGTCTAATTGACACAGTAAAGGGACCATATTCGGGGTTCACTCCGAGTAACGTCGGGTTGCGGGTAGACAACCGACGCATGAGCTCATGGCCTGCGCTAGGAACAGGCATGCATCATCTTGTTTGTGCATTTACATTTGATTGCGTTTGCTTTATTGTTCATTTGTGATTGAACTGTTGTTTTTGTGATATGAACTAGCTATTTGTATTTACTCTGTTTATTGTGGCATTCACGTTCCCTACTGAGAACGTGTGGCTTTGTTCTCACCCCAAAGTTTTTAAAAAAACATTTTCAGAGGTACAGACAGGATGGCTAATTGAAAAGCTACGGACGAATAGAAGGCTTGTTTGGCTAGTTGCTTTTGGGTTTATTTCCCTCGCCCTTGATGTTGTAAAGTGTTGTATTTTTACAGAGGGGTAGGTTTGTATTTAAGTCTTGTATGAATAATTATTATGTATTAATATTAATTATGTGAGTATATGTTTATCTGATGAAGGATTACCATGTGTTCATAACACGCAGCGGAAGAAAAAAGGTAATCCCTAGGGTATTAGGTGTCCGGAATCAAAGTATAATAAATACATTGTTAATTACTATGACAGTCGCAGGTCAAAGGAAACTCTATTACTGTGTTCATCTTGAGAATATCCTATTGACAAATATACGGTAATTATAACCATTAAGAATTCTCAAAATGAGTCAGTTCAATGGTCATATCTCTATATGCACCATCTATATATATAATTTAATAAATGAGATCTATTAATCTTCATCCAATGAAGACCATTATATATATATATATTGATCTTTCCGAATTATTAATATCCTTTTTAATAATCCTCTGACCAAGAACAATTTAGATTAAATTATAAAAGATTTATCTCTCAATATTGTGATCACTATCACAATGATAAATCTCTAAATTTAATCAAGGACGTTATTATATTAACATTTTAATATAATAATAATAACAAATTATTTGACACGTGATTGATTAGATTGTGGTCATACTACTTATTCCCAACATCTGACATAGTTGAGCTGAAGTATATACAATTTAAAAGGAATTTTTTTTTTCTTAAAATCTATCGGTCAGTTAACGTGTAGAGGCTCAATATTAAATAGCTAATAAAAGGAAACTAGAGTCGTAACGCCTTACCCTTAGTACGATCATGACGTGTTAGAAGTTAAGGTGTTACACCATCCATTCTATTAATTATACCAAGTTCTTAATAACAACATACATTTACAATAGATAACATGAATCCTAATTTAAAAACCTATTGAATAACGTTGGATTAATTTTTGGTTTGATCGCATACTCTAAACATAGACACTTTAACAATTTGACAAAAGTATCATCATTTTTTAAAAATAGAAGTCTTTTGAAAAAAAATCTCATTTGAACACCATGTTTATGAAAATCATTAACTTACTTCATTATTATTATTATTATTATTATTATTTAGATCT